>NW_016803344.1:2724800-2729682 GCF_001698545.2 Rhinopithecus bieti | reverse complement strand
GGATGTTGGTTTACACCTGGGCATTAAAGAATTATTTATTGTGATCTCCACAGTCTGTGCTTGTGTGTACCCATCTGTCTTTCTTTCTTTTTTTTGAGACAGAGTCTCACTCTGCCACTCAGGCTGGAGTGCAGTGGCCAGATCTTGACTCACTGCAGCCTCTGCTTCCCGGGTTCAAGTAATTCTCCTGCCTCATCCTCCCTAGTAGCTGAGATTACAGGCGCCCACCACCACACCCAGTTAATTTTTGTATTTTTAGTAGAGACAGGGTTTCACCATGTTGGCCAGGCTGGTCTCGAACTCCTGTCCTCAAGTGACCTGCCCACCTCAGCCTCCCAAACTGTTGGGATTATGGGCAAGAGCCACCGCGCCCAGCCAAAAATCTCATAATATTCTAAGAAAGTTTACACATTTGTGTTGGGCTGCATTCAAAGCCATCCTGGGCTGCATGGGCAAGCTTGCTCCACTGCCTGCATCTGTCCCCATAGGCCACCTCCAGCATATGTTCCAAATAGAGTAATGTCTCACCACCTCCTCCACTCCACCCAAACCCCAGCCACCATCTTCCACAACTCCTGCAGTCCCATGCTTGCCCTCCTTGGTCTCCTTTCCAGCAGCAGCACCAGAATGTCACTTCCACCTGCTTAAAATCTTTCAGTGCACTTAGGACATAATCAAAGCTGCTCCATCAGCTCTCTGGGTCCCACAGGATCTGGCTCCTCCCTGCCTAGCTATGACCACTCCTTCCACCTCTTCCCAGCCACACTGGCCTTCTTTCTGGCCCTCACACACAAGCTTACTCCCACCTCCAGGATTGTGCACTTGCTGGTCCCTTAGTCTGGAATGTTCTTCCACTACAGCAGGACTTGTTCCGTCACTTCTTTCAGATCTCTGCTCAGATGTGACTTCCAAGAAGGCTTCTTGCCCTCCCCATCCAACCTGGGTCTCCATTCATCTCGCTCTCTATCCCCTTCCTCTATTTTATCTTTCATTATGGCATTTATCACTGCCTGTGGTTAAATTCCTTATTTGTTTATTGTCTGTTTCACCACTGGAATATAAGCTCCACAGAGCAAGCAGCTTGTCTCTCTTGTTCACTCCTGTATCTCCAGCATCTAGAATAAACCTGGTACACAGTAGGTGCTCAGGAAATTTGTGCAAAACGATGAATAATTAACTATTATTTCTCTTCTATGATCATTGAAAAGCTATGTTTTTTGTTGTTGTTATTTGTTTGTTTGTTTTTTGAGACAAAGCTCAAAGTTCCCAACCTCAACTTTAGGAGATGAAGGTTGCATTTTTAAGGAAAAAAAATGTACCCAAGGAAAAATTTTATGACAAAATAACCAATTTTCTACAACGTGGATTGAAGTTTATGTCTTCCCAATTTTATTCAAAGATCCTAAAATTCATACTGCTTTTTCCAAATCCTAACATTTAGATTGTTTTTCAGATCTAAAGTTGTGGATGAATTCTTGTGACTTCTGTACGTACTTTGACTGCTATGGTCTCTAGAAGCTTCCTTTTCAAAACCACAGGATAGCTTAGCTAAACCATGTCCTTTCCAAACTACTTTACTGAATCCCTCCTGTTATACCCCAAAGAGAAGGTGTACTCCTTTATTAGCAGTTGGAACCTGAAAGAATCAATAATTCAAAATACGGTCAGCCTTTGTTGGTTCCTATGACTATGAAGGTATGGAACATCATTGATTAACAAGTGTCGTCAGCCGACTGCCTCTTGCACGTAAAAAATAAGCATACATATAATCGCGGCAACGTGCCTTTGCCGTGGAGTGAACAGCTGCAGAAATGGACCATTCTGTCTCATCCTGTCTTTACATATGTGGGACCCAGCATGAGGTTATTTAGAAACAGCAGAATCAGGTTGAGGCCAGTCAATACAGTAGGTAGCTGTTACTGAACGCCAACTGGGTAGCTGCAGGCTCCTAGCTGACCACGTTTCTAAGAGCTGGTTAATGGAGTCCTCATTACAGTCTTGGTTAAGCTAGCACATTTAACAGCCCGCAGTGCAAATGAAAAATACGTAGGTCTGACTAGGGAGCATTTTCCCTTCCTGTCTTTTTCCATAAAGAGAGGAAAGCGATTGCTGTGGAAGTTTCTGACATTAATAGGTATATTGGCATGTGGCTGTAAGACAACCTGAGTTAAGATGGTGATATCCTACTTAAAATAACAAGGCCAGCACGGTGGCTCATGCCTGTAAACCCAATGCTTTGGGAGGCCAAGGCGGGAGGCTGGGCTTAAGCCCAGGAGGTCAAGGCTGTAGTGAGCTATGACTGTGCCATTGCGCTCCTGCCTGGGTGACAGAACAGGACCCTGTCTCTAAAAGAAAAGAGTAACAGGGTGTGCTGTGCTATGGTTACATGTATAAACCACTCCTTATTTTCCAGAGCATGGTTGTTTTTATGATCTTATCTGCTGCAAGAGACTTTAAACGATATTGATCAATATTTTCCTGGCAGTGTAAGTTTTCATTCTCAGAACTGAGTATTATGCAACTGACTACATGAGGAGTGGGCCGTGGATTTTCTGGACCACTCAGGGTGGGGAGGCGAGTACCATCAGAGAGTCCCTGGGCCCACAGGAAGGAAGGGCTGCGCATGGGTGCAGGGCCACACTGAGGTACTGTATGAGTGGTGGGAGGCCAGCTGGCGTCAAGCACTGTTCTCTACCATCAGTGGGTGTGAATGTGACTGCAGGTTGTTTTTCTGTGCTGTTGAGGTTTTGCTTTTAGTTCTCTTGTTGGTCTGATCAAGCCGTTTATTATTTGCAGATGGTAACAAATATAATTAAGTTGTTTGTTGTTGAAGCTCCTGTAGGAAAAAATTATCTAGTTTTATCAACTCTGTAACCACAGCCCTCCTTTTCCCATATTGAAATAGCTATTTATATGATTTTTTTTATAATGTGAGGTTCTTAGGAACATAGTTATTATAGCAGAGCTAATTGTAATGTATTTGAATACAAGGATCCAAATTGTTGAGGATTACTGACATTCTGATACCTGTACAAAATTACGTACTGTCAAAAAAAAGAAAAAGATTATGCATTGTCATTGAGGCAGTTTGTATAGGATAGCAAGATCTTCTCCAGGTGGCTTTCTTTTGACGGTCCACACAGATGGCTTTCCTGGGAGTTGCCGTCACAGTCCCTTGCCTCCCCCAACATCCCCAGCTCTGAAGTCCTCCTCCTCCTTGACCTCTATCAGAGTAGTCAGTTCAGTGCGGTAGTTAAGAATATGACTCTGGTACCGGACTCACCTGGGTTTCAATCTGAGCTTCATCACTTACTAGTTTGGGATGTTGACCAAGTCACTTGGCCTCTCTGTGCCTCAGTTTTCTCATCTGTTAAATAAGATGTCTCATACAGAATCTGTATAGGTTAAATGAGTTCTGTGAAAGCCTGGGGAAGAGTGCCTGACACACATAGGTTTCACATAAGCGCTGTGGTCTGTGGCTAGTCCGTCATCACCCCCCCTCATATCCCCCACTTCACCACATTACCACCTACCATCCCCCAGTCCCCTCCTTCTCCCACACCCTCCCTCTCTGCATTTGCCCCTAATGCCTTCAGTAGTCCCCACTCCCACCCCATTTCCTTGCTGCCTGACTGTATCAGCTCAAGTCCTGGTGGAGAAGAGATAAAACAGTCCAACCAGGTAAAGCGAAGAGAGCTTAATGAAGAGCTTATGTACGAAGGCGTGAGCGGGTGTGGGCACCCACAGGAAAGCACAGAGCCTGGAGCCCGCCACCATGAGAGTGTGTGCTCGCAGCAGCTGTGTGGAGGGGCTGCCTGATGGGAACTGTGGGCCTGCTGAAGGGATGCCGCCAGCCCAGGAAGGGAGCCAGGGACGCAAATAGTCCAACCTTGCCTTCCTCCCTCCTTCCACCTCCTGCCAGGCTTCCTCTTGGCTCCCAACCCGAAGCCAGAGGGCAAGGGCAGCCATCAGCGTAGTCCACGTAGTCCGCCTCCCAAGGGCAGAGCAGGGTGGAGACCGGGAGAGCGGATGTAGACCGGAGGTCAAGTGGAAGAGCTCTGCACAGTTCCCTATGGCACCCCTGGTCTGCAGCCGCCACTCAGCCTGGAGTCATGGCCGCCTGCAGTCTCGCCCGCCTGCCTTCACCCGCAGGCTCCCCATCTCTGTCCCCATACCCTCCTCCCCTGCCATTCTGCCAGTCTGCAGCCTGCTCACCAAATACACAATGACCTTTGCACCTCTTTTTGACTTTTCACGCCTCTTCCCTTTCCCAGGAGTGCTCTTCCCTCCTAGGCCTGGAGAAATGCTACAGAGTCCTAGGATCCAGCCCGAATCCCCTTGCTCTCTGCAGATTTTCCTTACTTCCAGTTAGCTTCCCTTACGGCTGATTCGACACGTACTTCATTACAGTGCATTCTTCATCAGGGCGCACTTCATGCCGTGGTCTTGCCGGTTATTTGTGGACTGCTTCCTCTATAGACCAGAGCATTCACTCTTTGTGGGTAGAAACTACACCATTGTCATCTCTGCATCCCTTTGTGGTACCTCCAAGTAGCTGAAATAAAAACAAGTGCTGAAAAAATTAGTTGTACTGGCCGGGCGCGGTGGCTCAAGCCTGTAATCCCAGCACTTTGGGAGGCCGAGACGGGCGGATCATGAGGTCAGGAGATCGAGACCATCCTGGCTAATACGGTGAAACCCCGTCTCTACTAAAAAATACAAAAAACTAGCCGGGCAACGAGGCGGGCGCCTGTAGTCCCAGCTACTCGGGAGGCTGAGACAGGAGAATGGCGTGAACCCGGGAGGCGGAGCTTGCAGTGAGCTGAGAGCCGGCCACTGCACTCCAGCCTGGGCGGCAGAGCAAGACTCCGTCTCAAAAAAC
>NW_016803344.1:2699061-2724552 GCF_001698545.2 Rhinopithecus bieti | reverse complement strand
AAAAAAAAAAAAAAAAAAAATTAGTTGTACTGAAATGACTGATGCAAGGGTACAATGAATATCATTTACTTGGTTAAAGGTGGTGTAACCAAGTCACTCCCTGACATGCCTCCCCCCAACATACATCTAGATTTAGTCACTCTTGTCTCCTCTGGGGACACCCTTTGTGTCACTTACTAGAATTTATCTCTATAATTATTTATCCTGGGTTCTACCTCCTCTTCTAGATCTTTAACTCCATAAGGGCAGGGGCCATATCTGTGTTAGTCATCACAGAGTCTCCAGAACTTAGAACAGTGTGTAGTACATAATAGGTCTTTCATAGCTGTTTGTTGAATGAATAAATATGTTGGTCATAATACGTTATAACATATTGTAACCTTAGAGGCCTGTAGAGTGGAGACTCTAGGTGCCATGGAAGGGCCTATGACGTTCTTTCCATGCCCCTCAAACCATTTCCTACTGCTAGGAGGAGTCATTTCTTGAGGACCCCATTCCTCCATCATTAGTGCAGCCACCTTTTCCACTTGTGTGGAAGTAGGTCTTATACCAAGAAGAACAAATTTCCTTTTCCTTCTGTCACCATAGGGAATATAGTAATATTGGAGGAATTATTCTTTTTCTGCAATTATTTTGCTTCTCATTTCACTGTCCTTATTGTGCTGATCTGCAGTTTCTTAAATTGATGGTGCCAAGTAAAATATATTTGATTGTAGTTTGTACCGTTTCAAATCAATTTAGTAATTTTGAAAATGTGTAATAGGCATTATCAGGTTTTAAAATTGAAAATTGGCATGATTTTATGTCATTTTATATCATTTCACTAATGTGATAGTCTAGCCAGATTCTATTATTATTATTGTTTTGAGACAGGGTCTTGCTTTGTTACCCTGACTGGAGTGCAGCGGTGCAATGTTGGCTCACTGCAGCCTCAACATCCCCAGGCTCAGGTGATTCTCCCACCTCAGCCTCCTGAGTCGCCAGGACTACAGGCATGCACCACCATGCCTGGCTCATTTTTTGAATTATTTATGTAGAGACAGGGACTCACTATGTTGCCCAAGCTGGTCTCAACTCCTGGGCTCAATCTGTCTGCCCGCCTTGGCCTCCCAAAGTGCTGGGATTACAGGTGTGAGCCATCATGCCTGGCCAGATTTTATTATTAATTAATGAGTTCAGGGAGTTATTTTTAAAGGTCACAAATGATGTTTAATAACAGGAAAAAGATTATCTTTTGGAAACAGAAAGTAGCAACATAGCCTACAAGCCTTAATTTATTTAAGCCCTACTCACTAATCTTTTTATTTGAGGTTTAATATTCTGACAAATATGTTCTGGAAAGGAAATTAAACTCAGAATTTGAGATAACAGAGCTCTTATGAAGCTTATATACTGGAGATATTGGAAAAATGATACTAATCTCCCTCTCCCCTCAAAAAGCAAAAAAGCAATTAGTTTGGAGGGACTGTCTAAATAGGATTATCTAAAGGAAAACCTGCAAAAAATTGGGCAGATGGTCTTTATAAACCTGGAGAAGATGTACTCTGCGGCCATGTTGTAACAGGTTTTTACAGATGCATTTGTTGCAAATTAATTGCCTCTTTTCGGCCTTAGTAACCTAAATTTAAGTTTGGGGGTTTGTATAGAAGCAATTAAAAGCTCAATACTGTCATGTTTTTCATTAATTTGCCAGTGAGTGCTTGGGTTTGTATGAATAATTTGATTTATTTTGAAGTTAAATGTAATTATAAGTTGTGTTTTGCTAGGCAGCTTGTCCTTTATAATAGAATTTGCCTTGAACTACAGTATAATTTATTCTACCCTTCCTGGTTAACAGCCTCTTCTTTAGGAAAAAAAAAATCGACAATATCTGTGAAGATAATATTTTTTTTTGTCTTTTTTTTTTTTTTTCCTTTTTGTGGAGAACAGGGTCTCGCTGTATTACCCAGGCAGGTCTCGAACTCCTGGGCTCAAGCTATCCTCCCGCCTCTGCCTCCCTGAGAGCTGGGATTACAGGCGTGAGCCACCGCGCCCGGCTGAAGATAATATTTTTAAGGTAGATGCAATAGAATGGTTTTGGGGTCTTTCCGTCTGGGTGATAGAAGATCAGATTTAGTGCAGATATAGTATAGAACCCCATCATTAGGACAAAAAGCAGGCAAAAGCAGAACTGGGCCCTCAGTTCTCAGATAAGCTGTTATACCTATTTGCAGTATCTTCAAAGATGAACATATATATATATACCCTGCAACCCAGTAGTTCTACTCCCAGGTAAGTACCTCAGATGCATCCTTATGTTCATGGAGAGACATGCACTGAAATAGTCACAGTAACACTCATTATAACGGCCCTAACTAGAAACTATATACATGCCCAACATCAGATAAATAAATGGTGGTGTGTTCACATCATGGAATATTATTCATCACTGAAAATGAACAGACTGCCACTGTATGCATATAAGGTTGAGTGAAAGAAACCAGATAGCAAAGATTACATACTGCATGATTCCATTTATATAAAATATAGAAGACAAAGCAGTGTGGCCAGGCGCGGTGGCTCACGCCTGTAATCCCAGCACTTTGAGAGGCCAAGGCAGGCAGATCACCTAAGGTTGGGAGTTCTAGACCAGCCTGACCAACATGGACCAATATGACCAACCCCGTCTCTACTAAAAATACAAAATTAGCCGGGCATGGTGGCGCATGCCTATAATCCCAGCTACTCGGGAGGCTGAGGCAGGAGAATCGCTTGAACCCGGGAGGCGGAGGTTGCAGTGAGCCGAGATCGTGCCTCTGCACTCCAGCCTGGGCAACAAGAGCAAAACTCTGTCTCAAAAAAAAAAAAAAAAAAAGGCAAAGCAATGTAGGTGTTAGAATGGTGGTAACTCTTAGAAGGTAATAGTTGAAAGGTGGCACAAGGAGGTCTTCTGGGGTTCTGTGCTATTCTGTTTCTTGATCTCAGTGCTGATTATGCTGGGTATACTCAGTTAGTGAAAATTGATAGCGCTTATGATTTAGTATACCATGAATAGTATATACTGTGATTTGTAACTCAGCTCCTCTTATTACCGCTTAAATTTTATTTATTGAATTTTTTAGGGACTATATTATGTATTAGGCACTTTGATGTATGCATGTTATAATTTAATAAAAAGTAAAAAAAAAAATCAGTTTGAAAATAAGGCATTGCAATAATTTAAGGAAGAGTTGGTCACCATCCTTCTGTGCTTCACCCCTAGGTGGGTGTTTTGTGCTGACTTATGAGAAAAAGAACACCATAGCAGTGCACACCATTTAAAATGACAGTGATCCAAGGTTAAAGGTCACACAAGTATTTAATTGTCTTTAAGCAGAACTTTACTACTTACCAAAAGAAACTGTTGAGATACTTCAGCCTAGCCATGGTCATTTTTTGAAGAACCGTAAGCATTTATCCAACTCCCCACCTCCTTTGGGGATCAACTCGGGTTTCCTGGCTCAGTGAAGTCTTTATAGCACCTCTAGCTTCTGTTCTCTGTAAGCTCTGATTTACAGCCATCATCAAAAGTACCTAGTTTAGCAGTTAATAGCGCTCTAGGTATTGTGTTTCTTTTGAATATTCCTTGACCACAAGTTTGTTGAAGCCAACAGCCCACCTTTCACATCTCCATTCAGGGTCAAGCATTTGGCAAACGTTTAATAAATACTGGGCAAGTGATGGACTGTGGCCTTGAAGAAATAGGAAAATGAACAGAGGCCCTACCTGAGGCAGCAGCAAAGATTTGCTTTTAAGTGACAGTAGTTGTGTTGCTTCCCTGGAGTTGTCTCCATTCGACTTTTCAAATCCCTTTGATCTCTCTCTCTTTCAATCTTCTTGTTTACATGTTCATTGTAGAAGATTAGGAAATGTGAAAAAAGCACAAAGAAGAAAAAGATAAACACTCTTAATCCTTCTACAGAGGGAAGGTCTTACTATTTTTTTTTTTTTTCTTCTTTGGCTTTTCCTGTAATACATGTGCTTTCATGCTCTCTGCCCCCTGTTCCCCACCCTTTCTTTTCATTTCTTTCTTGGAGACAGAGCCTTGCTCTTTTGCCCAGGCTGGAATGCAGTGGAGCTATCTTGGCAACCTCCGCCTACCTGGTTCAAGTGATCCTCCCACCTCTGCCTCCCAAGTAGTTTCGATTACAAACGTGCACCACCACGCCAGGCAAATTTTTGTATTTTCAATAGAGACAGGGTTTCACCATATTGGCCAGGCTGGTCTCAAACTCCTGGCCTCAAGTGATCTGCCCGCCTTGGCTTCCCAAAGTGCAGGGATTACAGGCACGAGCCTCCGTGCCGGGCCTCTCTTCATTTCTTGAGAACAATGGAAGTGAATCCAGGAGACAAACTTCTCCACATTGTTAAAAGCTCTTCGGGCAGAGTGGAACTGCACATGTTGCCACCTTGGTTTTCTTTATTCCAAATACAAAGGATTTTGGATAACTTGGATTAAGATCGGGGCTTTTATGTCTTGCAGAAAAATAGTATGCCATAATTTGTAACTCAGCTCCTCTTATTCACCACTTAAATTTTATTTATTTAATTTTCTTTTTTAGAGACAGGATCTTGCTGTGTCGCACAGGTTGGTCTCAAACTCCTGGGCTCAAGTGATCCACCTGCCTCAGTCTCCTGAATAGCTGGGACTATAGACATGTGTCATCACACCCAGCTACTGCTTACATTTTTAAGATTAGTTTGGCTGGTATATACATTATGCTCCAAATCACGAAAAGTAGTATTCTTCTGGGGTAAAACCATGCAGTTTATTCACATAATCATCCTCAGTCTCATCATGAAAGCAGGGATCGTACAAACCTGCTCACCCTGCATGTGTACCCCTGAACTTAAAAGTTGGAAATCAAAATAATAAATCAATAAATAAATAGTGGGGAAAAAAGCAGGTATCCAACATATTTTAGACCTAAAAATCCCATTAATCCTAGTCCTCTCCTGAGATTATAACAGATTTGCTTTTCCAGGTAGAGGGTGTCTGAGCAGTTGTGCAAGGCTGTGCTGTTTCTTACGTTTCTGGAACCATGCGGTGACTGGCCAGTGTTGCATGGCTGACGTGTCCTCTGCTCCTGGTGCATACACTATACAGTGCTAGTACTCTTGTTCTTTCCTCCTAAAAATAGACTCCTGAAACAGTCCTAAAATAGACTCCTCGGCTTCTCTCCTTTTTGACTTTTTTTCCTCTAGACTCCTCTGAGCTTGTCCCCAGTTTTGCTTTAGACTCCTGAAATATTTTTTAATACCTTAACTTGTATTTTAGGTTGAGGAGTACATGTGAAGGTTTGTTACATAGGTAAACTCATGACTCAGGGGTTTGGTGTACAGATTATTTCAGACTTTCGAAATATTGAAGTAAAACTCATTTAGATGAGGTTGTTCATTGGTAAGAAAAAAAAATCACTCCTGCAACCCCGACAGACTGTTTCTCCTGACCTTTAAAAGATCTTAATGGGTACATTGTTTTGTTTGTTCTGCTCTGCTCTGGTTGAGGGCAATGTGACATTTGCATTATCTCTCTAGGCCTCTGTTTAATTATGTTGCTATAAATTACTGTCTGTCCTGAACAGAGTCTATCTAACTTAGTGACCTGCTGCCTGTAGGAAGAGGGAGACAGAGAGAGACAGAGACAGGGAGAAACAGAGAGAGGGAGAGACAGAGAGACAGAGACAGGAAGAAATAGAGAAAGACAGAGAGAATAGTTGTCTAGAAAAGAGAAAAGAAATATAATTTGGATTCATGTCTAGGCAGAGATAGGGAGAAAAAGAGAGAGAAAGAGAGAGGGGACAGGCAGGGGGTGAAATAGTTGTCCAGAAAAGAGAAAAGAAACATAATTTACATTCACATCTTTGTCATTTCCGTTTGGTCTAATGCTTGGCCTCCATTCAGTTACCTAAAGTGGTCCTATAACCCTCTCTCCTGGAACCCCATTCATCTCAGATAATACTTCTGTCATTGGCACTGAGGAGACGAAACTTCAAGTGGTATTTACATTTAATTCCCTTCAGCTTTGTGACCCTTAGGATCCAGATATCTGCCTAGTTTGTAAATGTGATATTTATGTTCTGCTGATTGTCAGTGAACAGTGCTCAATTTTGGGGAAAGCAGATTGGGAGCTACCATTCCTGTCTGAGCCTTCTCCTGGAGGCCGGGAGGGTGTCAGGACGCAGCAGGAAACAGAGCTCCCTGCCTCCAGGAGAAAGGTTTACGGAAGAGGCTTCCTGCCTCCAGGAGTGGGTTCTCCTATCCTGTGAGTCCTTCTCTTCCAGTATAACTTTTCCAAGTTAATTTTTTCAATAGAGAAATTAGCATGTGTGACTTTTATGCTGAGGAACTTAGGAAAGAGATTATTTGTATAATAATATAGGCAAAAAATGTTACAAACTCATCCAGCTGGGTTGCATTCTAATTTGACGAATGAGCTGAGTCAAGTAGCATTCATTTTTTGTTTTTTTAATTAAAAGTACTCTGTCCTCAATGTGAAAACACAATCTTCAGAGTATAGATGTTGGAGAAGAGTAATGGTAATGAAAACAGTAGTTAGTATTACTCAAGCTTAGTAGCACTTTGCCTGCATTGCTTCATCCCATCCTCTTATAGTTCTGTGGGCTAGATACTGTTGTGCAAAGGTCTTTGATAAAGATCTGTTCAATATTTTTCACCCTGTGTCTTAGTCTATTTGGGCTTCTATTATAAAATACTGTAGATGATGTGGCTTATAAGCAATAGAATATTATTTCTTACAGTTCTAGAGGCTGGAAAATCCAAGATCAAGGTGCTAACAGATTCAGCATCTGGTGAAGACCACTTCCTGGTTCACAGAGGGCATCTTCTAGTAGTGCCTTTACATGGTGGAAGGGGCAGGGTGGCTTTCTGGGGTCTCCTTTATGAGTTCCATTCATGAGGGCTCCTCCTTCATGACCTAATCATCTCCCAATGGCCCTACCTCTTAATACCATCACCTTGGCTGTTAGGATTTCAACACATGAATGGGGGGAACACATTCAGATGATAGCAGGCCACCCTTCTCAAACTTATTAGAAAATGGAATCCCTTTTTTTCACGGAACCCCCACAACCGTCTCTGAGGACATAGGTGGTATTCTGCAGACACAGTTTGGGAAATAAGAGAAGTCTAGCTCTACACTGCTGGCTAGGGGTTGAGGTGGGAACAGACACATTTGCCTCCCCTTTGTACTATCTAGCTTTCTAGATTCTTCCCACTAGTTGTGTTGATGGTGATTTGGGATTGTTCTTTCACATTCAAAGCTAGGGCTATATACTAATTCATTCATTCTCAATCACTTAAAAAATACCTACCATCACACTGTGCCAGGAGACCATAGCTGGAACAGGGTCCCTGCCTCTGGGAAGTCCCAGTGCCATAAGAAACCAGACAAACACAGATATTCAGTGGGAGGCAAGACCTGCCAAGTACCATCTACTGAGCACTGCAGGAGCTGGGGTGGGGGCTGGCCAGCTCTACCTAGGGAACTGGGGAAGGCTTCCTAGGGGAGGGAATGGGCACAGCGTCCCCAGGGAACAGTGGAGTCCTCCAGGTGAAGAAAACAGGGAAGCGGAGAGTTGAGAATGTGTTTGGCAGCATGTGAGTGCCAGGGCTTTCAGCAGGGGGGCTGGTGGAGGAGCACAGATGGCCTTTAAAGTCAACTCTGAGTCATTCTCTGAAATTACAGAAATTCAAAGAGAAGGATCTGGAAATCCTCCAACAAGTTATTTGACCTTCTGGTCTCTCAATAACCATTTGGTATCTAGCTGATAAATGGAAATTCTCTGCAAAATTGTGTCATACAGGAAAAGTTGCAGAAAAATTGTTAGAGAAAGAAAATCATTCTCCTGTCTTCACCTGTAAACCACAGAGCTCACATTTTCCTAAGTGGCTTTATGCTACCAAGTTGCCCCTGGATTCTCCATTCATGCCTCATCTACTAAAATGATCAGAGGTTAAATAAAACTTCCAAAGCAGGGCCAGGAGTTATTCAGCTTCTCTATGTAACAGTAGTTGAGATAGAAACTATTTTCTGTCTTTTTTTTTCTCGTTGCCTTGACAACCTTTTTTTTTTTTTTTTTTTAATCTTTTGATTTTTCTCAACAACATGAGCTGCTTCCTTTGGTTGAACCGAGATGTGTGTATGGATTTATGTCTTATTCAGAGAGTCTCTAGTGTAAATGTTTATGAGATACCGATTTTTTATTTTTCAGCATCTTCAGTGTTGAGCAGAGTAGATAATTGCACAAAACTGTTAGCCTGCCTGATTAACCAAACCAAGACAAATCAGCAGTGATTTTCCATGTCTGATGTCAAATACTGTAAAAAATGATTCCAATTCATTTTTACAAAATATTATGGAATATTTTAATATTTGGCTTTTTAATGTCCCTGACAAGGTCTGTGTGAAAGTTGTTTCCATATACCAGAAGTGCATGTCCTCCCTCCTACACTTCCCCTTGCTCCCATGGCTCTAGCCACAGTGGTCTCTCACCCTTGCAAAGCTGTTGCCATCTCATGGCCTTTGCCATTTCCTCTGCCTGGAACCTGCCTGCCCCAGATATTCGCATTGCCTGCTCCCTCCTTGCATTTATGTCTCTGATTCAATGCTACCTTCTCCTCCTGGGCCTTCCTATCTAAAACACCATCCTCACTTGTCACTGGCCAGTCAGGATGTGGGAGGATCCCTCTCTGGAAAAACAGTTCAGTTATCCTATATGAAACTCCCCAGACCATAAGCCCTACCCATAGCAAGAGCTTCCAATGAGCATTTTAATGCCTCACCCTTAGATCTGAACTCACAGCCAAAAATCACCAGCTATTTGAGGAAATCCTCTATTAAAAAATATAAAGACCAAGACTAATAAATAAAGAACTTGAAAGAAACAGGGACAAGGATGGAATTGGAGAAATCTGAAAAAATAAAAAAAAAATAAAAAATGAAACAAACAAACAAAAAAATGGCAAATGGGGCAATGGGGCAGAGGAAAGCATCCTAGAAATCATACAAGAAATGTAGGAGTGGAACCGAGTGGGGCCCAAGTCAGCGGCTATGGAGCAGGCCTGGAGGGCAGCCAGGCCAAGTGGAGCAATAGGACAAGATTCTCAGGGGACATTACCGGGAGGGCTGGGGTCCTGAGGAACTATCCCAACAGGCTGACATGTGGAAATTTGTATTGAGAGGCTATTGGAGGATATGGGTAAAATTAGGATACAGTTGACTCTTGAACACCACAGGGTTTAGGAGTATTGGCCTCCCCTCCACCCACCACCTGCAATAATTTTGACTCCTCAAAACCTTTNTAATAAATAAAGAACTTGAAAGAAACAGGGACAAGGATGGAATTGGAGAAATCTGAAAAAATAAAAAAAAAATAAAAAATGAAACAAACAAACAAAAAAATGGCAAATGGGGCAATGGGGCAGAGGAAAGCATCCTAGAAATCATACAAGAAATGTAGGAGTGGAACCGAGTGGGGCCCAAGTCAGCGGCTATGGAGCAGGCCTGGAGGGCAGCCAGGCCAAGTGGAGCAATAGGACAAGATTCTCAGGGGGACATTACCGGGAGGGCTGGGGTCCTGAGGAACTATCCCAACAGGCTGACATGTGGAAATTTGTATTGAGAGGCTATTGGAGGATATGGGTAAAATTAGGATACAGTTGACTCTTGAACACCACAGGGTTTAGGAGTATTGGCCTCCCCTCCACCCACCACCTGCAATAATTTTTGACTCCTCAAAACCTTTTTTTTTCTTTAACTTTTATTGTAAGCTCAGGGTTACATGTGCAGGATGTACAAGTTTGTTACATAGGTAAACGTGTGTCATGGTGGTGTGCTGCACAGGTCATTCCATCACCCAGGTATTAAGCCCAGCATCCACTGGCTGTTCTTCCTGATGTTCTCCCTCCCCCAACCCACCCCCTACCTCCGACAGGCCCGGCTGTGTGTTGTTCCCCTCCATGTGCCCATGTGTTCTCATCATTCAGCTCCCACTTGTAAGTGAGAACATGCGGTGTTTGGTTTTCTGTTCCTGCATTAGTTCGCTGAGGATAATGGCTTCCAATTCTATCCATGTCCCTGCAAAGGACATGATCTCATTCCTTTTTATGGCTGTATAGACTCCCCAAAACCTTAACTACTAATAGCCTACTGTTTACCAGAAGCCTTACAGCTAATATGACAGTGGATTAACAACATAAATAGAGTAGTATCTACATATATTTTACACATTCATGACATACCTAATTTTTCTTAATTTTTTCGATATTTTTAGGCTACGCAGTTTGTCTGCAAGTTTTTTCAAATTGTTGCAAATCTCCAAAACATTTTTCAATATATTTATTGAAAAGAATTCTCATATAAGTGGACCTGCACAGTTCAAACCCACATTGTTCAAGGATCAGCTGTAGTTACAAAACAAAGCAGGCAAAGGTTGAAAAGAAATACCTATTTACCACAGAAACAATAACATCGTACAATAAATGAAGCATAGTACATTTAGTAGTGATCAATCTTTGTATCGTTATAATAGTATAAACACTGAATATTGCTCGAATGAAAATTGGATATGAGCATATTTAGAGAATGGGACAAAGGAAGCACCTGTGTATCTGTGCGTATATGAGTTTGTGTGCATGTGTGTGCCTGAGACTTAAATTCTTACCTGTTGTAATAGGATGTCAACACATAATGTCTAAAGCTGATACATTATCATATATGAGCATATTAATTAGACATATAAAGATTTTAAAAGCCAAAAGGAATAGTAAGTTGGAGTGGTAGATTCTGGGGAATGGAAAGGAGAATGGGAGGAATAGAAACCTATTCTTTTTTCACTGTAAGACTTTTAGTCTCATCTAACTTTTAAAAGCTGTGAGTATATATTATGTAGATAAAAATAAAAATTAGTTATGAATTAAAGATAAATTTTGGCAGGGTGCAGTGGCTCATGCCTATAATCCCAACACTTTGGGAGGCCAAGGCAGGCGGATCACCTGAGGTCAGGAGTTCAAGACCAGCCTGGCCAACATGGCAAAACCCCATCTCTACTAAAAATACAAAAATTAGCTGGGTGTGGTGGCGGGGTCCTATAATCCCAGCTACTTGGGAGGCTGAGACAGGAGAATTGCTCGAACCTGTGAGGTAGAGGTTGCAGTGAGACAGAGCTTGCAGTGAGCTGAGATGGTGCCACCGCACTCCAGCCTGGGCAACAGAGCGAGACTCCATCCCAATAAATAAATAAGATAAGTTTTAAGGAGCCCTGCTTCTGTGTACATGTCACTGATAGTTTGATGTACATTTGATTAATATTAAATTTTGTCCAGCGTGTGGCTGACGTCCTTGTCAGGCTCATTTGTTTAACTAAATCCGTTTTAACTTGCTCCTGGAGTAATTAACTCAGACTCACCTTGTTGGAAGTCATGCTGAAGATATTTATCATTTCCTCCTACACCATGGAGATAGATTGGACTGTGGCTCATGCTTGTTGAGGTTGTATGCTTATTAAAAATGGAGTAGATGCATGTGATATTAAATTGAGCTTTTTAATTTCTTTAGATTTAATGACGTACCTTTGTCATGTACTTAATCTTCAGCAAATATTTACCCTTCCAAAACTGGCAGATTTGCATTTTATAACTTGTCATGTCAAATGAAACATTTTCTCTTTTCTTTGCCCCTAGAAGGATCTCTGCTGAAAATTACAGTCTTTTAAAAAATAGCTGTCACATTCTCCTTTGTGGGGAACATTCAACATTTTTTTTTTTTTTTTTTTTTTTGAGACGGAGTCTTGCTCTGTCGCCCAGGCTGGAGTACAATGGCCAGATCTCAGCTCACTGCAAGCTCCATCTCCCGGGTTTATGCCATTCTCCTCCTCAGCCTCCCGAGTAGCTGGGACTACAGGCGCCCACCACCTCGCCCGGCTAGTTTTTTTTTTTTTTTTTTTTGTATTTTTTAGTAGAGACAGGATTTCACCGGGTTAGCCAGGATGGTCTCGATCTCCTGACCTCGTGATCCGCCCAACTCGGCCTCCCAAAGTGCTGGGATTACAGGCTTGAGCCACCGCGCCCGGCCACATTCAACATTTCTATCCTGTGATTGAAACTGACCCTTCTCACTCCTCTCCAGCTTTAGCCTATACATATTGATATATTTATTTTTGATACAGTTTAGTGTTTTTATTCTGATATCTGGGTCATAGAGAGATGAGTGGGTAAATGGAGAAATGGATGAATGGATAAATTAGATAGATGAGAGAGAGAAAGAGAAAGAGAGAGAGAGAAAAAGATAGAAAAGCAGACCAAAGTATACCACAGATGTGTGGAAGCACAGGTTCAGATAACACAGAATACACTACAAGCTTTAGTCTCAAGCTTTCTAGACTATAAAAGCTTATAGAATGGTAAACTTTCCAAAGCAGAGGCTAAATAACTGTCATTCTATTGCATCCAACATAGCTTCCCAAACTTTGTTGATGTAGGATTAGTAAGATGTTCCATTAAAATGTTCCAGTAAGATGTCCTAAAATAACTTCAGGATACTTTTAAGTATTCTTTTCATCTGTGCCATGGAACTAACGTGAGGAGCTGGGAGTTGGAGGTGGTTATCGAAGCCTGGGAATGGATGTCTCCAGTCACTGTTTGGTGGAAGAACCTTTTTCAGGTTGCCCCTGCACCCCCACAATACTGAGAACACTTTCTAGACCAGAATAAAATGCTCAAGTAAATTAATGACATCTGTTTGCACTTTGAATGAGAAACTGTGAGACTTTTAATTCCTAGAGGTGATAGCAGGATAATTGAGTACAGTAAATTAGAAGTTGCTATTTATGAGCAAAAGTATGCATGACTAGAGATTTCATCCCCATGAGCTTGCCTGTTCACCATATTGTTATTTTCTTACATGCTTTATTAGTCTTTGGAGCCATACTTCTTGAGTTTGAATCCTGGTTCTGCCACTTAGCTAGCTAGCTACATGCCTTTAAACAAGTTTCTTAATCTCTGTGCCTCAGTTTCATAATTTGTGAATCTATCGATTAGTCCACTCAATACCTATTCCAATCCCCTTTTAGCTTGACTTTTTTTTTTTTTTTTTTAATCTTACAGAGAGTAGAAATTTTCCATTTCCAGAATCCATTGAAGCTAGTGTTCAGGGTTTGTTAACCAAATGCATTTCCATAAACCTTTGAATTCAGACCTAGATTGTGTGGAATGAGAGATGGGACATAGGACCTTCATTTTTTGCTGGTATGGATAGTGGCAGAGGCAGCATGGTTCTGGAACTAGTCACTGTAGTGATAGTGTCCTGATTTAACAGTCAGCTTTTTTATTGGGAAGCTTCCAGATTGTTAGTTTGGAGCAACATCTGAACCAGCAGCTTTCTAATTCTTTAGGTTTTTAATAGTGATCAAGGCAACAGCGCCTTTGGCCATTCAGTTCTACTGAGTGGTTTGAGGAGTGATTCCTCTTTTTATTTTCCCCTGAGTTGGAGTGTCACTCTATTGCCCAGGCTGCGATCTCAGCTCACTGCAACCTCCGCCTCCCAGGTTCAAGTAATTCTCCTGCCTCAGCCTCTTGAGTGGCTAGGACTACAGGCGCACGCCACCATGCCTGGCTAATTTTTGTATTTTTAGTAGAGATGGCGGTTTCACCATATTGGTCAGGGTGGTCTGAAACTCCTAACCTCAGGCAAGCTGCCCGCCTAGGCCTCCCAAAGTGCTGAGATTACAGATGTGAGCCACCGCGCCCAGCCTGAGGAGTAATTCCTAAAAGCTAGGCCTAAAGTCCGTTTCTTAGCCCTCCTAACAATGATGTCAACTGTATGTTTCCTAATATGTCTTTTTGCTTGAAGCAGCCAAAGTGATTTATGTTGTTTGTAACTAAAAACCCAGAAGAATCAATGTATCTAATAGGGTTTTGTGAGATGTAATAAGGTAAGGCATTTAAAGTGCTTAGAACATTATTGGGATTGCTATTTTTTTTTTTTTTTTTAATATTCTTAGGGATTGTTCTGGCTTTAGTCAATGGAACACCTACAACCATAAATAAAAAATATTTATTAGTTTGTTCATTCATTCATTCATTCATTTATCCATTAACTGAAACAAATATTCAGTAAATATACTAAGACGTCAAAAAAATTTAGTCATCCAGAAAGACCAGTGTAATTAGGTTATTTTCTGTTTCTTTTCTTCTTCATAGCATCCTTCAAATTTGTATTCCTTTTTAGGTTTATGCATTTATATGTGAAATGAAATTTAAGGAGAACCTTAGATAACAGAAAATTCTAAAATGTTAATAAGGCAGTAAATGTTATCAGTAATAACTCCATGACTCATAATTTCTGCCTCTGTTTATCTTATGATTGGCATAATTTATTGACTAAAAGAACATTTAACTGCTTTAAGCTTAAACAGCTTCTTTCTCATGATCTCTTCAAAGAGTGAATATCATGGAAGAGTAGAAATAATTATTTTCCCTTTTTTCCAAAAGAGATAGACATCTTCGTTTGTGGGCCAATGGCTGCACACTCAGTATTGCAGTGCAGAGGCTATTAGAGCAGCACGCATGAGCTGAGTTAGGAAGATAAGGTTACTTAAAAAGCAAATGGAAATAGTTGACTGGAGAAAGAGAACATTGTCTACAAAACATTAATAGCCTTTACAATTTTTATAAAACCAACCTAGAACAACTTTGAAGTTGAATGATTTTGCATAATTAGTGTATTGTGGAATGAAACTTTCAGAAACAAAATGTAGAATGGAGATGAACTGTACTTTTTTTGTTTTTTGAGACGGAGTCTCGCTCTGTAGCCCAGGCTGCAGTGCAGTGACACCATCTCGGCTCACTGCAAGCTCCACCTCCCGGGTTCACGCCATTCTCCTGCCTCAGCCTCCCGAGTAGCTGGGACTACAGGTGCCCGCCACCATGCCTGGCTTATTTTTTGTATTTTTAGTAGAGACGGGGTTTCACCGTGTTAGCCAGAATGATCTCAATTTCCTGACCTCGTGATTCGCCCTCCTCAGCCTCCCAAAGTGCT
This sequence comes from Rhinopithecus bieti, assembly GCF_001698545.2. Classification (NCBI taxonomy): domain Eukaryota; kingdom Metazoa; phylum Chordata; class Mammalia; order Primates; family Cercopithecidae; genus Rhinopithecus; species Rhinopithecus bieti. The sequence continues at coordinate 2,709,476 of NW_016803344.1, read as the reverse complement.
GGGATTACAGGCGTGAGCCACCATGCCTGATCGAGGTGAACTGTACTTTTAAGATGATCACATGTCATTTGAGATCAAAGTCTAGCATTGGAATACTGTTTCAAGGACAGCTAGACTACCTTGGTGAAGTAAACAGACGTGTCACCAAAGGAATAGAAAACCTTGAAATTTTATGTAGCTCCTTCCTCTACCTTCAGATAAAATTACTGTACATCAGCCTAAGTGCTATGAATATTGTCTATTTCAAGCACTTTTAGAAAATGAGCTTTGGATATAAGGGCAATCTGGCTATGACATTTATTATTTTGCTTGATCTGGCCAGACTGATGTCTTAACTCCCTCACCATTGCCTGCACTGCATGTCCCCAAGTTGGTAATTATTTTCTTGGAACTTTGAAGGTCTTGTTTCATTGCCTTCTTGCTTACAGAACATTGTGACTAATAAATTTGAGGGTTTGTGCTTTATCAGTTCGGAGTAATTCCCACCCATTAACTCATTGTCTCATTGTGCATTGCCTTTCCTTTGTTCTCTCTGTTAGCTCTTTCTGAAATTCCAATTGCATGCATGTTGGACCATCTCACTTTGACTTCCATATCTCTTATTTTTTTTTCTCCATCTCTCTCTCTATGCTAAATTATAAGTAATATCTTCAACTCTGATTTCATTTTCTAATTATCTTTCCATTGGACTCTAGTCTTGTTTTACCTATTTGCTGAGGTATAAATGCCTATTACTGTAATTTTTCTTTTTCTGTAATTTAACATTTTTTCATTGTGCTTTTTGTTTGTGTTTCTCATTTACCTGTTCATTTCTTGTAGTCTCTTGTTCCTTACTCAAACTTTCAACTTCCTATTTTATTTCTTTAACATATTAAGCATATTTGCCTTATATCCTGATTGCGTTAACGCCAATATCTGAAGCCTCTGTGGGTCTTGTTTGCTAGTTCTTTTTGCTTACTCCCACTCAGTAAAGGTAGATTTTTTTTTCCCCTGTGCATTTTGAGCTCATGTTTAATGGAACCCTGTGTGGAGGGTTTCTTTTGTTGTTTGGTTGAAAGTACATCCCTCTAAGGTTTACACTTGCTTTCACTAGACATATGAGGGCATGTCAGTCTGGAACCATATTAAAATAAATAACCTGGCTTGGAGGTTTATAGACCACAAAAATAGTTCCAATTTGAGCACAAACACATGTGAGTTCCGGCTCATGATAAATTGTCTTTTTCTTTTTTTCCTTTTCTTTTATCAGGTTAAATCTTGGGGCAGATGTTTCTTTTTTTCTCTCTCTCTACCCAGAGCCAAGGCCAAGACAAGTTTTTGTTTGTTTTGTTTTACTATAACCTTTTACAAAGCGTTTTTTTTTTTTTTTTTTCTGCTTCACTTTTTCTCTGGGGATGTAACTTCAGGGCTCTCAGCTTTATGTGGTGTTTTCTTGTTAAGCACCCCCACCATGCCATGGCCCTAGGCTTTGTGTCCTGAGCCCTGTGTGGACATTGAAGCTGACGTGCTGGGTCTAGACACCAGCTCAGGGTTTGCTGACCTCTCAGAACTTCTATTCTCATTTTGCTTTTGGTCTCTATGGGCTTTCCTTGCTTTGTTACCAGCTCAGTCATGCATTTTAAAAGATTTTCAAAATATTTTATCCAGCATTTTTAGATGTTTGGTAACAGGAAGGATTTTCAGAAGATCTTGTCCACATATTATTTTGTCAAAAATAAGTAACTATTTCCGTGACCACACTAGAGGTATCCTCATGAAGGTGGAAATTCAATTCCTGTGTGCCTCACTTCTAGCCCTTAATAACTCATGTTAGAAAATCTCCCAACACAAGTGCATCCCAAACCCGTGTTTCTCTGTCACTTAGCCTCAGTTTTCACTTCTCTTCTGTCTATATTCCTTTTCTGCATAAGTTGTATTATGCAAATTTTAAATTTTGTGGCTTTTTTCCAGTTTCTGTGAGTTTTCTGTGTTCTCCAATGTTATGTGCTTCAGGAGAGAAGGCTCAAAGCTTTGCTCTCCTTAAACTCAAGTGTAAATGGGAGGGATGGGTGTTGAGAATGGTCTTCTATAACTGATTTCATTGTGTTTCCTTCTCGTCTTGCCTGTTTGATTCAGCACTGCGATTCTGACTCAACCAGCAGTCATTCTGTGAACCCTAGATCTTCTCCGCCTATTTTCACAGTCTTTTGTTTTATATTTAATGCTGCCTGTTTCTGCTTCTTCAGTGTATTTACTAACTCAAACTTTTCCTGAAGCTCTTTGCTTGATTTATAGCTGTCATCAACTTACAAAAATCACTACCACCATCAGGCTCTCTGGAGGTTGAGTCATTTCAGTCCCACCCACATCCTGGTGCTGGTCCCCCTTGGAGGGATGTGTTTGGGGATGGCTGGAGGACTCCACCAGCCTGGGCTTCTGTGTTTGACACTCCCACACACTGAGGCACCTGCTGTTTCTGCCCACACTAGGATCATGTTTACTTTGCAGAGGGTACACCAGGGACCTCTGTATAGTCATAGTCCTCCTGCTTTGAGATGGGTAATATTCACTATGATTCATCCCTTCAGCTCTAATGCCAGGATGGGGCAGTAGCTATTGGTAAGGTTGATGTTCCTTCCAGTTGCAAATAAATGCTTGTTTGTCTGGAGTTTCCTTTTAATACAATGTCTATCACTGTGTAGTAGACATATATATATATATTTGAGATGGAATCTTACTCTGTCACCCAAGCTGAAGTGTAGTGGTGTGATCTCAGCTCACTGCAACCTCCGCCTTCTGGGTTCAAACTATTCTCATGCCTCAGCCTCTACAGGTGCACACCACCATGCCTGGCTAATTTGTTTTGTATTTTTAGTAGACATGGGGTTTCACCATGTTGGCCAGGCTGGTCTCGAACTCCTGACCTCAGGAGATCCGCCTGCCTCGGCCTCCCAAAGTGGTGAGCTTCAGGCATGAGCTGCCGTGCCCGGCCAGACATATATTAATAGAAGCATTCACTATTCACTTTGAAAAATCCCAGATGTTAAAGAACAAGTACTTTAATACTCTAACAACTCTGCCGTGAGTACTATTCTTGTTACTAAGGTAATAATTATAAAGTATCTTTTATTTATTGAGCACTTACTATGTGCTGGGCTTTATGCTAATAAATCATTTAATCCTCACAAGAGTTCTATGAGATAGGAGCTGTTATTATCCCCATCTTATAGATGAGGACATGGAGATTCAGAGATGTAAAGTAACTAGCCCAGGATCACATAGCCAGTAAAGAGCTTGCTAGGACTCAAACTCAAGGCTTCTTCCCAAGTCCATGCTCACAGACATCTCTTAGGCTAAAACCAGATTTCTGATCTATGGCAATGAATTTTTGCAAAGGCCAGAACTTAAACCTACCTTACAAGGTAACATATTTGAAAGTAAAACTGTGTTGCCTGCATTGCACAGAACTGATGTTAGAATACCTTTGCCAGAACTGCTTTGAGAACCAGCATGTGTAATATAAGAAAATCAATTTTATTTGTACATAAACCTTGCTTTTCACCCCAGACTGTGTTATCCTGCTTGATCACCTACCTTATTTACAGATTTCACTCCTCATGCCCCTTGACAGTTTCTAAAAAGAAAATTCTGCCCCCTGAGGATGGAGATTTGTCACCAATGAGGACATTCAGAAGAAGCTTCCAGAGGGAGTGAAGATGATTCCTAAGGGGCTCCAACAGGTTCTGAGCGAAGTCATTTTACAAATAAGAGCTCAGCCCTTGGGGTGATCACTTTAAAGGGGAAGCGCTCAGCTGTATCAGTACAATTCTAGTGTGTTTGTTTACAATCCGTTCTCTGACTTCATAGATATACTTAATGTCGACTTGATATGGAGTGAAATCTGTTTACAAAAATCCACATCTAACAAAAATTCTATGGCATATAGAAAAGCGCCAGACTTTCCTCATCTGTTACAGATGTTTCCCTTCTCTGGGAAAGGCTTATTGGAAATGTCAACACTGAAACTGGCTCTGTTTTGATAGGAATCTTGTTCTGTTTCTCTTTAAATCTTAAAACTACCAAATACTGACTTGTTGATTTGGACAGATTGTGGGACGCCCCACAGCCTCCCCTTGAAGGAAAAAGGATCAGGTTTCTGCTTCCCCAGGAAAGGGGGAATTATCTCTCTGCTGAATATGCATCAAGCAACACTCTGGTGTCATTTTAAAGTGCTTATATTTTCTTACAGGTACGGTTGACGTTTGAAGCATCATCTTAATTAGCTGCTCACATTTAATGTAACTGGGCCGCAGTAAACAGTCATAATCAAAATAGCGATGTTGCCGTAGCAACCAAGATCCAACTCAGTTTCTTTTCCTCTCTGGTCACAAGTGCTGCTCACCATCTAGGCAAGGACATGAAACAAATCTGCTGAAACCTCCTGTGTGAAATGAAAGTTAAAAACCGCTGGGGAAAAAACATTCTTGAATGATTGTTTTAAGTGTTTCAGTGACGTTCCTGGCTCCAAATGGCTCCTGAAGGAAATTGTCTCCCCGGTTCTCTTGTCTGACAGCTTTGCCTCCTGAGAGCTGTTCCCCACACGTGGACGGGATCAGGGGAATCATAGCTTTATTCCAGATCAAACTGCAAGGTCCAGGAAGTGGGAGAGTTGACCCAGATAATCCCCCCGGCTTTTCTAGCTATAAAGTGATCCTTTAACTTAGTTATTCCTAAACAAAATACAAAACCACGCTGTTTTAAAACAAGCCTCAGGGTAAGCCTCAATTTCATGGATAAGAAGACAGAGGATTACTAATCATTTTTATGCCGTAAGCCAATAGTTCCTAAATTTTTACTATCTGAATCCTTTAGGGAAGCCCTCAAACTCCCCTGCTTGGCCCATCATCACTAGCACGGGTTCTAATGATGTCTAATGATAGCCATATGAAGATCACATTAGGGTTTTGTTGTTGTTGTTGTTGTTGTTAATTATTGCATATCTTAGTATGAAGATCATATTAATGAAGAAAATTAATGAGCAGATAAACTTTTTCTGTGTTTTAATTGCCAACCCCTTCACCCAGTGTTTCTGGAGACTTAGTCTTGGTCTCCATTTTCTTATCTGGAAAATAAGACACAGTAGAGCCGGATATTTTCCATGCTCTTGGATCCAGCTTGGTACATGACTTCTTTATTAAATAGAATAGAAAAACAGTATCACCTTTTGGTAATGATAAGCCAACGCCGTGAGGGTTGTTTTGCTTGAGAAAACAAAACAAACCCTGTGGCTTCTCAGGAGGTCCTTGTTCCACCCTCACATTCTTTTTATCGCTTTCCATGTAGGAGATGGGAATAATCCAATTGTGACATTAATCAAAGAGAAATCAGACAAAAATGTTTTCTTTATAATTCATTGGGTATGTCATTAAAAAGACGGAAATAATCTCATTGTGAGATTAATCAAAGAGAAATCAGACAAAATGTTTTCTTTGTAATCCGTTTTGTATGCCATTAAAAAAGAAATAAGTTTTTTATAAAACTTATTTAAAGTTTTATAAAAAAGAAAATGTTTTCTTTGTAATTCATTTTGTATGCCATTAAAAAGAGATAGTGAAAAAACAAAGTAGAAAAATGGTCAAGAATGTGAATAAGCAGTTCACAGAAAAGGAAACGCAAGTGGCCCCTAACTGTGTGAAAAGCATCCCCACCATACGAGTTGCCAGGGAAATGCAAACCCAAATTGGAGATACAACTTTAATGTCTGACAATATCAGAATTTGGCAAAGATGTGGAGAAACAGGAAAACCCAAACACTGCTGGTGGGGGTGTGATTGTTATTGTACAACCACTTTGGAGAGCAATTTGGCAGGATCTAGTCAAGTTGAAAATGCTCATTCCCTTCGATTCCGTAATTCTACTTTTGGATGTATTTCCAGAGAAAGTCTCCTTCGGGTACATATGCACAAGGTGGTATGTATCAGGAGGCTCACTGAGGCCTTATTTGTGATAGTGAAAAATTAAATACAGCCTGCCTATCTATCAGGAAGAGAATGGATGAAAACTAATGTAGCATATTCCTATATTAGAATACTATAAAGCAGTTTTACATAATCAACAATGGCTAAAGGTAAAAAATCATAAAGTATCATGCAAAACTTTGTATTTTGAAAACAAAATGCAAAACTTTGCATATTGAAAGTTAAAATGACTACCACACAGAAAGCAACACTCTTGCATATGGATACATATATATGTGTGTGTATGTGTGTATATACTTATATGATGAAAAATGGGCTGGGGGCTGGGCACGGTGGCTCAAGCCTATAACCCCAGCACTTTGGGAGGCTGAGGCACGCAGATCGCTTGAGGCCAGGAGCTTGAGAACAGCCTGGCCAACATGGCAAAACCCCCTCTCTACTAAAAATACAAAAATTAGCTGGGTGCCAGCTACTCGGGTGGCTGAAGCACAAGAATCACTTGAACTCGGGAGGCGGAGATTGCAATGAGCTGAGATTAATTTTTTAAAAGTGGGGGAAGGGCTAGAAGCAATCAAATTATTAGATTGGTGCAAAAGTAATTGTGGTTTTGGTGACATTGACCAAAACCACAATTACTTTTGCACTAACCTATAATATCTGTGAAAAAACAGTCAACTTTAATTTAAATGTTTAATAAGAAGAAAATTTTGAAGCAAATAGGACAATGTGTTAGTTGCCAATTTGAGGTGGTGTGAGCTTGGATGTTATAGTTCTCTGTATTTAGAACATTTGAATTTTTCAAGAAAAATTTGAAATGCCAAAGTAGAAGATTGCTTACAAATCAGAACATTGGTCTTATTAAATTGCCCTGGCACCTACTTTTAGAACTATTTACTAATCATACCGGTCTTTGTTTTTTTTTTCCGGCATTCATTTTATTCTTCCGTGGTATCCTCTTAGGGGACCCCGTCCTCTGCTCATGGCATCTGTTTGTCATTAGGATGAAGGGTGATAGCATGTGCCACTTGCCCTCTGGGTGATTCATCCAGTTTGAACTTTCAGATATAAACAAGCACAGAAACTGTGGTTTCAAAAGCACCTGACCAAACCATCCATCTCTTTGAAATGTTAATTTGGATTAAATGTCGTGATATCCACACACTCTCACTTTGTGAGGATGTGATTTTGTCCTTTAGAGGAACAGTTACAAATACTAAAATATATGAACCGTGGATGGCAGGATTGCTATCAGGAAAAAGGAAGCTTAAGCTTATTGTTTTTCTGTCACGAATTTTATGGGATTAATAAGATAGGATGTAAGGTGCCCTACAACTCCAACCCTGGTGTTATTACGCAGTAGGGAAAAGCCAGACTAAACCAGAAAGAGAACTCAAGCGAGGTGCTGATGGGTCGGAGTGAATCAGGGCCAGCTCACTTGCTGAACAGTAACCAAAAGGTTTGTACAGCTAGGAAGTGGGAGAAATGCCAGTAGTGAAAACAGGGAAAAGGAAAGGAGGATTGGCTTGGAGCGTCATAGGACAAATCCATGGAAGTTTAGCCAAAAACAAAAGTCTGTAGATACCTTATTGTTTATAACATGGACTGGGATGATTTCCAGCATCAAATCTCAGCCCTCCGGGACATAACTGTGTGGTAGGAACTTTCCACTGTTAACCCAGGTATATCAGCCCCACTCCTCCAGCACCAGGTTGCGTAATGTGTCATCATGCATGTATACATGTAATGAATTGTGTGATCAAGGGCCCTCTAGAAAGTGAAAAGTGGTGCTATTAATAATTCATTGAGGCTGGGATGATGGCTCATGCCTGTAATCCCAGCACTTTAGGAGGCCGGAGCAGAAGGATCACTTGAGCCCAGGAATTCAAGACCCGCCTGGGCAACGTAGTGAGACCCCGCCTCTATAATCATAGTAATAATAATAATAATAATAATTAACTGAGACAACAGGCCTAAATCAGGACTGTCCTGGGCAAACTTTCTAGTCACTCTAGTGAGTACCAGTCCCTCTAGTAAGAGCACACTTTTATAGAAAGGAATGCCTGAAGTTAAAAGGTTAGCAGAAGTGTTTACCTGGCTTCTTAGCCTAGCCCCCAAGCCCTCCAGAGCCTACCCCATTTCTTCCTCTCTTGCAAGGATTCTCTGCACCTTCCAGACCACCTCTCACTAGGCTCTTGGGCATTCTCATGTCTGCAGCTAGCACTGGGCTTCCCCTCCCTGAAGTACCTTTCTTCCTCGGCCTGGTCTGTCTGAGGATGACTTGCCTTCCCATTCCCAGCTTTTTTTAATTTTAATTTTTTTTTTTTTTTTTTTTGAGTTGGAGTCTTGCTCTGTTGCCCAAGTTGGAGTGCAGTGGCGAGATCTCGGCTCACTGCAACCTCCACCTCCTGGGTTCAAGTAATTCTCCTGCCTCAGCCTCCCGAGTAGCTGGGATTACAGGCGCGTGCCACCACACCCAGCTAATTTTTGTATTTTTAGTAGAGACAGGGGTTTCACCATGTTGGTCAGACTGGTCTCAAACTCCTGACCTCATGATCTGCTTGCCTGGGCCTCCCAAAGTGCTGGGATTACAGGTGTGAGCCACTGCACCTGGAGCCCAGTCCCAGCTTTACCTCTCATTCGGCTTTACTCTACATTGCCTCCCGGAACTTGGCCATCCTTCACTGAGCTGAACCTGTGCCTTGGCTGGTGGATGCTCTGTAATTATTGAGTATGAAAGGGAGGAACAACTGGGCCACTTTGGAAGACTGGTCCTTGCTTCTTCGCAGGCGTGGTCTCCAGGGGCAGCTGGCCAAGGAGGACAATACAGCACACAGACCAACCAGTATGGACATCTCGTGCTTCTCTAGCAGTGAGGGACATCGTAGCACAGCATAAATCAACATGGCTGCCATCCAAATGCCACCTGATTTCTGAGAACTTCAACATAAACCTTCAGGAAAGATTATTGAAACCAAAGCTTTCTTAAACCACAACTATAAAGAATGTCTAGCCAGGCATGGTGGCTCACACTTGTAATCTCAGCTACTTGGGAGCCTGAGACCAGAGGATCACTTAAGCCCAGGAATTTGAGGCCAGCCTGACCAACCCAGTGAGACCCCATCTCTACACCAAAAATTTAAATATTAGCCGGGCACCATGGTGGTGCCTGCCTATAGTTCTAGCTACTCAGGAGGCTCAGGTGGGAGGATCCCTTGAACCTAGGACTTCAAGGCTACAGTGAGCTATGATCATGCCACTGCACTCTAGCTTAGGTAATAGAGTGAGACCCCTGTCTCCTTAAAAAAAAAAAGAAAGAAAAGAAAAAGAAAGAAAGAAAGAAAAGAGAAGTCTACACCAGCCATTGTCCAATAAAAATATTATGTGAGTTACACAGGTCATTTTAAATGTTCTAGTAGCTACAGTTTAAAACATAAAACAAAGAAGAAAACTAAAACCTAAACTATTAATTTTAATAATAAGTTTTATCTAACTCAATATATCCAACATATTTTCATTTTAACATGTGATTGATATTTTTAAATTATTGAGATAAATATTTGATATCATTTGGATGTCTGTCCCCCCTAAATCTCATGTTGAAATGTAATCCCCAGTGTTGGAAGGTGGGGCCTGGTGGGGGGGGGACATTTTTAATTTAATTAAAATTAAATTAATTAATTTGGGACCGCATCCAGCCTCAAATCACTTTCATTTGACTGTGTAGACTTTGTTACTTTTATTGCTATTGTAAAGTTTTTTTAAAAATCCTTAAACTATGTCAGTCTTTAGGAAATATCCCTGAGTAGTATCGTGTTTGGGCCATGAGGGTGGATCCCTCATGGTTTGGTGCTGTCCTCGAAATAGGGAGTGAGTTCTCACGAGATCTGGCTGTTTAAGTGTGTAGAACTCTCTTGCTCCTACTTGGGCTGTGTGACATGCCTGCTCCAGCTTCACCTTCCACCATTAATAAAAGCTCCCTGAAGCCTGCTTAGAAGCCTAGCAGATGCCAGCGCCATACTTGTGCAGCCTGCAGAACTATGAGCCAATTAAACCTCTTTTCTTTATAAATTACTCAATCTCGTGTATTTATTTATAGCAACACAAGAATGGACTAATACAATATTATTTTTTCATCCTAAGTTTTTGAAATCTGATGTGATTTTCTGCTTGTGGATCCATTCAGACTGGCTACATTCCAAGTGCCCAATGCTACACATGGCTAGTGGCTGACTGCTGTATTGGAGAGTACAGATCTAGATGCACTAGATGCATTATGTTGCTCAAATCACCTTTTCTTTCTTTCTTTCTTTCTTTCTTTCTTTCTTTCTTTCTTTCTTTCTTTCTTTCTTTCTTTCTTTCTTTCTTTCTTCTTTCTTTCTTTTTTCTTTCTTTCTTCTTTCTTTCTTCTTTCTCTCTCCTTCCTTCCTTCCTTCCTTCCTTCCTTCCTTCCTTCCTTCC
>NW_016803344.1:2673601-2696034 GCF_001698545.2 Rhinopithecus bieti | reverse complement strand
GGGCTGTTTGCCTGTGGACTTCATTTCTGCCTTTTAGTTTTTTTATTTGATCTCTTTCATGTGTCAGAGTATCCTTTCTTTTTAAGGCTGAATAATATTTCATTGTGTGCACATACCTACACATTTTATTTTATTTTTGAGACAGAGTCTTGCTCTGTCACCTAGGCTGGAGTACAGGGGGATGATCTTGGCTCACAGCAACCTCCACCTCCCACATTCAAGAGATTCTTGTGCCTCAGCCACCTGAGTAACTGGGACTACAGGTGCATGTCACCATGCCTGGCTAATTTTTATATTTTTAGTAGATACAGGGTTTCACCATGTTGCCCAGGCTGGTCTTGAACTCCTGGGCTCAAGAGATCCACTTTCCTTGGCCCCTCAAAGTGCTGAGATTATAGACATGAGCCACCACACCTGGCCTGCCAACCGCATTTTATTTATCCATTTATCTGTTGATAGCTGGGTTGCTTCTAACTCTTGCCTAGTATAAATATGAGAAATGCAGTTTGAAACAGTGTGCCCAGGAAAGGTATGGTAGACTGAATTGTTGTTCACCAATATTCTCTGCCTCTCCCTACAGGATAATCTTTCATCCTCATCCTTTTGAAATCAGGCTTGGCCACATGACTTCACGCTAGCCAGTGAAATATGAACAGAAGTAACAGAGCTTTCCCAGTCACTGCTGGCTTTCCCATACTCTTTCCTCTGCTATAGTCACTAGGCAATGTTGAGATAGTAGCTGCTATGTTGGTCTGGGTTCTGGAGTGAGGGTGAAGATGAACAGATCTACTTATCTATGTGTATACTTGTAGTATGACACAGATCTCTGGGTATTGAGAAGTAACCCTTTGCTGTTTAATGCCCTTGAGATTTGGGGCTTACTTGTTAGGCAGCATAACCTGGCCCATTCTGACTGAGAAGCCCTCACTGAGAAAGTAACATCTGAGCAGAGACCTAGAGGAGGTGATACGTGGAGCAAGCATGTTCGATGGCAGAGCAACAGCAAGAAACCCCGTCTCCACTAAAAAATACAAAAAAAAAACTAGCCGGGCGAGGTGGCGGGCGCCTGTAGTCCCAGCTACTCGGAGGCTGAGGCAGGAGAATGGCATAAACCCGGGAGGCGGAGCTTGCAGTGAACTGAGAACCGGCCACTGCACTCCAGCCCGGACGACAGAGCGAGACTCCGTCTCAAAAAAAAAAAAAAAAAAAGAGTCTAGAGAGAAGTTTGTTTCAAGGCTCAGGAAAGAAGCCAGATTTATGAAGGAGGCAGTGAAAGAGACAGAGTGGTAGGTGCTAGTCAGACTTTCATGCAGCCCTTAGGGCTGGGCTGGAGGTGGGACTGAATTTTGTTCACCCAATGATTCTGTTCCCTCCTCCTTTTCTCCATGGAGAGTGAAATGGGTGGCTGTAGTGAGGAGGTAGAAGAAGGAATGAAGGAGAAAAACGTGAGGTGTGGAGCAGGAAGATGCAGCCTAGCCCAGATCCATGGCCCATGGCCCCTCATATACTTAAAATGGTAGTGTCACTCATGAAGCCACCTTATCCAGGGCATGGTAAGGCTTCTGAAGTCTGACTTCTGTCATAAGATGAATAGTGCATCAAGAGTTGCTGATAAGTGATCATTGATGACCAGGACATCCCCCGCTACTCCCTGTTCACCTTGTTCTTTTCATGCCTGTGACTTAAAAAGAAAAGTTTTCTTTTAATTTTATTTTTTAATTGGAAAAAGCATTTTATATTTACAGTTCAACTGATAATGCCAACACTTGTTACTATACAGTGTATTACAGGATTTCTGGTTGCAAAAAGTTACGTAATTTAAGTTTACTGGTATTGCTACTCACCTAAGTCTAAACCAAATCTTATGTTCCCATTTGCAATTTAATTTGTAAATTAAAGTTTTGTTTGTTTGTTTTTGTTTTGTTTTGTTTTGAGACAGAGTCTCACTCCATCACCCAGGCTGGAGTGCAGTGGTGCAATCTCGGCTCACTGCAGCCTCCGCCTCCCGGGTTCAAGTGATTCTCCTGCCTCCCGAGTAGCTGGGACTACAGGCGCCCACCACCACACCCAGCTGATTTTTGTATTTTTAGTAGAGACAGGGTTTTGCCTTGTTGGCCAGGCTGGTCTCTTAACTCCTGACCTCAGGTAATCCACCCACTTTGGCCTCCCAAAGTGCTGAGCCACCACACCCGGCCAAATTAAAATGTTTTAAACATATGAGTCAATTATGAACATCAGTTTAAAGTGGACTCATGACTATTTTTAGAGCCACACAAGCCCAGGGAGCCTCCAACAGACCAACCAAGGAAGCGGGGCCTGGGAATTTAGGATTGTGCCATGCAGGGCCCTGAAAAAGGGACAGCTTCCCATCCAAGCAGCATAGAAGGAAACCAAATAAGCCACATACTCCTTCTTTCCTGAAATCCTGGTACTTTTCATTTTAAAACTTAAGTCTTGGCCAGGTGCTGTGTCTCACACCTATAATCCCAGTACTTCAGGAGGCCGAGGTGGGCAGATTACTTGAGTGAAGGGGTGGCCTGCCCCTCCACACTTGTGGGTGTTTCTCATTAGGTGGAACGAGAGGCTTTAGAAAAGAAATAAGACACAGAGACAAAGTATAGAGAAAGAAAAGCGGGGCCCAGGGGACCGGCGCTCAGCTTACAGAGGACCCATGATGGCACCGGTCTCTGAGTTCCCTTAGTATTTATTGATAATTATCTTTACCATCAAAAAGATAAGGGAGTGGCAGGACAATAGGATCATTTTAGGGAGAAAATCAGCAGTAAGACATATAGATAAAGATCTCTGTGACATGAATAAGTTTAAAGGAAAATGCTGTGCCTTGAGATGCATATGCAAACATCTCCATAAACCTTTTAGCAGCATTGCTCCAGCAAGTCCCACCTTATTCCTAAAGGCGATTTTCTCCTTGCTCAGTAAACAAAGCATACAATCGGGTTTTACACGGAGATGTTCCATTGCCCAGGGACGGGCAGGAGACAAATGCTTTTCTCTTACTTGAGATTAAGAGAATGGTGATGACCTTTAACCAGCAAGCAGCCTTTAGGCACTTGTTTAACAAAGCACATCCTGCACAGCCCAAAATCCTTTAAACCTTAAGTCACCACAGCACATGTCTCTTGCAAGGACAAGGTTGGGGGTAGGGTCACAGATTAACAGCATCTCAAATACAGAACAAAATGGAGTCTCTTATGTCTACTTCCTTCTATATAGACACAGTAACAGGCTGATCTCTCTTTCTTTTCCCCACACTTGAGCTAAGGAGTTGGAGACCAGACCACCCTGGGCAACGTGGTGAAACCATCTCCACAAAAAAATACAAGAAAGTTAGCCTGATGTGGTGGTGTGCACCTGTAGACCCAGCTACTCTAGACTGAGGTGGGAGGATCACCTGAGCCCAGGAGGTGGGCTCAGGCGGTGAGTTCTGGTTGTGCCATGGCACTCCAACCTGGGGGCAACAGAGCAAAACCCTATCTAAAAAAAAAAAAATCCGGGTGCCCTGGCTTACGCCTGTAATTCTCACACTTGGGGAGGCCAAGGCAGGTGGATCACGAGGTCATGAGATCGAGACCATCCTGGCTAACACGGTGAAACCCCACCTCTACTGAAAATACAAAAAATTAGCCAGGCATGGTGGCAGGTGCCTGTAGTCCCAGCTAGACAGGAGGCTGAGGCAGAAGAATCACTTGAACCCTGGAGGCAGAGGTTGCAGTGAGCCAAGATTGCGCCACTGCACTCCAGCCTAGGTGACAGAGTGAGATTCCGTCTCAAAAAAAAAAATTTCTTGGATTTCTTTCAGCTCTGTAACATCCTTGAAACCATACATAGGTCCTCTTAATCAGCAGTTGCTAGTAAAAGAAACTCTGGACAAATCAGGCAGGGTGGGTGGGTGGCTATTGATTCAGATGCATGCAGAAGGCAGAATCCTAAATATCAAATCTATTTAGTAGAAACCTGTTACAGTTGAAGGCAAAAATGTTTCACAGAGATGAAACCCTGCTGTGCATTTATGAACCACAGAAATAGCCATGGAAAGTTCTCTGGAAGAATCCCTCATTAGATATCTGGGTTTCTAAAGGCTAATGGCAGAACACAACCATTAATCTCAAGTGCTCCATGCCAATTGACTGTCTTCTGAATTCAAATAAGCACCTACAACTCCTAAAGATATAAAAATATTTTTAGGTGTATAACAATCTCAAGTATCAAGCTGAGCGTGGTGGCTCATGCCTATAATCCTAGCACTTTGGGAGGCCAAGGTGGGCAAATCACTGGAGGCCAGGAGTTCGAGACCAGCCTGGCCAACATGGCAAAACCCCACCTCTACCAAAAATACAAAAAATTAGCCAGGCATGGTGGCATGCACCTGTGGTCCCAGCTACTCAGGAGGCTGAGGTGACAGGATCGTTTGAGCCCAGGAGGTGGAGGCTGCAGTGAGTTGAGATCATGCCACTGCACTCCATCTTGGGTAACAGAGTAAGACTTCACCTCAAAAGGATTCTGAAGTGTGTATACGTTATCTATTTTCTTGTTGGCAAAGAGAAAATTTAACAATTGGATGCATGCAAAAGCATTGTGATATCAAGCCCTGCCCTCCTCTTTTTCTTCTTCTAATTTCTAAAGAAATCCTACTCATGATGGAAAATATATTGAAATAAAAAGGGAAGTTCCATTAAATTTAAATAATACCAGAATCATTGGGACCAGGGCCAGTGGTTTTTCCCCTCAACCATTGTGGGGTAAAAGAGCCATCTCCAGGTTTGAGAAGGGTAAATGCGTAACTTGAATAGGTACCAGCAAGAAGGGTGCTGTGCAGGGAATGGGGACCAACAGCAAAATCTCTTAGGGAGCTCAAGGCAAATCAAATATTATAGTGCAGCAAGATTCAACATTGAGTTCCCACTCCTTTCAAGATCCATCCTTTGAGCCAGGGGAGGGATGAGGGGTGGGGGGACATTATTGGTATTTGGGAGAAGGACCATTCTTTGTCCTGTGCACTGTGGAATGTTTACATCCTTGACCCCACTCACTAAATGCGAGTAGCACTTTGCGATCCCTGATACAAAAGCATCCCTTGACTCTCCCTGAAGACCTTGCTATCCCCCTTTGACAGCTCTACAAGTTTGGAATACACCAACAGAGAGAAGAAGGTGGGTTTTGAATGTAGCTGTGAGGATGCATCACTGAGCAGGAACTGACTAGTACCCATCTTTCTTTCCACACATGGGCACATCAGGAAAGGAAGAGCAATTAGCTCTATTTGCTGGCAAAGAAAAGGTGACATCCAAAAAGCTACAACAGCCTCATGATTAGAGAGGAGGCTTTATAGTTGGTAGTAAAGCAAATTTTAAAAGGAAATCAAAGACTGAAATGGACTGCAGGCAGTGTTCAAAAGAGCTGACATAGCAAATGACTCAACCTGTATGTCATTGGTCTTCTGAAGGGGAAGAGTTGTTTCTCTGAAGTCGACGGGCAGAATGCCTGACATGTGCATGAAAAATATAGGAGACAGCTAGCTTGTAGGCTCTTTTGTGGACACTGGATTTCAAAATTTTAAAATTAAATGAAACACAGATGAAAATTTAAAATCCTGCATATCAAAGCACGCTGACCATTTACTTGATGGTCATTTAAGTAATGGCTTACTTAGTAAGTCATTAAGTAAGTAATGGAGTTACTTAAGACCATTTACTTAACAAGTGCGTGCCATGTTGCTTGGCGTTTTCTGTATAAGTGGACAGTCTCGGGGGTTCAACTTTCCCAGTGTTGCTGCTGGGGATCCCCCGCTCTCTCCCACCCACCCCATTGGCCCTTCCCAGCTTCTATCTTCCAGCCACTACCCCCCAACCCCTACCCAGGACAAGGTCATCTGTGGGGAAGAAGGGAGGAAGGGACCCGTCATCGTGCCATCACGGGACCCCATTCCGTCTCCTTCTCCCTTCAGCTTTCTAACAGCAACATGATTTGTTAGGCAACTACCCGAGCTAAGGCTTTTTATTTGGTTGCTTGATATTAAAGTAGGCCACCAAAGGAAGTTTTAACATCTGTCCCCGCAGAGGTTTGTTTTAATTTTTTTACAACAATTTTTTAAAACAAAGAGCCCTTTTTCATGAATTGTTTGAGATTTGCACACCTGAAGGCCACCACTCCTGATTTTTCTACAAACAAGGACATTCTCTTCTAAAACACAATAAAATCATCAAAACCAAGAAATTAACAGTGATGCGTTACTACCGTCTAATCCTTAGACCCCATTCACAGCTCTCCAGTTGCCCCAGTAATGTGCTTTACAATGAAAAGATGCAGTTTTTTTTTTTAAATCAGGAATTTCAGTATTTTTATTTAATTTCTATTTAGTTTCATTTCATTGTTAATGTAATGTATCACTTTTATTGTATATACATATATATGTGTTTCTGTATATTTTATTATGTCTCTTGAATTGTCTTTCTATTTTTTCTTGGGTGTTACACTTTTATTTCACACAACATCAAAATATGGCATAACATAAAATCATGCAAGGCCCTATATTATTGCTTGGTTTGTAATGTTTATCTTAGATATTCCAGAATTGTTTTATTAACATTTTTATTTAATTTATATCAACCTGAATTTTCTGCAAGTCTTTGCTTTGTTATTGCATAGTAACTTTTGTATTCTTCACTCAGGCTAATTTTCCAAATAGGTGGAATGCTGCACAAGGGCAGTAACCATAGAAAAGATGCAGTTTAAAAAAATTTTTTTCTGTTTGGCTGTCATGGCTGTTTTTAGCCTACTTCAGTCTGGGACAGTAGCTCAGTCCTTCCTTGGTTTTCACAAAATTGGCACTTCTGAAGAGAGCAGGCCAAGAACTCCTCTCCTGCTGCTTCTATGCCATCAGGACCAGAAAGAGACCAGCATCTGCCTCCCTCCCCTTCCACCTATCCTGGAGGCTTCATTCCAGTGATAGGGTTGTTGGGAAGAACTTGGGCAGAAGCTCTGGGCATAGCAAGGTCGAGGAAAGTTTCTTTACTATTCCTTAAAAAAAAAAAAAAGAGGGGCCTGGGACATAGCTTTAAGCTTTCTGGAAACTAGTGTAGTGGAAATACCCTGCTATCGAATTCTTTACAAAGTGTGGTCTCTGTTTTGGGTCCCCCCTGGCCACTCTGAGTTCTCTCTCTCCTTGAGCCTCTAGGCTGATTCTCAGGCTACTGAAGAAAGGCCAGCTGGCAGAGGAGGAGAACTGGAACCAGCCATGGAGACATTTCGTTTCTATTTCTTCTTGCCACTTGGCCTTTGTTCATCAACCCTGCTTCTCTATTGCCATGGTCCTTTCAGAATAAGATTGCAGGACACCTCCTCTGAAGAGGGAGCATGCACTCATTCTGGTACCCTTGCACTGCATGTCTCCACTGAGTCCACAGTGTCCCAGTTAAGTCACTACATCATTTCATATCTATGTACATGATGCTGTGACTATATTTCAGTTGTGTAATGTCTGTAACAATGTCTCTTCTTCCTACTTAGGTTCCAAGTACCTTAGATGAGGGACATGGTCTTCAGCATCCATCTGTATATCTTCAACAACTTGTAATGAGTTGTGTTAATATCAGCTTTCTATAAATATGTGTTGAATGGTTGAATGCTTGTCCATGTGTAGGCCTGCATGTGACTCAAAGAATACATGTCCATATTCTTTTAGAATGTGCTGATACTTTCGGATAATCTATTTCTCTGATCTTTATATTACCACAGACATTCTAGAAGAAAGATTGTTTAGTAAAATCCTCATTTTAAAGTTCAGAAAGTTGGAGCCCAGAAAGGTTGTATGACTTGTCCAAGGTGTCATTTCCAGCTAGTAGCAAAATTAGCACCCAAACCAAAATCCTACCTACTTTCCTAAAGCTCCACCCACTGCACCATACACCTTCCTTCAGCATTGGCAAGTACAGATATGTATATTATAGCTACTGATTGAGTTCGTAGGGGCAGGGAAATGTCAAAGCTAGTGATGCATAAAAGCTTATATCAGGGTCTGTCATGGAGGTCCAAGAGCAGGAGGTTCAAAAGCTTATATCAGGGTCTGTCATGGTCAGCTTCTGGTGAGGGCTCCTTTCCTGGCTTGCAGACAGCCACCTTCTCACTGTGTGCTCACATAGCTTTTCCTTAGTGCTTGCAACTAGAAATTAAAAAAAGAAATCTCCTTCTCTCTTCCTCCTTTTATAAGGTTACCAATCCTATCAGATTAGGATCCTACCTATAGACCTCATTTAACTTTAATTACCTCCTAAAAAGCCCTCTCTCCAAATATAGTCATGGTAGGGGTTACAGCTTCAACACGTGAATTTTGTGGGGACACAATTCAGTCCATAGCATAGTGATAGTGTAAATATTTTTAAACACCTTTGACATACTATATAATATGAAAATAGTTTTTGTAGTGTGACGGGTCCCCCACCAGGTTACTTAAGAGTATATGTCGGCCGGGTGTGGTGACTCAAGCCTGTAATCCCAGCACTTTGGGAGGCCGAGACGGACGGATCACGAGGTCAGGAGATCGAGACCATCCTGGCTAACACGGTGAAGCCTCGTCTCTACTAAAAAAAAATAAAAAAAACTAGCCGGGCGAGGTGGTGGGCACCTGTAGTCCCAGCTACTCGGGAGGCTGAGGCAGGAGAATGGCGTAAACCCGGGAGGCGGAGCTTGCAGTGAGCTGAGATCCGGCCACTGCACTCCAGCCTGGGCAACAGAGCGAGACTCCGTCTCAACAACAACAACAAAAATAAAATAAAATGAAAAGAGTATATGTCTGCTGCTTGAACCCTGAAGGCTGGGCAGTGAGCCAAGGCCATGGTGCCCAGCTGAGGAGTAGGTGTCCTTGAAAACTCAGATATCCTGGAGAGAATGTGAGAACCTACCAAGGAAAACAGTCCCATCG
Source organism: Rhinopithecus bieti (assembly GCF_001698545.2). NCBI lineage: Eukaryota > Metazoa > Chordata > Mammalia > Primates > Cercopithecidae > Rhinopithecus > Rhinopithecus bieti. The sequence goes on along the minus strand of NW_016803344.1, from coordinate 2,687,096 downwards.
TGCACACGCATGGATCTCTGGAGCTATCCTGCTGCCATCCAGGAGTGCCCTGTTTATAAGTCCTAATAAACTCATCTACTCATCAAGCTGGACTTGCCCATGTTATTCTTTGGTCTTTCAGCACCTTCCCAGTTTGAGGGTGGGCACTACAGTCCCAGGTTTTTCCTGTAACAGCTGAGATCTATTGGTGACAAAGTTACAGGTACTACTATTAATACTGTGATTTGCTGCCTACATTCATCATGGGAGGAAATGCTTCATTTCAGGTTATGGTTAGTGAAAGTAACTACATACGTATGTATATTTTTTCCATCCAAGTTCACAGGCACCCTGAATTTCTATACAGGGACATTGGGCTAAGAATCCTTGGTCCACACAAGTAGTATGTTCTTGTTGCGAGCAAGCAAGTGGCATAACCTCCGGATGGTGAGAACAGGTTTTGAAACCAGCTGATTCTTCCCATTGCCAGTTACTCAGGAGCAGTAAGCATGTTGAACTGAAAATAGACATCATCTGCTCCTGGCTTGCTTTCTGATATTTTTGATTGTGTGTTTGAGTATTGGAATATGTTTTGTCTTGCAGATACCACTAACCTAAATACAGAACACAGTAACTCCTGGGCCTCTGAGAACTTCTGGCTTGACCCTGCTGTGAAAGGCCAGTCAGAGAAGGAAGAGAATGATGGCCTTCGGAAATCCCTGGATAGATTCTATGAAATGTTTGGCCATCTACAGCCAGGCTCTGCGAACCCACTCTCTGCGTCTGTCTGCAAGTGCCTGTCTCAGAAAATCACTCAACTAAGAGGCCAGGAGAGCCAAAAGTATGCTCTCCGCAGTTTTCAAATGGCCCGGGTCATCTTCAACCGGGATGGCTGCTCAGTCTTACAGAGGCATTCCAGGGACACCCACTTCTACCCACTAGAGGAAGGAAATACATCTTTGAATGATGAAAAGCCAAACCCAGGACTGTCAAAAGATATTATTCATTTCCTCTTGCAGCAGAATGTAATGAAAGACCTGTAACTGGTGCCGGGCGGTGTGCAGGCTAGTAATGGAGGTGCTGCGCCATGGCCAGCACTGTTGGTGGCCACCCAGATCCCCTAGGGTCTCTGGCCAGCTCTGTGTGCCCAATCCCAATTAAGTGCTTTGTGGTTAAAGGCTGGCACCTGTGACCTGGTATTGGAGCCAGTCAGCCCATATGGAGAGCCAGCAGGGTCTGGAAGTTCTCTGTCCCCATGGTCACCCCACCCCCCACACCCCTTGGCCAAGGCCACTGACTGACTGGGCTATGAGTCAAAAGCCCAGCTCCCTTGCCTCAAGGAAGGACATTCTCGGAGGCATAATTTATGCCCTAGAGCTCCCTTTCCTTGAGATCAGCCTGAGGCTGGGACATTACATGAAATCACACCCTTGCTGGGCTTAATCCCTTTCCCTGTCCTCCTCCCATATATTTACTGGTGTCTCTGGGAGCCTTTCCTGAATAAACCTCTTATATCTGAATCCTTGACTCAGAGTCTACTTCTGGGAGAATTCAACCTGAGAGAACATGCTTCTGTGAGATGAGGTTTTAGAAGGATACAAAGCTCTACACTGAATCAGGTATAAGGAGTTATATCAAGTTGTAAAACTGAGACCAATGTAAGTGAGAATACATGTCCTAAAATAATATAAAGATTGAAATACAGTTTAGAAAAGTATATCACATCTTGATCACACCCTTGCCTCCTCTCCAAAGCTAGAAATCCATGTTTTATCATACTAACTGGGTGTGGAGGGAACATTTGGACAATCTAAAATAACAGCTAAAATTCACAGTTTAAAAAAAAAACCTCTTTGTCTCTTAGATTGCAAATGTGAAAGGTGAGAAGATAACAAACGTGCACCACCCACCACAGTATATGTAAGCACTATTATGATACGCTAGGCTGATGCCATGTGGCCTTGTCAAGTTGTAGTTGAAGAGAATAAATAATCCTTTGCCCAGGTGGGGCCCTACTTCCTCTTGTATTCTGCCTGTCTGTACCCTCTGTCACCTTGTGAACGGTTGGCCCCTCACCCTTGCCCTGTCCTTGCCTCCAATACCCTGAGCTCCATTTGCAAAGGCTTGTCCAGAGCAGGACTTCTTGGCCACCTTGTCCCTCTCCTCCAGGCCTGAGCCCTTCCTCACCAGGGAGCTCTTTAAATAGCCAGTGCAGGTTTGCACTGGCAGATGCTCCACTCTGCAGGTCATGTCCTGAACCCCCATTTGAGACTCAGTTGGTAGAATTACATCACCTGGCACCGGGATCTCTGAAGCTGCAATTGGAAGCCTCATGCTAATCCCTACCTCAGCAGTGCGTTCAGCAAATTGCATTGGTAGAAAGGGTTATATTGCTTTTGGGTGGGGGGAAACAACAAAAGAAGCTGGCAGCCCTGAGCAATTAGATTTTGAGACACTTGAGGTGCAATTTAGTTGGCCTAAGATTCCAAAAGCTTTCCAGAAAGCAGATTATGCAAATGGGTTGGCCTAAAAGTATACATTGAGAGTGAGTGTGCCATCTCAGGAAAGTCTCCCGGGGACTCCTGAATGGAGAGAGAAGCCTTTTAAAGGTTAGGAATGAACACTCACACTCAGATTTCCAGTGCTGGGGAGATGAGGTGTAAGAAACAGTGCTCCAGATTGAAGTGTAGGGGCACCCCCCGGAAGGAGACCCAAATGGTAGAAACAGGAAATGAATAGGTCTTTGAGAGACACTGGAGGAAACAAGACTTCAGGTTTTCCTCTGACAAGCAATCATCTGCTTCTTTCTCCGTGGGCGTTTCCTATTCAACTGGCCCTCAAATAATCGTGAAGCCAAGGGGACTTATACTTGAAAACCTGACAATTAAATTTTAAGGTAGTTAGTTTTATTGTTTTTTAATGAGAAGCATATTAATAGATATCCTTGATGAATGCTATCACTTTTAGTATGACTCAGTCACTGCAATGTTTGCACTTAGTCTCCATGGCTACCTACAGAAGGAAACTGGATTATTTTATGTTGTTTTTAAAAGGACAAAAAATACAAGCCGTTTGAATCTTCATGTTGGGAAGCAGCAGCTTCCATTTGGCAATGAGATTTTAGTGTCAAACAGTTCGTAACCTTTATTAATATGTGGCCAAGGGTGCCCAGTGAGAGTTTAACCCCAAAAGTAGAGAATTTAGAAGTCTCAAAGCCAGAATCACCTTAGGTGTAAAAAGAGTGCGGTATGTGTTTACTTGCATCTGAATAAGTGTTTGTGACAGGTCAATACAAGATATTTGATTCCCTGCAAACTCACTGCTTAATTTGATCTCTGTGAGGTTAGGATGGCATTTGCCATTTATTTCTGTGAACCTTTAATAAAGACTAACAGATAAGGATATTGAGGCTTTGGCCTTTGGCATTATTGTCTAATTCTGCCCCACAGATAAATTCACCAACATTATACCATCTCATGAATGTTATGACTGGCCTGTGATATCATCTGTGGTCTGTTTCAGACCTGCGGCCCTTTTCAGGTCTTTGTGAGACATCAGAACTAAGAGTGCAGAAACATCAGAACCCTAAAGAAGAGAACTGCTACCAGTGTCTTAAATTAGTGTGCTATTTCTCATTTCATTAGCCTATTTCTTTGCATAACCGATGTAAGAGCCCATGTAACAAATCTTATTACCAGTAATTAGCACAAAACAATAGAGGTATGCTTTTTTTATTTTTAAATAATTTATTTTAAAAAATAGAGATGGGATCTTGCTATGGTGGCCAGGTTGATCTTCAGTTCTTGACCTCAAGCAGTCCTCCCACATTGGCCTCCTGAAGTGCTAGGATTACAGGTGTGAGCCACTGTGCCCGGCCAGTTTTTTAAACTTTTAAAGTTTTAAAACTTTTATTGGATAATAATAATTACACAGAAACATGCATATATCATACAAGTGAACACCTTGATGATTTTCACAAACAACCGACCTGTGTAGCCAGCATCCTGATCAAGCAACAGACATTACCAACCAGCCCAGAACCTCTTTTAAGTAGAGAACTGATGAGAACAGTTTGCTCTGACCAGTGTTTCTCAAACTGCTGGTAGCACAAATAATTTTAGATACTACAAGGAAAAACAATGTTTATTTTAATTGGTGATCTATTCCGTTTAATATGTTAGAAAAATAGAACTACTACATCTGGTCCATGCTTTCAGATGTATTGCATAGGACAAATCTAATATAAGTATTTGAAATTTAAAACTGGACTGAATTAATTTAAAAATTAATAATAGTGCAGGTAACATATATGTTCAAATGTATAAAAGTGGTGTACCTGAAAATGACTGAGGTTTGGAATTAAGTGGTGTATTAATCTGTTCTCATGTTGCTTACAAAGACATACCCGAGACTGGGCAATTTATAAAGGAAAGATGTTTAATTGACTCACAGTTCCACATGGCTTGGAGGCCTCATAATCATGGCTGAAAACAAATGAGAAGCAAAGCCACGTCTTACATGGTGGCAGGCAAGAGAGCTTGTGTAGGAACTCCCCTTTACAAAACCATCAGATCTTGCGAGACTTATTCACTATCGTGAGAACAGCATGAGAAAGACCCATCCCTGTGATTCAATTACCTCCCACCTGGATCCTCCCATGACACATGGGAATTATGGGAGCTACAATTCAAGATGGCATGTGAGTGGATACACAGCCAAACCACATCAAGTGGGATAGGTGATCCATCATACCCCATTAGTCTCCACCATTGCTCTCCTGCAATACTGCAAGAAACTTCCTTCTGGTCAATCCATATCTACCTTTGCCTCTCTTTACCCTGGAGCCATAAAGCAAATTCTTTTAAAAAGCTAAACATGCATGAATAGCCAAAAAATTTAAAAGAAGGAAGTGGCCTTCTCAAATGTGAAAACATTTTTATTTCTATAGTAATTAAAGCAGCAAAAAAGGCATAGACAAATCAAAAGAAAAGCGTATCATCCATAAATAGATATAAATGCCTATGGAAATTGAGTATATGGCGAAGGTGACATTGCAAACCCATAAGGAAAAGGTGGAGGTTTTAGCAATTGCTCTTAGTCACTGGCTCCCCACACTGGGGGAGGGAGAGTGAAAAAGCCTGGATTCCCTGCCTTATTTTCATATCAAAATGAATATTAGATGGATTAAAGACTCAAAATAAGATAAAAATCACAAAACTGCTAGAATAAAGCACAGGTGATATGGATATATAAATGGAGATATCTATATATAGATATATTGGAACAGGGAAGATTTTTCTAAGACTGACACAAAACCTAAAAATCATAAAGGACAAATTTGATGAAAATGACTGCCTAGCCATACGCAAGATCAAAACTAGGAAAAATACTTAGGACACGTCTAACAGAGAGAACTTTTTCAAGAAACAAGTTGTACAAATTATTAGAAAAACAACCAAATGGAAACATTGACAAAGGACATGAACAGGTGGTTAAGAATATATATGTAAAAGTGAAAAACACCATAAAATTTACAGGTGACAATATACCTAAGTGTTTTTATAGCCCTGTATGAGAAAGGCCTTCCTAAAACAGATGGCAATGCCAAATAATAAAAGATTGACAGTTTTTTGTTTTTTGAGAAGGAGTTTTGCTCTTGCTGCCCAGGCTGGAGTGCAGTGGCGAGATCTCAGCTCACTGCAATCTCTGCCTCCCAGGTTCAATTCATTCTCCTGTCTCAGCCTCCTGAGTAGTCGGGATTACAGGCGCATACCACCACATCTGGCTAATTTTTGCATTTTTTTTTTTTTTTTTTTCAGTAGAGACAGGGTTTCATCGTATTGGTCAGGCTGGTCTTGAACTCCTGACCTCAGGTGATTCACCCGCCTCGACCTCCCAACATGCTGGGGTTGCACAAGCGTGAGCCACTGTGCCCGGCCAACAGTTTTAACTACATAAAAATTTTAGACTTATTTTTTTAAATAGATCAGGGTTTCACTGTGTTGCTCAGGCTGGTCTTGAACTCCTGGACTCAAGTGATTCTCCTGCCTCAGCCTCCCAAGTGTTGGGATTATAGGTCTGAGCCACTGCACCTGACCAAATTTAAAATTTAGAGTGAAAGATATCATAAATATGTGATAATAGCATTGTGGTTTTGTGAGAAGATATCCTTATTTCTTAGAAATGTATACTGAAATATTTAGAGTAAAATATCTTAACATCTGTAAATTACTTTAAATATATTTCAACAGAAACAAGATAAAGCAGATATGACAAAATGTTAACAAGTTATCACATCCAGATGACGAGTATATGAAGGGTCACTATTCTTTCCACTTTTCTACGTATAAAATTTTCTTTCTTTTTTTTTTTTTTTTTTTTTTTGAGATGGAATGTCTTTCCGTCGCCCGGGTTGGGGTGCAGTGGCCGGATCTCAGCTCACTGCAGGCTCCGCCTCCCGGGTTTACGCCATTCTCCTGCCTCAGCCTCCCGAGTAGCTGGGACTACAGGCGCCCACCACCTCGCCCGGCTAGTTTTTTTTATATTTTTTTAGTAGAGACGATGTTTCACCATGTTAGCCAGGATGGTCTTGATCTCCTGACCTCGTGATCCGCCCGTCTCGGCCTCCCAAACTGCTGGGATTACAGGCTTGAGCCACCGCGCCCAGCCTTAACTTTTCAAACTATTTATTTAGAGACAAGGTCTCACTCTGTTGCCCAGACTGGAGTGCAGTGGCATGATCACAGCTCACTACAGCCTTGATCTCAGGTCCAAGCAATTCTCCTGCCTCAGCCTCCCAAGTAGCTGGGACCACAACTGCATGCGACCATACCCTGCTAATTTTTTAATTTTTTTTTAATTTTTTTTTTTTTTAATAGAGACAGGGGCTTGCTTTGTTGCCTTGGCTGGTCTTGAACTCCTGGCCTCAAGTGATCATCCTGCTTTGGTCTCCCACAGTGCTGGGATTATAGGCATGTGGCTTTTGTCTCAAAATACTTGTTTATTCCTTTTCCCCTCTCCATTTCCATTCTCTCAGGTCAATTCACAGTGCATGGCTCTCTCTCACTTCGCTTTCTTTCTCTGGTGGAAAATCGCCCTCCCTGTGTATCTGAGAACTCAGTCCTCATGAGCTAGGTCACAGTCAGAGAAAGAACATATTAAGGCCATCTGAATGATGGCCCCTTTGGGATAGATGATTCTGTCTGCAAATACGCTTGTGGACCAGACCAGGCCCGTTTGCTTGTTTAACACCCAAAGGCCTTACTCTCTCATTGCCTTTTTCTTAAATCCCTGAAAGCTGTGCATCAGAGATAGCAGTTTAACCAGCAACTGAACCACGAGTCCTCCAAATCCTCCCAAGTGAATCCTTTCCATCTGCTGTCTCAGTAGGCAGTGCATTGACGAAGGCATATGGTTTAGCATTCCTGCCCTCTCTGTTATTTTCTCCTCTTCTTCCTTCAGCATTTGCAGCTGAATGTCAGATACCTTAAGCGCACATTATTGTTTCATGAGAAGGTAATTCATGTGTATTCAAACTGTGGGACTTTTCTGGTTGCTCTTATAAGCTCCTCCTGGGATCCTGATTAATTATTGTCACATTGTTTCTCTAGAAGGCGTGAGGACCATTAGGATGTCAGGTGTGAAACTGTCAGTGTCTCTGGTTAGAATCCCTGGATGCAAAAATGCCTAACTCTGTCCTGATTTTCACATTATTTTCCCACTGTCTTATATACTCAAGCCCTCTCCTTTTCCTCTCTCTTTTCACCATATATTTAAAGGTCTTCATTATTTAAAAAAAAAAAAATGTACACACACACACACGCAATACACACACACATCCATGCACTTATAAAAACTTAATTTAATCATGGTTTACTTCTGTTCAACTTCTCCTCTCCCCTTTGGTCCCATCTTCTAGACCCACAGCCAAGACACAAGAAGCTGCTGGAATTTGGAGACAGGGAAGACCTAGGTTGGGAATCCCTGGCTTAAACCAACAAGCATTTGGTAAAAACACTGAGGCAACTCCCAGTTTCAGGAGAAGACGATATAGACTCACTTTTGCTGGCTTCTTCTCTTTCAACACAACCAAGTACCATGGAAAGAATCCAGCAATCATAAAACGACTCTGAACAGCAGAAAAAAGATGGACGGACTAGGGACTCAGGACTCGACGAATAACACAGCAGTTAGTTTTCTGGATTTTCTTTATCTTCCATATATGCTGGGCACCAGCCAGCTTGAAACCACGGACAAGTACAGGAGAGAGGAGGAGAGGAGAGGAGAGGAGAGGAGAGGAGAGGAGAGGAGAGGGGAAGGGGAAGGGGCAAGAAAGAAGGAAGGAAGGGAGGAAGGCAGGCAGGCGAGAGAGAGAGAAAGAGACAGACATGCACGCATGCGCACATACACACACGGAGAGAAGGGGAGAGAGAGAGAGAGAGAGAGGTCTTCTCCCTCTGGCTAAGGGATCAGGAAGGGAGAACTCAGTGGGGAGACCCACACCCAGTGGCATAGTGGACCCAATCTGCTCACAGCACTAGCACCAGCAGAAAAGAGTTTCCAACCACTCCCCTACTCCATAGCCACAGACAGCAGCAGGGCAGTATGCCTGCAGCAGTGGCAACAGAAGAATCCAAACAGGCCAACCCACTTCACATCCCATCCCCACCAGCAGCAGGGGCTCAATCTGCCCGTATCAGTGGTAACAGTGAAACGCATGCAGGCCAGGTCATCTACTGCTCCACACCAGGTGACAGCAGTAGGCTTCTTCACTTGCACAAGCAGTGCCAGCAGGCCTGGTATCTTTCAGCCGTTCATGCAGAAGCAGAAGGTGACCTAGGGCATCCCCCACATCCACATAATGACACCAGTCAACCTAGAGAAGTGCCTCCTGCCTCTGTAGGCACCATATGTAGCAACCCAGTAGGAGCTTAAGCAGAGCCACAAGAACAAGGCAGACCAGAATAGCATTGCGAAGGCTCAGAAAACGCAACTGTCATTAAAACTATAGCCCACAAAAGGAGGCAAAAATGACACAATAAACCTAAACAGGGCGGCTACCTGCTAAAATAGAAGCTTTATGTACAATCTAGAGTCTTGTAACATAACGTGCAAAATGTCCAGGATACAACTGAAAATGACTTGTCATACCAAGAACCAGGAAAATCACAACTGGAGTGAGAAAAGGCAATCAGCTGACATTGACAGTGAGATGAATCAGATGGTGGAACTATCTGGCAAAGATTTTAAAACAACTACCATAACGTAGTTTCAGTAAGTAATTATAAAATCCTTTGAAACAGATGAAAAAATAGAAAACCTCAGCAAAGAAATAGAAGTTACAAAAAGAACCAAATGGGAATCACAGAATTGAAACGTGCAGCAACAAAATTTAAAAACTCACTGGGCAGGCTCAATGGTAGCGTGGAGATGACGAAAGATAAAGTCACTGACCTTGAGGACAATTACATTGAATTTTATTCAATTTGATCAACAGGGAGAAGAGAGATGCGGTGGAGGGTGAGAAGAAAGGAACTACGAGACAATAACAGAAGACCTAACATTGAGAGCCCCAGAAAGAATCCAGAAAGATTGGAGGGCTAAACAGGTATTCAAAATATAAGGGCGGAAAACTTCCCAAATTTGGTGAAAGACAGAAACCTACAGATTCACAAAGCTGAGTGAACCCAAAATAGGACCGATCAAAAGAAATCCTCACCAAAACACATTATAATTAAACTTCTGAAGCTGAAAGAAAAAAATCTTAAGAGCAACCAAGGAGGAATACATTATCTATAGGCAAACACCAATTTGAATGAGAACAGATTTTTCACCTGAAACCAGGGAGGCCAGAATGAAGTGGCTCAACATTTTTCAAGTGCTGGAAGAGAAGAACCGTCAACCATGAATTTTACATACAGTGAAACCGTATTTTAAGAATGAAGGAGAAATAAGAGAATGTGTGGCCAGCAGTCCTACGCTTAAAGAATGCCTAAAGGGGCCGGGCGCGGTGGCTCAAGCCTGTAATCCCAGCACTTTGGGAGGCCGAGACGGGCGGACCACGAGGTCAGGAGATCAAGACCATCCTGGCTAACACGGTGAAGCCCCGTCTCTACTAAAAAAATACAAAAAACTAGCCGGGCACGGTGGCGGGCGCCTGTAGTCCCAGCTACTCGGGAGGCTGAGGCAGGAGAATGGCGTAAACCCGGGAGGCGGAGCTTGCAGTGAGCTGAGATCCGGCCACTGCACTCCAGCCTGGGCGACAGAGCGAGACTCCGTCTCAAAAAAAAAAAAGAATGCCTAAAGGAAGTGCTCCAAACAGAAAAGAAATGCTAAAAGAAGGTTGGAAGTTCCGAAAAGAAAGAACAACAGAAGGCACAAAATAAAATATAATAAAATATTATTTTCTTTATGAGTTTCTTAACTCATATTTGACAGTTGAGGCAAAAATTATAACATCAGTTGTGGTGCTTAATAGATGCAGAGGAAATATTCGAGGCAATTATATTTAAAAAGAGAAGCAGGTTATGATATGGCGATGTAATAAAAAATACTTATTTTGTCTCTGGCTCTAGTTTCTTGCACAGAGCTGCTAAAACCATTGTAAAGTCCTGAGCAAAAGGGATGCTAAGTGCATCTTTTGTTCTAATATTTGGTCTTTAAACCCAGGTCCTGACACAGATCTCCTAATACCTTGGAGTTTCCTGGGGGATGGGAGGGTCCTTTGTTCTATTGAGGCAACTCTTGGTGGATTCCTAGATGGAGGCTGGTGACCAGAAAGACAGAGCTATAAGTAGAAGCTTGAAACTTTCAGTCCCACCTCCCATTCTCTGGGAAGGGGAGGGGAACTGGAGATTGGGTTAATAATAGATCATGTAGACATGATGCAGCTTCCATAAAAATCCCTGAACTACAGGGTTCAGAGAGTTTCTGGGCTGCTGAACACGTGGTAGTGCAAGGAAAATGATGCACCCAGAGTGGGCAGGCAAGCTCTGCACCCCTTTTCACAGACTTTGCCCTATTATTCTTTTATCTGGCTGCTGATCTATATTCTTTATCATATACTTTATTTTAATTTAATTTAATATTATTTTGTTTTATTTTTTGAGATGGAGTATCGCTCTGTTGCTCAGGCTGGAGTGCAGTGGCATGATCCCAGCTCACTGCAGCCTCTGCCTCCTGGATTCAAGCGATTGTCCTGCCTCAGCCTCTCAAGTAGCTGGGATTACAGGCATGCACCACCACGCCCGGCCAATTTTTGTATTTTTAGTAAAGACAGGGTTTCACCATGCTGGCCAGGTTGGTCTCAAACTCCTGACCTCAAGTGATCCACCCACCTCGGCCTCCCAAAGTGCTGGGACTTACAGGCATGAGCCACTGCACCCGGTCTATCATATACTTTATAATAAACCAGTAGATAAAAGTGTTTCCTTGAGTTCTGTGAGCGATGCTGCCAAATTATCAAACCTAGAGAGGGGGTTTTGGAAATCCCAATTCATAGCCAGAAGTATAGGTGACAACGTGGGGCATGAGATTGGTGTCTGAAGTGGGGGTCAGTGTTGCGTGACTGGGCCCTTAACCTATGAGATCTGATGCTATCTCTAGGTAAATAGTGTCAGAATTGAGTTAAATTGTAGCATACTCGGTGTCTGCTGGAGAATTGCTTGGTATAAGGAAAAACATTCTCGTATCTGATCACAGAAGTGTGTAGTGTGTTGAGTATGAAAGTAGAGTAAGAGAAAGCAGTCAGTTTATTTTTTCCTCCCAAACACACAGGTAAAGGACCTAAATGGAAGTAGTGTTTCAGTATGTCACTGAGTGATAAAATGTCAAATAGTAGGCTGCAGTAAGATATGTGTGTATATTTTAACACCTAAAGCAACAACTTAAAAAAAAATCTATACAAAATGATTTATTTAAACACGTATAAATAAAACACCAAGGTGACACCCTTAAAAATGTTCAAGTGCCTCCTAGAAAGGCAAATAAAGAAAACAGATTAAAGAAATACTAAAATGCAGACTTAAGCCCTGACATATCAATAATCACATTAAATGTATGCAGTCCAAATATGTAAATTACAGTATAGATATTGTCAGAACACTCCCCTCCTGCAAAAAACAAAAAACCATGACCCTACTATATACTGTCTAAAAGAAACTAACTTCAAATATAACAACAGGATGGTTTAAATTAAGGGAATGGAAAATATATATTATACTAACATTAATTAATTGTAAAAAAATTGGGAGTAGTGGCTCACTGTAAAAAAGTGGGAGTGGTCCCTGTAACCCCAGTGCTTTGGGGGGCCAAGATGAGAGAATCACTTGAAGCCAGGAGTTTGAGACTAGCCTGGGCAACATAGCCAGACTCTGTCTCTTAAAAAATATATTTTGTTTAATCAGCTGGGCATAGTGGCATATGCCTGTTAGTCCTAGCTACTAGGGAGGCTGAGGTGAAAGGTTGTTTGGGCCCAGGGGTTCAAGGCTATAGTGAGCTATGATTGCACCACCACAATCCAGCCTGAGTGGCAGAGTGAGACCTTATTTCTAAATAAATGAATAATTAATTAAAAAGCAGGAGTGGCTATATTGATATCATATACAATGAACTTCAAAGCAAAGAAAACATATTATACAATTATGAAACAACCAATCTGACAAAGCAATCTTAAATGTGTATGTGCCAAACAACAGAACTCCACAATTACAGTTTGGGAACTTCAGCACCCCACTCTCAGCAATTAATATAACTACTTGACATAAAATTAGCAAATATATAGAAGAAATGAACAACACCATCAATCAACAAGATTTAACTGATATTTATAGACTATTCTATCCAGCAGTAGCAGAATATACATTCTGTACAAGTCTCCAAAAAGCATTCAGCAAGATAGACAATAACCTGAATGATAAAACAAACCTCAATAAATTTAAAATAGTTGAAATCATACAGAGATTTTCTTCAACCATAATGGAATCAAAATAGAAATCAATGACAGAATATAACAGGAATGTCTTCAAACACTTGGAAATTAAATAACACACTTCTAAACAAATGAACAAACTTCTAAACCCAAGAGTCAAAGATGAAGTCTGAAAGGGTTGTAGGGGAGACACACAGAAATGAATTAAAATGAAAAAATGCATCATATTAAAGAAGGGTGCAGCTAAAGTAGTGCTGAGTGGGAAATTTATAACACTAAATGCTTGCATTAGAAATTAGGAAAACAAATTCAAATTTAAGGTCTTAGTTCAAGAAATTAGAAAAAGCAGAGCAAAATAGATCCAAAGTCAGCAGAAAGTAGGAAATAATAAAAATGAGAGCAGAAATCAACAAATGTGAGAGAAAGAAAACAATACAGGAAATCAGAAAGAGCAAAATGGCTCACACCTGAAATCTCAGCACTGTAAGAAGCGGAGGAGGGAGGACTTTGAACTCAGGAGGTCAAGGCTACAGCGAGCCACATGTGCACCACTATACTGCAGCCTGGCTGACAGTGTGAGACTCTGTC
>NW_016803344.1:2541075-2673316 GCF_001698545.2 Rhinopithecus bieti | reverse complement strand
GAGGAGGAAAAGAAAATCAATAAAACCAAAAGGTGGTTCTTCAAAAACAGAGAAACTAAAAATCACCGATATCCCTATTCTGTATGATAGTGAATGCATAAACTTACACATGTGACAATGCATAGGACTAAATATGCACAAATGAGTACAAGTCAAAATGGAGAAACTGGCATAAGATCTATCAGTATCAATGACAATATCATGGTTGTAGACATTATACTACAGTTTGCATAATGATATCATTGAAGGAAACTGGGTAAAGGATAAACAGGATCTCTGCCAGTTTTTACAACTGCACATTTATCAACATTTATCTCAAAATAAAAAGTTTAATTTTAAAATGTTGAAGGTCAACAAGTTGGGCCAGTTTCATCTGAGCAGTTGGGGTCACTCATGCAGCTTCAGTCATCTGGTATATTACCTTGTGCTGAATGCTCCAAGATGGCCTTGTTTGCATTTCCGTTACTTAGGGCTGGTGTTGACTGGGGCATTACATGGAGGTAGAGTTCCTAGAGGGCACATCCCACCACACAAGCACTCTTCAAGCCTCTACTTACATCACATGCCCCATTGGCCAAAGCAAGTCACATGGCCATACTCAGAGTCATTATGGGAAATCACTACACACAGGCACGTAACACAAGAGACATGATTCATCGGCAGCCATTTCTAAAATGATCTCCCACAAAGGGTGAGAATGCTTTTCGTTCTTTCTTTTTTCTTTTCTTTTCTTTTCTTTTTCTTTTTTTGAGACAGAGTTTTGGTCTTGTTGCCCAGGCTGGAGCGCAATGGCTCAATCTCGGCTCACTACAACCTCCTCCTCCCAGTTCAAGCGATTCTCCTGCCTCAGCCTCCTGAGTAGCTGGGATTATAGCTATGCACCAGCACTCCCGGCTAATTTTATATGTTTAGTAGAGACGGGGTTTCTCCATGTTGGTCAGGCTGGTCTTGAACTTCTGACCTCAGGTGATCTGCCCACCTCGGCCTCCCTTCTGACCTCAGGTGATCTGCCCACCTCGGCCTCCCAAAGTGCTGGGATTACAGGCGTGAGCCACCATGCCTGGCCGAGAATATTTTTCAATCGTATTTCTTTATGGACATCTATCACTTGGATCTGCTCACATATTTTTCTTTTTTTTTCTTTTTTTTTTTTTTGAGACAGAGTCTTGCTCTGTCACCCAGGCTGGAGTGCAGTGGCACAATCCTGGCTCACTGCAACCTCCACCTCCCAGGTTCAAGCAATTCTCCCTACCTTAGTCTCCTGAGTAGCTGGGATTGCAGGTGCCCGCCACCATGTCTAGCTAATTTTTTATGTTTTAGTAGAGACAGGGTTTCGCCATGTTGGCCAGACTGGTCTTGAACTCCTGACCACAGGTGATCTGCTGGTCTCGGCCTCCCAAAGTGCTGGGATTACAGGCCATCGCGCCCAGCCTACTCACATATTTTTAAACACCTTTCCACATTTAGATATTTCCCAGCCTTGGGAATACACTTTTCCCAACTTCCCTTGTCAATGTGCTGCACACACAGGACTTGGCTCTGCCAACCAGACACAAGTGTGAGGCTCAGAGATGACCTGTGAAGAAACAGGCAGGGCATCTGGGCATCCATTTTGTTGAAGCTGAGGCAATTGGAAATAGCATATTTCTGGACGGGTGGCAACAACAGCTTCTTGACTATGGCAGAGGCAGTGTGATTCAGGGCTCCGTGAGGGCGAGGGTGGTTTCCTGACCAGGGTGAAGGAAGCCTCGTACAGAAGTCAAAGGCAGCCATATCTCCCTTGCCATTCTAGTTCTGTGGTGTGAGCTGGAAATTTGTTGCTCTAATCCCAGCCCATAGCTTTTTCTTCTAGCCCTTTCAACATTTTGGTGCATTTCTAGCAAATCCCTCTTCCTTAAATTATCTAGAGTGGTGTGGGAAATCAAAATATGCCATCCCAAAATATACTTCTTTGGCATACTTCAGGTTGGTTATTCAGAAAAGCTGCAGATGGGAATAGCTCTGAAAAAGCTATCCTCTTATAAAAGAAATTTACATCTATCTACATTAGTAAAGCAAACAGGAGATGCAGGCACAGGCTTTCTCTGAGGTTCTCTTATCCATATGTAGGAAAGAGTAACTCACAGGAAAATGAGACTGATGTCTGACACTTTTATTTCTGTTTATTTATTTATTTAATTAGGGTCTCACTTTCTCACCCAGGCTAGAGTGCAGTGGCATGATCATGGCTCCCTGCAACCTTGAACTCCTAGGCTTAAGTGATCCTTCCACCTCAGCCTCCTGAGAAGCTTGGATCATAGGCACACAGCACCAAACCCAGCTAATTTTCTTTTAAATTTTTTAGAGATGGAGTCTTGCTATGTTGCCCAGGCTGGTCTTGAACATCTGGCCTCAAGCAATCCTCCCACCTCAGTCTCTCAAAGCACTGGGATTATAGGCGTGAGCAACCATGCCCAGCCTGATACTTTTAAAGGTCTGACAGAGAAACCTTTACCACAGGCTGCCATCTATTTTGTTCTCAGGACTGCTACCTGAGAGATTTCATCTGCATAGTAAGACAGGCTTTGCTTGACTTGCCTTTCTTCCCCTCACCCTCCTATAGTCTGTTACACCTACCCCCAGGAGCCCCAAACTCCTATTTCTTTCCATATGGTATAAGAACTTCAGTCATCTGGCTCTTCTTTGAGTATCATATTTTGTATGGCTTCTGTGCATTTGCATGTAAATAAATTTATATGCTTTTTCTCCTATTAATCTGTCTATTGTCCATTTGTTTTATAGACCCAAATTATTGAACCTTCAGAAGCAGGGGGAAGAAAAATTCCCTTTACCCTTACAGTGGATTCTGTTGTCTGCAGGTGGTAATGCTGGTGGATAAAATCTCTTTTAAATTATCAATTATCTGTCAGTCTTGCCTATTCAAAATAAACAAAAATGTAATTTAAAAATAAATAATGTAAAAGGGTGTGATCTAAATCTTCCCCAATCCCTGTTTAATGTCTGTCTCCCAAGCAGTGCCTCTGCCTCCTGACCTCAACCTCTCATTTTTCCTTGAAGCACAATCTTGAGCCCTGCTTGATCCATATGAAACCACTATTTTTGTTGGTCAAAATAGCCAAGACTAGCAATTCCGTAGTCTTCAACTTCACACTTGCCATTTGTATTAGTCTGTTCTCAATCTGCTAATGAAGACATACCTGAGACTGGGTAATTTATAAAGAAAAGAGGTTTAATTGACTCACAGTTCCACATGGTTGGTGAGACCTCACAATCATGGCAGAAGGCAAATGAGGAGCAAAGTCACATCTTACATGGTGACAGGCAAGAGAGCTTGTGCAGGGGAACTCCCATTTGTAAAACCATCAGATCTCAAGAGACTTATTCACTACCATGAGAACAGTAAGGGGGAAACTGCCGCTATTAATAAATTATCTCGACCTGGTCCCTCTCACTACACATGGGAATTGTGGGAGCTACAATTCAAGACAAGATTTTGGTGGGGACACAGCCAAACCATATCATCATTCTTTTGAATTTATCTTTTCTCAAAACTTCAACTATTTTCCATCTGCCAATTTTCAAGTCTTTACCAAGTCTCTATCCTATATAATTTCCCATGGAACATTCTACTCATATGCGTCCTTGTCACTTTAAAGAAAATGTATAGAAAATCAAATGTATCCTCTTTCCCACAAGTTAATATTCTCATTTGATGTCTCTAATCTATCCATGGCACTAACATTTTCTAAGTCACTCAGGCTTGACGAAGTGTGGATTCATTATGACTTTTACTTCTAAATGTCTCACTGTATAAAGCAAGAAGTGGTGGTTAAGAGCTGAGACACAGGAGGCAGCCTGCCTGGGTGTGAATTTTGACTTGGACATTTATTAGAGATGTTCTTGGGCCTGTTATTTAACCTTACTGTGTCTCAGTTTCCTCAACTATAAAACAGGAGTATCGATAATGCTTAGTTCAGGAGGCACAAATGAGTTCAGATTTGTACAGACAGTTCCTGACGTATGGTTCAACTCAAGGTTTTTTATCTTAACAATGGCATAAAATCATTCAGTACACTCCTCAACATTGATGGGATTACAACTTCATAAACCTATCATAAATTGAAAATATTCTAAATCAAGTGACTTAAGACATTTTCAATTTATGATGGTTTTATCGGGATATAACCTCATGTTAAATCAAGGAACATCTACATAGTATTCAGAACAGCACCTAGCATATAGTGTTTTTTTTAAATTGGTTTGTTTGTTTGTTTGTTTGTTTTGAGATGAAGTTTTGCTCTTATTGCCCAGGCTGGAGTGCAATGGCACAATCTCAGCTCACTGCAACCTCCGCCTCCCGGGTTCAAGCGATTTTCCTGCCTCAGCCTCCCGAGTAGCTGGGATTACAGGCATGTGCCACCATGCCCAGCTAATTTTGTATTTTAAGTAGCCACGGGGTTTCTCCATGTTGGTCAGGCTGGTCTTGAACTCCTGACCTCAGGCGCTCTGCCCACCTCAGCCTCCCAAAGTGCTGGGATTACAGGTGTGAACCACCGCACCCAGCCGGTTTGAATCCTACTACAAAAATTAGCTGGGCATGGAGGTGCGTGCCTATAGTTCAAGCTATTTGGGAGGCTGAGGTAGGAGAATCACCTGAACCTGGGAGATAGAGGTTGCAGTGAGCCATGATTGTGCCATTGCACTCCAGCCTGGGTGGCAGAGTAAGACTCTGTCTCAAACTCAAACACACACACACACACACACAACCTCTTACACCTGCCTTTTCTTTTTCTTCCCAACACCATCACCTACATCATTTTCATCTCCTTAAAGACCTCCTCAAGGTTCTCCCTGCTGCCGGTTCTCCCCTTTTCAACTTCTTCCACGCACTGTTGCTACCATGCTGATTTCCCCAAATCACTGAGGGGATCCTATCTCATCCCCCACAGAAAGCTCCTTAATGCCAACAAAAGGAAGCCCCACCACAGGTCCACACTGATCAAACCCAGATGTTCTGCCCTCTCCACATTTCTGAGACTGGACCCGCCAAACCATTCCATTCCTTCTCTAGCTCCCACAGCTTTACCCAACTGCTCATTTGCACTTTAACTGCTGCATAGCAGGACTGTCCTTTAACTGTTAACATGTATACATCTGTCTTCCTTGAATAGACAGAACGTTCTTGAAGGCTGGAGAGCTCCTACCACCCATACCAGGCACAGACTAATGCTGGGTAAATACTAACCAAGATATAATGTTTTTCTGTATTCACACTTCCTTTTCAGCTTCCTGGTGGAGCCAGCTTGACAACATCTTTCTCTTTCCTACAACTGAAACTATAATTGTAAAACCAAGAGCAAGGGGCCAGTGTGGAAGATGAGTTTGTACCTTCTGAAAGACATCATGGTGGAAGGAAGAGTCCAGTTGCAGGTGTGAGAGGCTAAAGCACCTCCATTAACAAGCAGGATGTTCAGTGAGGCTCATCTACCTCCTCTGAACCTCATTTCCGTGTCTGCAAATGAGGACATTAACAAAGCTCCCAGTCCTCCTCAGGCTTAAACATTCTGTGACAAATCTTAAGAGGGTGGATTTGGGAAACTAATTTTCAAATTAATTGAGCAGTGTGGAGTTATTACATGGAGAATTAAACTGCTGTCCACAACAATTCATTTCCTGAGTTTGTTTATCAACCAGTGTTTAATAGGCACTATTTATTCTGCAGTATCACGGGTGGAGTGCTATGGAGACACAGAAGTTGTATCTCACCGGATCCATAGCTTCAAAAAGTTTATTATGTAATTAGAGTTTATTATATAATAAAAGCTCACCAAGCTCACGATCCAGCAAATGGCATTGTTTGTTTACCTAAGGCTTCTTTTGTAAAATAAGAAAGTTTTACTTGAATCATTACGTATAATCCCCCTGGGAGCTGTGTGTTCTATGTGTCGTTTCAATGTTATTTTATTTGAAATACACACACACGGTATGTTTCAATGTAAATATATGCATTTAAAATGTATATATTTTAAATATCTCCATCAACAGGCTGAGTTTTAAAACTTTTCAATATACCAAATAATGTAAATTTTCAAATATACACAAAAAGAGAGACTTGTATTATGAACTCCATGTACTGATCACTTACCTTCAACAGCCATCAGCTTTCTATCATTTTTTTTTCAGCAGATCCCAGCATCACCTCCGTGTGTGTGTGTGTGTGTGTGTGTGCGCCAAGACACTGCTCCTCAAGCTAAGGACTCTTTTGTTAGATCTCCATTCTACCATGGACCAATACCAGCACACAGCTCACACCCAAGCCACACATAACACACCAAGCAGGTTCAACAACACCCAAACTAAGTTCTAGTCTCATTAGAGTCCACCAATCACTACTTGGATGCCCTGGCAATGTCAATGTACTATAGCCATGTCTAAATACTTATTGTCAATTTCTGTACTTATTAGACCAAGAGCACACAATTTGCAAACTAGCCCCAATCCTCAGACTTTGAGTAGTACTGCACTAGAGTATTTTAAAATCAAATCTAAGGCATTATTTTATTGCATCTGTAAATTCAGCATGTATCTCTAATGGATAAGTACGTTTTTGTTGTTGTTGCTGTATCACCCAGGCTGGAGTGCAGTGGTGCGATCTTGGCTCACTGTAACTTCTGCCTCCCAGGCTCAAGTGATCCTCCCACCTCAGCCTCCCGTGTAGCTGAGACTATAGATTATGCAACACCATGCCCAGCTAATTTTTTGTATTTTTGGTGGAGAAAGCATTTCACCTTGTTACCCAGGCTGGTCTTGAACTCATGAGCTCAGGTGATCCGCCTGCCTCGGCCTCCCAAAGTGCTGGGATTATAGGCATGAGCCACGGTGCCCGGCCTTGCACTTTTTAAAAACAACCAGAATATAATACTCCCAAGAAAACAATCAATAATTCCTGAACATCACCTAATATTTAGTCCATGTTCAATTTTCCCCAATTGTCTCAAAAATGCTTTCTTACAGTTGGTTTGTTGGAATCAGGATCCAAACAAGGACTTTGCATTTGGTTGACATACCTTTTAAGCCAAACTATAGTAGTCTCTCTCTCCTTTAAAAGCTGTTTTTAAGCCACTCTCCAAATAGATTGGTTTACCATTAACTATAAAAATTTCCTGACCCATCATGCATCCAGCGGTTTTCCATGCATTTGCTGTGGCTTAAAACAAATTACTTCCTCCCCCACAAATACCCATTGTCTATGCCTATTAGAGGCACATTCACATTCCTCAGACTTTTCGCCAGGGCACCAGAATTATTTAGATTACCGTGTATTAAAAAAGTGCCGGTCACTCCCGCTGCCTTATCATCTCTGGTTCTCTTTGTCTCCAATGGGTCCATTCACAGAGGCGATACTGTGAATGTTATTAAATGAACCATGGATGCTCTTGCCCTTGATGTGCCAAAGCAGTGTTTACCAGGTACATTCATTTCTTTGGGGACCTATGCAGACATACAGTGGGCCTAGTGGGAAAGTGAGGAGCTTAATATGACTTGAGATACTCAAGTAATTTGATTTGGACCAGATCCATCTGTGGCTCTCACACGATGACATCTTTTTCCATACCCCTCACCACTAAGGCTACAGAAGCTCAGGTAGCTTTGGGTCTTCATTGGCCAACACTTCAGGAAGAATCATAGAAAATCATAGAACAGAAAATAATCTCAGCAACTATGCAGTCAAGCCCCTGAAGGGATGGAGACAAAGGCCCCACAGCTATCTAGATGCCTCCTGGACAACAGCCCAGGTCTCTGACCTCCAGAGGAGGCTCTGTGTATATGGGATATCAATTTCTATGCCACTCAGGGTTCTCAGTTGCACATAACAGAAAAAGATTCTGGCTGACTTTAATAGGAGGATAGTAGGTGGCTAGCAGAATTGACAGAATGGGTAATAAGGTTTTGAAATTGGGCAGGCTCTGAGGGAGGCTGGGCAGCAAGGACACAGCCTAGGCCATGCTTCAGGGGCAGTCTGGGTAGGATGTCCCTAACTGTGGCTCTGCTGCCACTCTGGCTGCTGGACATCAACACAGCTGAACACCGGAGTCAGATGCCACTGCTGCTTGAAATTCTAAACTGTCCTTGAGTCTAAATTAAAACTGCTGGTGTAGGGAAAAGAAAGAGAGATCAGACTGTTACTGTGTCTATGTAGAAAGGGAACACATAAGAAACTCCATTTTGACCTGTACCCTGAACAATTGCTTTGCCCTGAGATGCTGTTAATCTGTAACTTTGCCCCAACCTTGAACTCACAGAAACATGTGTTGTATGGAATCAAGATTTAAGGGATCTAGGGCTGTGCAGGATGTGCCTTGTCAACAAAATGTTTACAGGCAGTATGCTTGGTAAAAGTCATCGCCATTCTCCAGTCTCGATAAATCAGGGCCACAATGCACTGCGGAAAGCCACAGGGACCTCTGCCCTGGAAAGCCAGATATTGTCCAAGGTTTCCCCCATGTGATAGTCTGAAATATGGCCTCGTGGGATGGGAAAGACCTGACTGTCCTCCAGCCTGACACCCGTGAAGGGTCTGTGCTGAGAAGGATTAGTGAAAGAGGAAAGCCTCTTGCAGTTGAGATAGAGGAAGGCCACAGTCTCCTGCGTGCCCCTGGAAACTGAATGTCTCAGTATAAAACCCGATTGTACATTTGTTCTATTCTGAGATAGGAGAAAAACCACGCTGTGGCGGGAGGCGAGACATGTTGGCAGCAATGCTGCTTTGTTATTCTTTACTCCACTGAGATGTTTGGGGGGAGAAAAGCATAAATCTGGCCTACATGCACATCCAGGCATAGTACCTCCCCTTGAACTTATTTGTGACACAGATTCCTTTGCTCACATGTTTTCTTGCTGACTTTCTCCCTATTATCACCCTGCTCTCCTACCGCATTCCTCTTGCTGAGATAGTGGAAATAGTAATCAATAAAAACTGAGGGAACTCAGACCGGTGCCGGTACAGGTCCTCCATATGCTGAGCACCAGTCCCCTGGGCCCACTGTTCTTTCTGTATACTTTGGTTCTGTGTCTTATTTCTTTTCTCCGTCTCTTGTCCCACCTGACGAGATACACCCACAGGTGTGGAGAGGCAGGCCACCCCTTCATCCTGGGTGGGAGCATTTGATTTGCCGAGGCTAGATAATATGACTGTCCTGTAGTGACCAGGGACCAGGGAAAGGGCATCTGGCTTGGCTCCTTTCTATAGTAAGAAGTAGATCCTGCCTGCCTTCATGATCACATCACAGAGGGAAGGGCATTAGGATGCTAAGTAACCCCCACAACCGCAAATGACTATTTCACCTCCCCATTTGGACTTCTGTGAGCATATAGACATCACCAACAGTTTTGTCTTTGCTTTGTTTTTCTTGAGACAGGGTCTCACTCTGTCACCCAGGCTGGAGTGCAGTGGCATTATCACGGCTCACTGCAGCCTCTGGCCTCCTGGGAACAAGCAATCCTCTAGCCTCAGCCTCCTGAGTACCTGGGACTACAGGCATGAGCCATTATGCTTGGCTAATTTTTTTTATTTTTTAAATTTCCTGTAGAGATGAGCTCTTGTGATGTTGCCCAGCCTGGTCTTGGACTCCTGGGCTCAAGCAATTCTCCTACCTCGGCCTCCCAAAATTCTAGGATTAGAGGCATGAGCCACTGTGCACGGCAGTTACTTTATTTCTACAAAATATGGAGGCATTTCCTGTAACTCCTCAAATGAGTTACACCCCCCACAAAAAGCACTGTTCTAAGTGCTGAGTTTGCAAAGGCTTTCACCTCACTGAAGGGGAAAGAATTTCTTCTGTCTCACTAGTTCACTGATTGCCTCCTTCTGGCCCAATATCTGGGGGAAAACCAAAGATCCATCTGTCCACTTGACTTTTGCTCAGATGCTTAGTGTGCAGCACATTAGCTTCCAGGGGCGTTGAAACTTCTTCTCCAAGGGTTCCATTAGTGATTAGACGTGCACTTTAAAGTATGTCATGCTGCCACGTATCAGACTGGGACAGAGATGAACTGGAACATGAGAGATGTGTTGAGGTGACAGCCAGGATTCTGCCATTGTTCTTTCAGTGCACTTCTGCTGCCTCTCAAATTCCACAAGGGGAGGTGTTGATGTGTGTGGTTAAGTAACATGAAGCCAGAGCTGACACTGTGGCAGCTGCTCCCAAAGGCACAGAGTTTCTTTGTTGCCAGGAAAAGATGCCCTTGAATTTTCTGGGCTGAGGTAAGAACGTTTGGCAGATCCTGCCTTCTCTGCTTTCTGATTGCCTTAATGGATTACAAGATAGAAAATAAGGAGCCAGAAAGACCTTCAGAGAATCTATCCATGGCCTGTGTGTCTTAGGTGCTCCCCAGAAATAGACTCTCAGACACAAATTCAAGTGCAAGTAGTTTATTTGAGTGGGAAAGCAAGGAACTGAGACAGGGGAGGGAAAAAAAGCAGTAAAAGGTACGTTATCAAGCAAGTTACCACTGTGGGCACCTGGAACTTAATCCTACTGGAGCCAGCGCAGACTGTAAGCCTCAAGGTTATCCTGCACAAGGAGTAAGGCAGCTGGGGTATTTAAACACCAGTCCCCATCCGTCTTTGGTTGAAGGCTGAGACTGGGAGGGCACTAATTTCCCAGCGCTTCCAGCTTGCTGTGTGAATGGGCAAAGCAAACTCTGGTCACCAGACAAAGCCCTCAGGCAAAGAGGCAGATGCTGGCAGTTGAAAGTCAGGTGCTGTGCCACAAAATGCTAAGGCCTGAGGGGGCATGGGCAGGGCACCCAAAGTGTCTGCTGTACTGTGTCCACTCTCATCCTCCAGACTGTGGACAAACTTCCTGTTCATCACTCATGCAAAGTGCAGCATAAATCTTCCCAGAATCATCCAGGCATGGTAGCTCACGCCTGTAATCCCAGCACTTTGGGAGGCCGAGGTGGATGGATCACCTGAGGTCAGGAGTTCGAGACCAGCCTGATCAACATGAAGAAACCCTGTCTACTAAAAACACAAAATTAGCCAGGCTTGGTGGTGCATGCCTGATCCCAGCTACTCTGGAGGCTAAGGCGGTAGAATCGCTTGAACTTGGGAGGCAGACGTTACAGTAAGCCAATATCGTACCATCACACTTCAGCCTGGGCAACAAACTCCGACTCAAAAAAAAAAAAATTCTTCCCAGAATCAATCGGGAGGTGCACATCCTCCACTGTCCACAAAACCAGATTTCTAATTGGTTCAGGTTGCTTATTTCACTATTTACTGCTCAATAACTCTCCACCCGTGATACAGAGTCACTCGGGTTTAATCTCCTTTCGCCCTGCCAGAAAACTCATCAGCAGCCCACAGACCCTGACCACAGCCCTGGCATAACTGAATAAATGCTGACCGATTAACTAACTCTCATGTCCTTCCATTCAGTAAATGTCCTGGATATTTGGAAACGCCACAGTTCACAGCCAATGCACTTTCAGCAGGTCCTGAAAAATGATTTGGAAAGATTTACAATTTGCTAAATGTGTTGAGTCTGGGATTGGTAGAGAACCATGACTTCGGGAGAATAGAACGTTTCTCTTCTCTGGGACATAGGTCGGGTTCCTTCAGCACTATGGATAGAATTTGCTTAAACTGTGGGTCAGGTAGCTATGAGTTGCAACTTGGGGATGTCTGTGAGAGGCTGGGTCGTTGGTGAAAGCAGAAACACTTACTTAGTTTTGTCTGGTGTATGAACATCCTACCAAGATTTATTGAAGGAATTGAAAGACCATCTGGGGTTTGCCATGTGATCTCATATTAATGAAGGGATATATTTGAGGCTCATGTCTTGCTGGTTTTCATCATTCATTTTTTTTTTTCTTTTTCACCCTGAGTATCAGCCTTTAATAGAAATTGTGATAGCTCAGGATCAGGTGGTTTCATCAAAAAGGACCTTAATAGGTCACCTGGGTAGCCCCTCAGTCTCCAGGCTACACCATGCTTAAACTATTCCTAACAGGACGCTGCTTATCCACCGTCTGGACATTTTTCCAAAAGTGGGGTCAGGCTGGGTGCAGTGGCTCATGCCAGACCAGCCTGGCCAACATGGTAAAACCCCATCTTTACTAAAAATACAAAAATTAGCCAGGCATGGTGGCACACACCTGTAATCCCAGCTACTCAGGAGGCTGAGGCAGGAGAACTGCTTGAACCTGGGAGACAGCGGTTGCAGTGAGCTGAGATCGCACCACTGCACTCCAGCCTGGGTGACAGAGCAAGACTTCATCTCAAAACAAAACAAAACAAAAGAGGGGTCAAAGAAATGCTATTTGCATTATCAGCACCTATATTTTTCTGCCCAGATCATAAAGTTTATAGTTTCTATCTTATTTATATCAAATATGTCATCTATGTCTATGTGTACAGCTATATCATTTATCTATAGGCTATATCTTATAACATCATTTGCCTCTATATTTACACATAGTCCACCTACATCTTTGTTCACAGCTTTATCATCTCCAGCTACACTTTCATCTTTACTATCTGCATCACCTATACCTATGCTTACATCACATCAATATCTACATCAACATTTTGATCTACACCATCTGTACCAGTGGTTCTTAACTGGGGCAGCTTTGCCCAGGGACATTTGACAACTTCCAGAAAAAGTTCTTATTGTTACAGCTCAGGTTGGGGGAAGAAATGCCCTCAGCATCTAGGCCAGGGATGCTGCTAAATCCTGCAATGCACAGGATAGCCCTTGACAACAAAGATATATCCAGCCTAAAATATCAATAGTGCTGAGGTTGAGAAACCCTAATCTACGTCACCTTCCTCATCTGCATCCATATTTACAGTTATGCCATGCACATCTGCATCTATATTTGCATCTACTCTATCTATATCTGTGTATATATCTACACCATCCACTCTACATTGGCATCTATGTAATCGACAGCTACCTCAACAGCATCTACAATATCTATGTCAACTACTTTGATGTCATCCACTCCATCTACATCATCCACATGTACAAGATCTAAACTTTGCATGCACATCTATATCTAATTATATACATGATATAACAATCAACACATGTTTGTTATATCAAAATGAGTGGTCCTTTTAGACTAGAAGGAAATTTTAATTTTAATTTTTCCCTCCCCTGGCCTCACACATAAAACATAAGTGGAACAGATCCTTACCTGGCAGGGGAGATACCATGATCGTGAAGGTGGTTTTCCCAGGGTGAGGTTTATCCCTTGCACTCCAGATGTGCTGACCCTGTGATTTCCCCAAATATGGGAAACTCAATTGCATAATTTGTGGCAGTGGGAACCATGTTCTCACTATTCCCTGTTTTTTTTTAAAAAGGGAGTAGAACAGAGGGCAATCATTGTCTATTATACTCCCTGAAGTATAAGAGGCACGAGCCCTTTTCCGACTTTGTTATTGCTTGCAAACACCTCAATATTGTTGGCTTATGGGCTTTCATAAGCAACCAAGGAGGCTTCCATTTTGATCTGGGTTGAAGTGAGAAGTGAAACATGTGCCTGATAAATGTCATTCCTGCTCTGTCTTTGCTTGCCAACATCCCAGGATGAGAGGGCATCAGATGCAGAGACACTTGTCTCACAATTCATCACAATGGTGATAAGGAATAGTTTCTTCTCAAAAGAGCAATCACTGCATTTGGAGAACCTGATATGGTTGATCACATCTTGTTCCACCGGAACTGGTCTGGGCTGGAAAACATGCAGTTTACACACGGGAAGCCGCAGATACTGTTATTTCACGCTAGGCTCTTTGGGTCTCAGAATAGCAAAAGACATCTGATTCCATGACCAAAACAGCAGCTCGGGTTGCCACGTTCAGTTAAGCTTCCTTAGGTATATGAGCTGATTTGTCAGCCAAGACAAAAGTCAAGTGATGTTTCTAGATGAAATTGAGAACACGGGGGATAGACAAACAAGAGCAAATCCCCGTGGCTTCTTTAGCCTGTGACATTTACTCAATAACTTTGCTTCCTGGTAGAAACCCATGCCTCCTGGAGACCAATATTTTTCCTCCAGGAACAAGATTGGCCTGAGGCAAAGTTTCAAAACAGACTCTTTCTCACCTTTTTATATTCTCATTCTTTGTAGTGTTTTCAAATTCTCAATAAATATTAATACTTAGAACTTGGAAATGAGAAATCAGAAGTTATTTACTCATTATTACGGATTTAACATTTTTGTTTGTTTGTTTTGAGACTGGGTCTGGCTCTATAGCCCAGGCTGGAGTGCAGTGGCACGATCTCAGGTCACTGCAACCTCCACCTCCCAGATTCAAGCGATTCTCATGCCTCAGCCTCCCAAGTAGCTGGGATTACAGATGCCCCCTACCACACCCGGCTAATTTTTGTATTTTTAGTAGAGACAGGGTTTCACCATGTTGACCAGGCTGGTCTCGAACTCCTGACCTCCAGTGATCCACCCGCCTCGCCCTCCCAAAGTGCTGAGATACAGGCATGAGCCACCGCGCCTGCTAGATTTAACATATTTTAATAAATAAGAAATATTCTGTCTAGTAGTATTTAGAAGGAACTATAAGCAAATATCCAAACCTTGTCAAAGGCTAGCAAACATTACTAAGTAGTTTTTGAATAATCTAACGCTCAAATCTAGCCCAGCAAAGTTAACAGAATTACATAGAAATCACAATTCAAAATCGTCAATTTATAGATTTTTTTTGCTTCCAGAAGTTGTTATTTCTTGGAACATCACTCTTAGGGTCTGTGTAAAGTGTGCTATAAAAAGTGCAAAGTTCTTTTTTTAATTTTATTTTTAAAACTTTCTCTCTTTTTTTGTTTTTTTGAGACGGAGTCTCTTTCTGTCACCCAGGCTGGAGTTCAGTGGCACAATCTTGGCTCACTGCAACCTCTGGCTCCCGTGTTCAAGTGATTCTCCTGCCTCGGCCTCCTGAGTGGCTGGGACTACAGGCACCTGCCATCATGCCCAGCTAATTTTTACACTTTTAGTAGAGACGGGGTTTCACCATATTGGCCAGGCTGGTCTCAAACTCCTGGCCTCAGGTGCTCCACCTGCCTCAGCCTCCCAAAGTGCTTGGAATATGGGCGTGAGCCACCACACCTGACCTAAAAAGTGTAAAGTTCTTAATATTTATTTTATTTGCAAGAATGCCTCCCAATTAGCAGCAGACAGGGCCAAGAACACACGCTTGTAACATGGTATTAATTATAAGCAAGGCAGACTGATCAGCCCATGGCACCGTTTCTACATGTGCTCCCCTCCTTGCTCTCAGAAATGCTGACCTCAACCTTCAACTGCTGCATCAGTTGATCTTACCTTCAGTGGATCCCTCAATGAATCCCTCATACCACTGGGGCCTCTGCTGATTTTTAAGCTTTAATTCTCACAGAATTGCAATACCTTTCTTCCGTTTTCTCAACTGATCTGTCTCAGAATTAGGGATGTGGAAAAGTATATAAATTGTCCACGAAATGCTGAGAATGAGTTTTGTCATGGCCACGCTACTCATCAGGTCATCAGTGCAGACTCCCTCTTCCCTGGCCTGGTGCTCTGACCGCCCAAAGTTTCCTTCTACCTGGTCCCTCTCGGCTTACCCTTTTCCCTTCGTCATTTAAGCTTCAAGGATACACACTCCCTACCAGAAAAACTCCAGGGTTCTCCCAGCTGGACTTCAGACTTGAAGAGAACAGCAATCTGACTGAACTATTTCACCCTGAAGTATGAATAACTAATATGCCTTCTGTAGGAATTAGAAGCATAATCAAAATAACGGAAATATTTTTGCAAGTGTGGGAAAAATAGTCTGACACAGCATTCCCTTCAACGATAGCAGAAGAAAATGCTTTCAAGGGCCACCTAGATGATAAACTATGGGCACTGGGCTGGACGTGAGACCATAAAGAGTGGTGGAGACAGAATGTGGTCAAACTTCAAC
This sequence comes from Rhinopithecus bieti, assembly GCF_001698545.2. Lineage (NCBI taxonomy): Eukaryota > Metazoa > Chordata > Mammalia > Primates > Cercopithecidae > Rhinopithecus > Rhinopithecus bieti. Next base: position 2,657,346 of record NW_016803344.1, on the reverse strand, counting down.
TAAAGGCATTTGAATTGAAATGTTTAAAACAACCAACCAGTAAGAGCCAAACGTAACTCACTTCAGTGACGGCCACTCAGGCTACGTGTTTTTGATCTCTCTGTTGAATACTCCAGTGAGATATGGGCCTAATGGAAGCCAATTCTTGTTGCTAAGCCAACTTCACACCCCAGAGAGTTGGAATCACAGATTAAAACATTCTAACCACCATAGTTTAAAAAACAGGTAAAATGTCATTATTTTTAAAGTTAGACTTTCAATAAATTTAGTAGTCAGATAAGAAAAATCATATCCCATACGTAGACTACGTATTTGCAAACAAGGTAAGGTGAGGAATTCGGAAACTTACAACTACATGCTCCTTCCATTTAACCAGTACACGTATGTTAGGAATGTTCCCTTATATTACATAATTGGTTGATCACCTTTATCCATATACAAATTCAAATGCAATCCTAATGGTTAAATGAGATCATAGCTTACTGCACTACAACCTTGAACTCCTGGGCCAAGCCATCATTCTCCCTCAGCCTCCTGAGTAGCTGGTACTATACATAGGCGTGCACCACTTTGCCTGGCTAGCCATTGACTTTTTATCCATTAAATATATCCTGAATGCAGTGCAATACTCATCACAGTTGCTTGATGTGATTCTTCCCTTTTAACTCCGTTGGAAACATTTTCACAGTCAAGTTTGCCTTACGTGTACAAATGTGCACAATGTTGTCTCACTGTGGCCTGCTGTTCTAGTAGCCAGATCTTTATTCCCTTAACTGTGATGTTTGACTGTGATGCCACATAAAAAGCACTATTTGGGGGGAGAAAAGATTTTAATCAACGTATACATCAGTTGCTCTATGTCTTCTGAACATGATGGTGGGTTTCCTCCAATACAAAGGGTCTCAGTTCCCCTGTAGAATTTTTCTTAGCATGTCTGTGATTACTTGAAGCGTTATTCTTTAATGACTTCCGAATCTTTCTACCAGGCTGAGGTGATCTTTGCAATGTGAAAGATACTGAACTCTACTTGGGCCGTAAAATCTCATTGTCCTTCTTCCTTGATGTAGATATTGAAGATTTTAATATCTCATTTCCATCTCCATCACTGGAGATTGTTGAGATAGTTCTTGCCCACCTGGGAGAGAACATCAGCTAGGCAGAGTGTCACAGAGGAAGGAATGTGAGCATTAAAAGCCAACAAGGCTGTTTCAAATCAGAGTTCTGTCATAAATAGCTGCGTTACCTTGAGCAAATTGCTGAACTTCTCTCTCTCTCTCTCTCTTTTTTTTTTTTTTTTTAGATGGAGTTTTGCTCTTGTTGCCCAGGCTGAAGTGCAATGGCACAATCTCGGCTCACTGCAACCTCTGCCTCCCAAGTTCAAGTGATTCTCCTGCCTCAGCCTCCCAAGTAGCTGGGATTACAGGCGCCCACCACCATACCCAGCTATTTTTTTTTTTTTTTAAGTAGAGACAGGGTTCCACCATGTTGGCCAGGCTGGTCTCAGACTCCTGACCTCAGGTTATCCACCCGTCTCAGTTCTCAAAGTGCTGGGATTACAGGTGTGAGCCACCATGCCCAGCCTGCTTAACTTCTCTTAATTGGGCTGTTTTTATCTGCCTCATAGGAGTATTTTAAGGATTCACAGAAATGACGTTTAAGACGCAGGAAGCACATCTTAGAACAGAGGAGGCTTATAGAAGCCCTCAATACATGGCATCTGTTCTTATTCTTCCCCATGCTTTAGGCATCCCTTCTATATCCCCACCTCTTTTTCCTTGTTCATCCAATTCTGTGTTGGTTTCCTTGGGCTGCAGTAACAAACTACGACAAACTTGGTGGATTAAAACTTATTCTCTCACAGTTCTGAAGCTAGAAGTCTGAAATCAAGAATCGAGGTTTCAGCAGGACTGTGTTCCCTCTGAATCCTACAGGGAAGCATCCTTCCTCTCTTCTTCCCAGTTTTGGATGGTTGACAGCAATCCTCTGCATTCCTTGGCTTGTATTAGGTTGGTGCAAAACCAATTGCAGTTGTTGCCATTAAAAGTAATGGCAATTGGTTTTGTACCAACCTAATTGCTACATCTCTCCATGTGTCCCTCTTCACATGACATTCTTTCCTGGGTTCCCTCTGTGTCTCTGTATCCAAATCTCCCTCTTCATATAAAAACACCAGTTGTTGAATTTAAGGTCCTGATTCAATATAACCTCACCTTAACTAGTCATCTCTGCAAAGACTCTATTTCTAACATGAGATCACATTCTGAGGGTCCAGATTAACATGAATTTTGGGGGATGCTATTCCACCCAGTATCTTCACTTTGGGATGTTCAAGTCTTGCCCACCAGGAAGGCTCAGCTCAGATTCCATCGCCTAGGTGTATTGTCCCTAACTGACAGCTCCTATGACCATCCCAGGGCATAAACCATGGGAACACATCTGTCCTGTGCCCAGGGGTGCACTGGTAAATGTTTAGCAAACAGCTCCATCAGGTAGGTGCAGGCAGGGAAATCCTGATATATATGCAGCTGGTTTATGTGCTGTATTCTCCCACCACAGCCAAGTTCAAGTTATCAACATGCTGTTAATCAACTTTTGAAATTTCTGAGAATTTAGCAATCAGCTCTCTCAAGCTGGTATGAGGTAACTCAAAGGTGAGTGGCACACTGCCTTGTAACTACTGTTTTGTCTTTAATGTTACTCATCATCCTATGAAATAATAAGTTTCTCTGACATATATTTACTTAAGAACCAGCTCAGAATCATCTCCAGTGGAAGCCTTGAGGGCCCCTGCCAACCTTTGAAATCTTCAGTGGCCCAATTTTGTATTTTGTATTTTCCTCCGAAGAAGCACTCATAATCCTGTATTATAATAATGTATTCGCTTCTTTGAATTCTTGACAGGCTCACTGAGGGTAGTTACTGTGTGTCCTAATTGTCCCTGAATCCCGACAACTTGCGCAATGTCAGACTCTCTGCAGGAGCTCACTTGTCAAATTGAATTGATCGAAAGGATCAGGGTCCAGTCAATGTCTTGTTTTGTCTCCCACAGTGTCATGCACATAGCAGACATTCAGTACACCATTCCCCAAATCACACAATATCATTATTTTGGCCCCAAGAGTAGATCTCCCACTCTCATGCTGTTTGAATGCCCTCCCTAATAGTGGTTTCCATACCTGTTTGTGCATTATTCATTCATGTACATGCAATATGCATATTGTTGAATGAACGAAAGGAGCACAACCAGATATGAGAACCATCGTAAGAGCCACTATGAGCCAGGTACTGTTCTAGGTGCTTGGAATAGAGTACACAATGAAACAGGCGAAAACTCCTCCCCTCATGGAGCTTAGATTCTAGTGGGAGAGATAGGAAACAAACCAGCAAAACATACGTGGTGTTCTACTGGTTGTGGTAAGTGCTTTGGAGAACAATGGAACAGAGGAAAGGATAGAGAATGCTGGCAAAGGGAGAGGGAGAAAATCTCAGAAGACCACACGGAAAGGTGGAATTGAAGCAAATTCCTGAAGTAGGGAGGGAGGGAGGGAGCATGAGAATCTCTGGCCCTGTATGAGGTCACAGTAAGTGCAAAGGACCTGAGGCAGAAGAATGCTTGGCATGTCTAAGGAACAGTACAGAGGCCAGTGCTGCTGGAGAAGAGTGCATGAGGGGGAAAGCAAGAGACGTGAGAGACATACTGAGAACCAAATTGTAAAGGGTCGGTAGCCACTGTAAGGACTCTGTCTCATGAGTGACACAAGAGCTGTTGAGGACATTTCAGTAGAGGAATGACATGACTAAAGATGTTAGTGTACTCTGTTTAGATATCATATGGAGGATGGATTGTAAAGAGACAAGGACAGAAGTAGGGAGACCAATGAGGAGGCCATTCATTGTGTAGGTGAGGGTTGATGATGACTTGTGGCAGTGGTGGTAGTCAATGGAGGTGGAAATCAGTGGCCAGATTCTGGATCTACAAGATTCTTAAAAAGATTAGCTATTGGATATGAGAGGACAGAGGAGTTAAGAATGACTCCAAGGTTTGTGGCTAAGCACCTGAAATTATGGAGACACCATTTACTGGGATGAGGAAGCCTAACGGAGCAGCACATTCATATGGGAATATCAAAAGTTTAGTGTTGGACAGGTGAGGTCTGAAATGGATATGCAACACCTAATTATAGGTGTCAGATAGGCAATTGCATAGTTGAGCCAGAATTCAGAAGAGAAATTGAAATTGGAGTTATAAATCTTGAAGATGTCACCTAATTAATGATGATACTTAAAATCAAGAGACTGGATGAGAGCAACAAGAAGGAAGAATGGATAGAGAAGAGAAGAAGTCCAGCGCTGAGGCTTGGGACACTCTGATGTTTAGAGATTGGGGGAATGAGGAGCCACAAAAGAACCTGAGATGAAGAGCTCAGAGACACAGGTGAGTGCAGTGTTTCAGGAACTAAGTAAAAAAAGGATTTCAAGGTGGAGAGAATGTTCAGCTGTGTCATAGGCTACTAATAGGTCAAGCGAGATGACTATAGGGCAATATTTTGAGCAAATGTATGCCAACAAATAAGAAAACATAGATGAAATGGACAAATTCAAAGAAAAACACAAACTACTTAACTGGACTCAAGAAGAAATAGAAAACTTAGGCCATGCATGGTGGCTCATGTCTGTAATATCAGCACTTTGGGAGGCTGAGGCGGGCAGATCCCTTGAGCTGAATAGTTCGAGATCAGCCTGGACAAGAAGCAAAATCATGTCTCTACAAAAAAAAAAAAAAAAAGTAAACATTAGCTGGGCATGGTGGTGCATGCCTGTGGTCCCAGCTACTTGGGATGTTGAGATGAGAGAATCACTTGAGGCCAGGAGGTTGAGACCACAGTGAGCCGTGATCACACCACTGTACTCCAACCTGGGTGACAGAGTGAGACCCCATCTCAAAAAACAAACAAACAAAAAAAGGGCAGAGGGGCAGGGCGCGGTGGCTCACGCCTGTAATCCCAGCCCTTTGGGAGGCCGAGGCCGGCAGATCACAAGGTCAGGAGATCAAGATCATCCTGGCTAACACAGTGAAACCCCATCTCTACTAAAAAAAAACAAAAAACTAGCCGGGTGTGGTGGCGGGCGCCTGTAGTCCCAGCTACTCGGGAGGCTGAGGCAGGAGAATGGCATGAACCTGGGAGGCGGAGCTTGCAGTGAGCTGAGATCACGCCACTGCACTGCAGCCTGGGCGACAGAGCGAGACTCCGTCTTGGGGGAAAAAAAAAAAAGAGAGAAGAAGAAATAGAAAATCTGAACAGATCTATACCAATTAAAGAATACTCAATTAGTAATTTTAAAACTTTCCCCAAAGAAAAGCCTAGTTTCAGATAGCTTCATTAGTGAATTCTATCAAACACTTAAAGTAAAATTAAGATGAATCCTTTACAAACTCTTTCAAAAAAAAAAAAGAAGAAGAAGCAGCAGCGAAGAGGAAGAGGAACACTTCCCAACCCTGGCAGGCCAGTGATAACCTAATACCAAACCAGACAATGCCAGTGTACCTTATGATACACATGCAAAAATCTTAAGCAAAGTACTAGCAAACTGAAGCCAACAATATATAAAAGGCATTAGATGTCACTAACAAGTGGGATTTATCCAAGGTATGCAGGGCTCATTCACTGTTTAAAAATCTATCAGCATAATATACCTTATTAAGAGAATAAAAGGAAAAAAACTACCACATGATCATCTCATAGATACTGAAAAAGCATTTGACAAAATCTAACAGTCTTTTGTGATTAAAACAAAAAGTCAACAAACAAGAAATCTAAGGATATTTTCTTGACCTGACAAAGGACGTCTATAAAAAGCCCATGGCTAACATCATACTTAATGGTAAAAGACTGAAAGTTTTCCCCCTAAGATCAGGAACAAAACAAAATAAGAGAAAAATATCCACTCTTGCCATTTATATTAAGCATTTTACTGGCAGTTCTAGGTAGGCTAATTAGACCAGAAAAATAAATGAAAGGCATCCAGGTTGGAAAGAAAGAAGTAAAAACATACCTATTTGCATATGACACAATTGTGTATATAGAAAATCCTAAGAAATGCAAGCACACACACAGACACACACATGCAACTATCAGAACTGATAAACAAGTTCTAGTTCAGAAAGATTGCAAGAGACAAGAAGAATACACAAAAGTCAATTGCATTTCTACATACTAGCAATGAAAGGAAATTAAGAAAACAACTCCATTTACAATAACATCGAAAAAAATCTTAACAATAAATTTAACAAAAGAAGTGCAAGACTTCTACACTGGAAACTACAAAACGTTGTTAAATTAGATGACACCTAAATAAATGGAAAGACATCCTGTGTTCATGGATCATATGACTTAATATTGTTTAGATGACAGGCTTCCCCAAACTGATCTACAGTTCCAATGCAATCAGTATTAAAATCCCAGCTGCCTTTTTTTTTCAGTAATGTGCAAACTGATTCTAAAATTTTTATGGAGATTCAAGGGGCCCAGAATAGCCAAAACAGTCTTAAAAAAAAAAAGAACAAAGTTGAATGACTCACACTTCTTGATTTCAAAACTTACTACAAAGCTACTGTAATTAAGATTGTGTGGTACTGGCATAAGAATAGACATGTAGGTCAATAGAATAGAATTGGAATATGAAAATAAAAACATATATTTATGTAAAATTGGCACAAAGGTGCCAAGACAATTCAAGGGGGAAAGAATATTCTTTTCAACAATAATGCTGACTCACCTGGATATCCATATGCAAGAGAATGAAGTTGTATTCCTACCTGACATCACATACAAAATGAACTCAAAATGGATCATAGGCATAAATGTAAGACCTCAAAGTATAAAACCTTAGAAGGAAACATGATAGAAAATCTCGAGCCTTAGACTAAGAAATGGTTTCTTAGATATAATACCTAAAGCAAAAGCAACCAAAGAAAAAGCAGATAAATTGGATGGCATCAAAATTTAAAACCTTTGTGCTTCAAAGTACACCATCAAAAAATTGAAAAGACAACCAGAAAATGGGAGAAAATATTTGCAAATCGTATATCAGATTAGAGACATATACAAAAGATATAAAAAATTTACAACTTAGCAATAAAAAGACAAATAACTCAATTTAAAAATGAGAAAAGGATTTGAAAATTTTTTTAGAGAAGATATACTAATGGCCAATAAGCATGTGAAAAGATGCAAAATTTATTAGTTATTAGGGAATTACAAATCACCATGAGGTATAATTTCGTATCCATTAGAATGGCTATAATCAAAAAGTCAGACAAGAAGAATTCGTGAGGATATAATGAAATTGGAACCCTCATATGTTGCCAATGGGACTATAAAATGGTGTAACCACTGTAATAAACACTTGGCAGTTCCTTAAAAAGTTAAACATACAAGTTAGCATATGACCTGGCAATTCCACTCCCAAGTATACACTCAAGAGAAATGAAAACATATGTTGCCCCAGAAGTTGTACACAAACATTTTTAGCAGCATCATTCAAAATAGCCCAAAAGTAGAAACAACCCAAATGTCCATCAACAGATGAATGGGTAAACAAAATGTGGTATATCCACATAATGAAATAGTACTCAGCTATGAAAAGAAATGATAAAGTACTGACACAGGCTACGACTGGCATGAACATCGAAAACACTGTTTTAAGTGAAAGAAGTCAGACACAAACAGTCACATATTATATGATTCTATTTTTATAAAATGTCCAGAATTGGCAAATCAATAGAGACAGAAATTCATCAGCGGTTGTCAGGGCCTGAGGCAGGAGGAATAGGGAGTAACTACTAGTAAATATGGAGTTTCTTGTTGGGCTGATGAAAAACTTTTTGAAATTAGACAGTGACTATGGTTGTATAACTCTACATAGATACTAAAGTACTGAATTTTACATTTTAAAGGGAAGAATTTCATTGTGTATAAATTATGTCTCAATAAAGCTGCTATTTTTTGAAATCACAATAGCAGCTGCCATGTCTTGAATGCCACTGCGTGCCAGGCACAGTAGTAGGGGGTTACAAAAACTAGCTCATTTGCTGCACAGGCCAGGCCTCTGAGGATGGCATTGTTATCCTTCTTTTATAGATGAGGAAGGCAAATTTCATAGTTAAGTCACTTGTTCCACAATCACACGGTTGGTAAGTGGCCTAAATGGGATTTGATCTGACGTCTCAAACTCTTCACCATACATTATATAATCTTGGACTACAGTGGAGGTGGCTGAGGACAGGTCAGAAATGAATCAGAAACAAGACTAGTTACAAGAACTCAGACTCCAGACTGGGCCAGACCACCTACAAATGTGACCTGATGCTGAACTCTGTGTATCTCCCTTAACAGAGCCAAAGGGAGGTTCTGAGACTCAGGCAAGGCTGAGCCCATGGGAATGAGGTAAAACGTGTTAGTTTTGGACAGATGCGAACTGTACAAGCAGTCAAATGATGCCACAAGATCCTTAACCAGCTGAAATGCAGACATCCTGATGCAGAGAATCATCATGGAGGTTGGGCAAGATGTTGTCAGGGTCCAGAGATAAACAAGACCTCTCCCAGGGGCTCTGGAAGGCCTTCCATCCCCCCGCCACCCAATTTGCAGTGCTCACAGAAATGCCCACTTCGATGTTATCATGAGAGGTGTTGTTTCCAGATGAAGCCAGAGCAGAACTGGCCCACTAGGGGCCACAGCCCACAGGTTATAAACTGAGGGATCTTGAGAAGGTTCTTAATTAAACAGTGTCCCTGGGTGAACCTCTGCACTGGGTCTGAAATTCTAATTATGGACTCTGTTCCCTTGGATGTCTTCAGGAACAAGTTGTTATGAAATGGTTCCAGGAATAATATTGGTTTGGAGCCTCCTAGCATCATTAGCACTTTGTAATAGCACATTTTGTGCAAACTACCTTTTCACTTTTGGATCTGGTATGGTAGGATGTTAATTAGGTACTCATGGGGCAGGCAGATTATGTAATCTGGGTCATTTGGATGCTTACAGCAGGATGACAAGGAGACAGAGCATGGTCTCTGAGTTACTTCTTCCTTATCTCCCAAAGTTTTTTCCTGTCTTCCTTTCATCCAGAGGGACCAGGAGAAGTATAAAAGAGGTTATGGAAAGGAAAGCACTGGGGGCCACTGTCTGACTTGGTATTTCAATGCCTGCTTTGAGCTTTGCATGACCATCTATGTACCCTTTTTCCTCAAAGCAAGAAGCAGCAGCATCCCTGAATACCACTATGTGGGTTTACGCAGAGCAGAGGGCAGGAGCTTGCGTGTTACACTCTGCCTCTTACATACTCTCCCTGTTTCTTTCTCCTTCCACAGCCCCACTGCCAAAACTGTGTTTAAGCATTTCAATAAAAACACTACATTATTATGTAAACAAACCATCACTCTAGCTTTTGAAGAATGCTGTCTATCAATTTCATGAAGTCCTTGGGTAAATTCAAGAATCAAAGGGTTCAGCTTCACTTTGCAATGACTAAGCTGTTTCTCTGGAGGCAGCTCCCATCCTTCATGATGCCCTAACCATTCTTTTTTTTTTTTTTTTTTTTCCTAAGACAGAGTCTCACTCTGTCACCCAGGCTGGAGTGAAGTGGTGTGATCTCAGCTCACTGCAACCTCTGCCTCCCAGGTTCAAGCAATTCTCTTGCCTCAGCCTCCCTAGTAGCTGGTATTACAGATGTGCACCACCATGCCCAGCTAATTTTTGTATTTTTAGTAGAGATGGAGTTTTGCCATGTTGGCCAGTCTAGTCTTGAACTCTTGGCCTCATGTGATCTGCCCACCTCCCAAAGTGCTGGGATTACAGGCATGAGCCACGTGCCCAGCCAACCTGACCATTCTTCACTCTCTCATTGGGCTGTAATTGGGTAGATCTTCTGGATGCCTCTTTACTTCCTCTTTTACCTCTAGGCTGGAAACTGGTCCACGTTCCAGTAGACTGGGGCCTAATAGTACCTGAGGTTTCTACTTTTGTTTGTAGGACCTGGAATACCACGTTGTCCCTTGGGTCATATTTCTGCAAAGGTTCTTTGTCTTTTCCAAAATTAACTGTGTATTCTGCCTCCACTGTACTTCGAGGGGTGAGACCAAATCCAGTAAGTTTTCTAATATTTATTTTCATACCTGGTAGGATAAAATGCCTTCTAAAAGACAAAAAGATTAAGGTGAGACTGGCTCATCCATTAGTAGTTTACAGTTTCAGACAGTACCATGCTTATATGGCAATATAAAATTATTTGGTGCTCTTTCTGAGTTATTGAGTGAATATAAATGGAAGGAAAGTCAGCTGGAGGAGCGGGAGAAAGAGAGGGAGAGCAGAGCCGGGCACAGTGGCTCACACCTGTAATCCCAGCACTTTGAGAGGCTGAGGCCAGAGGATTGCTTGAGGCTAGGAGTTTGAGATCAGCCTGAGCAACACAGTGAGACTCCATCCCTACAGAACATTTTAAAAATTAGCTGGGCATGGGGGCACACACTTGTAGTCCCAGCTACTCAAGAGGCTGAGTGGGAGGATCGCTTGAGCCCAGGAGGTCAGTGCTATAGTGAGCCATGATCACACCACTGCATTCTGGCCTGGGCAATGGAGTAAGACCCTGTCTCTAAAATGATTTAATTAAACTAGAAAGAAAAAGAGAGGGAGAACAGTCCTTTAATAGGACTTATGAGAAGTAGTTCATTATAGAGTTATATCTTTGTTACCCAGACCAAAAATATGGGCAATGACATCTTGGCAGGTTTTAGAATACGCATATTTACATAAAAATAATGGCTCCTCAAGGGCCATTATGAATTACTGAAAAATAAAATATTCATCATTGTAAAACTGAAATTAACCTACATAAAGTTTTCCTGGAGTCTACATCTATAGAATACATTTTTGTTGAGGAGAGGTCTGCCTGGGAGTTGGTACACTCTAAGATTCACTATAAATAATTAAAAATTCAGCATCTGCAGAAGAATGCCTCCTCTCAGGGCAAAGTCAGCCAAATCTCTCAGAATCGCAGAAGCAGAACCAACTTACATTTCGTGACTCCTGAGGATGAGCACAGAGAGAAGGGCCAGGGAGATGCAGCAGGCAGAGAAGGGGAGGGAGAGCTCAAAACACAGCACAAGACTGTTTCTGGGTTCTCAATATCAGCCTTTCTGGCCTGAAAGTGGTGTGATTTCAGGGTCATGGCCACCATGTCTGGCTTGGTGCTGGAAATTATACATATTTATGTACATATTTTTTAATAAGACCAAACTTCAAAAGTCCCTAGAAGGAGTGCCATATGAAGAAGGCTTTTTCAGGGGAAGAGGAGAAAAAAGTTGTGAATATCAAGGCACCAGAGGTGGAAAGAAGTTAATACTAAGAGGTGGAAAGAATCCCAACAGAAAAGGATGCAGGCCTGACATCTCAGCGACCCACTGCTTTGCACAAGTGCTGGAGGAGGAAAGGGCCACACTGCCTGGACTCCCACCAGATGCCCTATCAGTTTCCTCCTCAGTTACCCCTAGATTCCCTTCTGCTTTTAGGATCAGAGGAACCCCAAAGCTCCCCCAATCATTTTCATTAGTCCTATCCAAGTGGTATGGATGAGGGAAATGGGCAAGGAACCAGCAGCATCTGCTGCAGGGGGTGTGTGTGTGTGCACGTGTGCACACACGCACGTGCACATGTGTGAGAACGTGTGTGAAATATCTCTGCAGTCTCTTCTGGAACCTGAAATCAAAGGAGACTGGAGCATGCTCTCATCCTGCCACACTGACATAGTCTTTGTGCTATTAATTTAATAAATAGATATTTTAAAAAAGGATTAAGAAAATGAGTAAAATGAATAGTGTTCTCCCAGTGGGTTTCAGATTCTTTCTGTCTGCCTTACCTGTGCATTACCACTGAGTGAGTAAGAATAACCTTTGGCCCTAGGTCCAACGCTTGAGCAAATGTGTGAAGTAAGTGAAGCATGTTTTGGTATTTTTCTAGCAGCCGTCCACCCAAAGCATCCTGGCATCGAGATGCCCATTCTCCCTCCAACTCTGCAGTGGGGGCTGCACTAGGAAGAAGTGTTATGTCACAAGAGCATCAACACCCAAACAATCCAAATTGAAATCCCAGTCCCTGGTATGACCATTTCAGAAACCTGATAGTATCTGCTGGGCATAGTGGCTCACATGTGTAATCTCAGCACTTTGGGAGGTGAAGGTAAGAGGATTGCTTGGGCCCAGGAGACTAGCCTGAGCAACAAAGTGAGACTCCCATTTCTACGGAAAAAATAAAATTAGCTGGGCATGGTGGCATGTGCCTGTGGCGCCAGTTACACAGGAAGCTGAGGTGGATTGCTTGATTCCAGGAGGTCGAGGCTGCAGTGAGCTGTATTCATGCCACTGCACTTCAGCCTGGGCAACAGAGTGAGATTCTGTCACAAAAGAACAAACAAACAAACAAAAACACAGTATCTACTAGAGCTGACCCAACAATTTCACATGCACACCTAATACATATCTAATGAGTGTATTAGAAACAAGTGCTTATGTCTGCCAAGACACAAGTACACAAGTGTTCATAGAATATTTATTCATATTTCCAAACTGAAAACAATTTAAATATCTACCAATGATAGAATATAAATATATTGTTTCACCATTCATACTATGGAATACTACATAGCAATGAAAAGGAATGAATTATTGCTATATACAACAGATGTAATATTGAGTGAAAGTAGTCAGATACAAAGGAGGATATACTATTAATACATGGTTCCACCTATACAAAGTTTTAAAACAGGCCAAAATAATCTATGGTGGCAGACTTCAGAAGAGTAGTTATCTCTGGAGGGAGTGTTGACTGAAGGCACAAGGGAGCTTTCTGGAGTGCTGGGAATGTTCTGGATCAGGGTGTTGACTACATGGGTATATACATGGGAAAAACTCTAATGATCTATATACTTTAGGTGTGTGCACTTCATCACTTGACTCTATGTTTACACATTCAATTTTTGAAAAAAAAGTTGTCTTAAAATTAATTTTAAGACGTGAACCAAAAACAAATCTCAGCCTGCTTCTTTCCACCAAATGTTTTGATCATAAACAAAATAAAACAAAATACTTCAAGTTTTTAATTTTAACCTCATATCCTTCACTTGTAAAGAGGGTGTTAAGAGGCCTGAGCAGTCAGTTTCATAACATTTAAAAAAAAAAATCCAATATGCAGCATCTGTGAAAGTGCTTTGGAGACTTTAAATTGTTCTACAAACTGAGTGTGAGTTTCGGGGAGGGACATAAAAAAGACCTACAGGCACCCTTCGTTCTAGATCCTTTCCAAGTGATATGTGGCAAACTACAGATTTGTCAAGAGATTTGGGTCTTATCAATTCGTCAGAACCAAAGCATAGTTATCCTACTTCTCAATTTTAGTTGCTTGACTTTTCTCCAATTATAAGAAGTGAGACTGTTCATCTGACCATCCCACTATATATAAACTCCAGATTTCTAGAGGAACATCTCCTGTTTTGTCACACTTGAATGGTTGTGGCTCTACCTGTTGCCTTCCCTTGAGAAACGTGAATTTTTACTAATATGTATCTGCATGCAAGTCGTAGGGAGTTATCTTACCCATAATTTGGTAGATTTAAAAAAATGATCTCTATCCTCTCTTAGGATGAAAGTTTGGTTTCTGATTTCTTGATTATGTTCAAGTGCACCAGGAATCTGACCTAAGAAACCAGGTACTAAATGTGTTCTAGGACCAAACTACCCAAGGAAAACTACTTGTTGACATAGTGCTCTTTATTAGGAAAACACTTAAATTCACAAGAGATAAATATTTATCCTGTTGGCCACAAACCCATGGAATTCTGTAAAAGTCCATTTGCAGGTCAGCAGTTTCCAGAGTGGTGTCAGTTTCATTGCATGTCATTTCATTGCATTGCCCTCCATTTCTGGAACAGGAGTCCAACCTACACCTCTGTCAGCTTTACTCCCTGACTGGCTGGTGAACTCTGCTAGAGTAGGTAGAGCACCATTAATGTTGTGATTGATCATGTAGTTTCTTATGACCAAAGAAATATGTATTTACCACCATGCTTGACACCTAATCAGCATTCATATATGCAAACAAAATGAATTTGTGAATATTAAAAGAAAATCTAAATTCAATACCTCTACTCCTGGGTGGTTTTGATCTACATGGCATTTATTTGTCAGTTTGCTTTTAAATTCCATCCCCTGCTCTTTTCTGTATCACTGAGGGGACTGGCTTTTGCAAACTGTATTCCCTGGGCTTCCCTGTCAATTGTTCCCAGGTAGGTTCGGCCACTAAAAGGCACTAGCACTAAAAAGAAGAAGCCAACGTATTTCTGCCCTTTTCTCTTATTGGGAGGAAGGGGATGCATCTCTAGCCGTGGCTGCTTCTCTTCTGTACTTCCAGCTCCCATCATACAGCCCCTCCTCCCCATGGCCCCAAATCCCACCTACCTAGCTGGCAGAGGTTCCTACTAAGTGGCTAATGTTTCTGGGCTCCAGGGAGGCACATCCTTTCTTTATCCTTCCATCCCTAGGGGCATAGCAGCTGCCTGCAGTTGCTAATCTTTGGGTTTTCTCACTTTCTTCCTTTCTTCACTTTTTCAACTTTTCTGTGTATTGTTTCCTGTATCAAATTCCCTCTGTTGGTTTCATTTTCCCAGCTGGACTCTGATGGAAAATCTATTTCAGGAGCCATGTACAAAACCATGATTTATTCTAAGCCCTAGTTCCTAGAGGAGGTATGTTTGTTTTCCTCCTTAATTATTTGAGAGTATTTCTGAAAGATACTCTTTCCTATGTCTTATTTTCCTGGTATTTTGTACTATTTGAGGTAAGATTATATTCAGAACATTAACAGCAATCAAAAAGCTAAGTCTAGGCCAGGCACAGTGGCTCACAACTGTAATCACAACGCAATGGGAAGTGAGGCAGGAGGATCACTTAATCCACGTTAAAAAAAAAAAGAAAAAAAAGAAAAAGCGAAAAAAAAAAACTAAGACTGCCCAAAATTGGAGAGACGCCAACTGTTCCTACATTGATCTATCCTGTCAAAATCCTAACAGTTTTTTTTTTTCTTCATGAAAATAGACAGTTGATTCCAAGATTCGTATGAAAATGCAAAGGGCCAAAAACGGCCCGTACCATCCTAAGGAAAAACAAGGTGGGAAGACCTTTTACATCAGACATCAGGACACAGTGGCTCACACCTGTAATTCCAGCACTTTAGGAGGCCGAGGCAGGCTGATTGTTTGAGCACAGGAATTCAAGACCAGCCTGGGCAATATGATGAAACCTTGTCTTTGCAAAAAATAGAAAAAATTAGCCAGGCACAGTGACAGATGCTGGTAATTCCAGCTACTCTGGAAGCTGAGGTGAGAGGATCATTGAGCCTGGGAGGCAGAGGTTGCAGTGAGCTGAGATTGGGCCACCGCACTGCAGCCTGGGTGACAGAGTGAGATCCTGTCTCAAAAAAAAAAAAGAAGACTTATTTAAAATTAAGAAGATATGATGATAGAGAAAGTGTGGTGCTGCTTCAAGGAACAAATAGTTCAGTGATACGGAATGGACCAATGTTCTGGAAGAGTCTGGCAACATACCTATGGACTGTAGATATTTTTTTCTAAGTGACATTGCAGAGCAGATGGGAAAGGATGGTCACTTCAATAAAAATTTCCAGGACAACTGGGTGATAATATGCTAAAAAATGTGGCTGGGCACAGTTGTTCATGCCTATAATCCTAGCACTTTAGGAGGCCAAGGCAAGAGGATCGCTTGAAGTCAGGAGTTTAAGACCAGCCTGGGCAACATAGTGAGACCCATCTCTACAAAAAAATAGAAATTGGCAAAGTGTGGTGGCAAACACCTGTAATCCTACTCAGGAGGTTGAGGTGGAAGGATTGCTTGAGGCCAGAAATTGGAGGCTGCTGTGAGCCATGATCATGCCACTTTACTCCAGCCTGGTGACAGATCAAGACCTTGTCTCAAAACAAAACAAACAAAACAAAAGACTATACCCCTATCTCATGCCATGTTTATTCTAAGGCCTAGTCCCTAAGAAAAATTTTGGTTTTCCTCCTTCATCCTGTTTTTGAGAGAATTCTTTAAAAAAGTTTCTCCTTGGCTGGGCGCAGTGGTTCACACCTGTAATCCCAGTACTTTGGGAGGCTAAGGCAGGCGGATCACGAGGTCAGGAGATCGAGACAATCCTGGCTAACACGGTGAAAACCCATCTCTACTAAAAATACAAAAATTAGCCAGGTGCGGTGGTGGGCGCCTATAGTCCCAGCTACTCGGGAGGCTGAGGCAGAAGAATGGCGTGAACCTGGGAGGCGGTGCTTGCAGTGAGCTGAGATCGCGCCACTGCACTCCAGCCTGGGTGACAGAACGAGACTCCGTCTCAAAAAAAAAAAAAAAAAGCTTCTCCTTATGGCTGTTTTTTCCTTTTGTACATAGAGACCTAAATGTGAAAGGCAAAATCATAAAAGTTTGTACAATGATGAAAATTTAAAAGAAAGCTAAGTCTGAATGTGGGAACTGGCTGTAGGCCAGGGTTGCCTTTTTTTTCTACATTCCAGTTGACAATAATGAAGAGATCTTTCCTACGTCAGGACTTGATGAGTAATGAACTCAGACCAAGCCCCCAGCCTGAGAAGCCACAGAATGACGTTAACATTGTTTAACTCCATGCTTTTCAAGGGAGCAAGAAGAGAAGGAAATCACTGGAAAATCGAGATGCAGATGCTCCTGGAAGGTGGTAACTTTAAAGAATTGTTGGCAATCAGTGCATCTTAAAGAGTATTAGAACCCTTATATAATTTCAACTCTAGAGGAAAGATTGCTGCAGATCTGCAGCCAAGGAATGGCCCTCACTCAACAGCTTATTTTTCTGTACCTACTGCTCTACAGAGGTTTTAAACGGACTCTTTTGTGCCCCAAATATTCTTTTTTCAATTTTAAAAGTATTTCAGATTTCAGAAAGATGCAAAAGAGTATAAAATTCCCATATACCTTTCTCCTCAATTCCCTGAATGCTAACATTTTGCCATACTTACCTTAGCATTCTCTTTTCTCTATCTTTATATTTTTTTCTAAAATGTGAAAGGAAGTTGTACATATGATACCATTTTCCTCTAAATACTTCAAGGTGTGTTTCCTAAAACAGGGATATTTTCTTACATAATCACAGTACAATTTTCTTTCTCTCTCTCTTTCTTTTTTTCTTTTTTCTTTTCTTTCTTTTTTTTTTTTTTTTTTTTTTTGTATTTTTGGTACAGATGTGGTTTCACCACATTTCCCAGGCTGGTCTTGAACTCCTAAGCTCAGGTGATCCACCTGCCTCAGTCTCCCAAAGTGTTGGGATTACAGGCGTGAGCTTCCACACCCGGCCCACAGTACAATTTTCAAAATCAGGAAATTAACATTAATACAATACAATAGAATACAATACAATACAATGCAACACAACACAAAACAATACAATACATTAACCTATAGATCTTATTCGACATTTATCCATTGTTCCACTAATATCCTTTTTAAGACTATTCTTTTAATTGTTCTGTGGCTGTGATCTTGGTGAAATACTTTCCAGCTTTTTCAGGAAGATGTAGCCATTCACCTAGCACATACAAAAAGAATTTGAACCTCATTAATTTTCGAGAAAACTAAACTGATACCTCACTTGAGCTGTGCATGCAGACATCTTCATTCCCTGAATGAAGAGAGCCCAGTGAAGTCTCACTCCGTTCCACAAAGCCTGTGTTATTCCTCTTCTGTGCAGGTCACCTGTCTGCTGCTTCTTCCCAGTTGCTCATTAGGCTGAGGGAACCCACATCAAAAATATTCTGGAAGATGCTTTCACCTTTTTCTCACACATAGTAACAAAAATACTTTACTGTCTCAATTTGAAAGCAAGAGAGGATGCACACAGGGTTTGTAGTATTGACTATTTCTTACCAGCAGGTTATTACAAGACCCACCCATGAGACTAAGGCTATGCTGTAAAGGAGTAATTAAAGACCAAAGGGTAACAACCTGAATAAATACTCATTAGAAAAGGAGCTGTTTAAATACATTCTATTGTATCCATTCAATGTAATACATCATTCAAAAGAAGATGCAACTGTATATGTTCCAAAATAAGTCAAACCTAAATGATAGAGAGTAGTAAAGTTGTGTTGATGAAAAGAGGAATTGAGGAACCTGAGAACTGGAAACAAAGAGGCAAGGGAGACTTTTATAGTAAATCTTTTGTACCGTCTGATTTTTTTTTCACCGTGTATATGTTTTGTATTCAGAGAGGGAGGAGGAAGAAAGACAGAGAGTCATGAATAGGAGATAGAATCACGGATAGGTAGATAGATATAAAGACAAAAAGAAAAGTTTGAGGGAACAGCAGGTCCCATATTCTCCGGCTGCACTTTTAACTTTTAAAACTATCACTGTCTTTTCCACTTTCCCTGACCAACCATTTAGTTCTCTCTCGTTAGCAGGAGTCTTTTCCTCAGCTAGGTCGAGGAGACACAAACAGACTTCGTCATGAACACATCTCAGCACAACTACACACATGCATACAGTCTCAAACACACGGTTTTAGATTTGAAGGTGTGTGGAGGAAGATGGGGAGTAGGCTGAGGCAATCTAAGCGGGACCTCCCGCCTCCCCCACCGTCTCAGATCTGCACTACTCCCCTAGCCCCTCCATTCTTTGGCTCGCCTTTCCCCCCACCCCCGCTCCAGACCCTGCCCACCAGGCGACTGGACTGGCGTAAATTTCCGCCCATTTGCGTCGCCGCCTGGGGGTGCTGCTTCGTGACGTCAGGGCTGAGCTAGGGGGCGCCCACTCCTGACTGCCCGCCCCTCCCGGCCCTGCGGCCCCCGCCTGCCCTTTAAAAGAACGTGGCCTGCGCCAGCCGCGCCACACCGCGGGGACCAGGAGGCACGCTGGTTTCCCGGGGCTGCTCCATCGCGCCTTCCTCCTGCGCCTCGCTTCTCCGGTCCAGCCGCCATCTTCCTCTCCGCACAGGGGCCGGCGAGCGGGGCCATGCAGCCAGCGCTGCTTCTCAGCCTCCTGGGAGCCGTGGGGCTGGCGGGTGAGTGGGCGCGGCGGGCCGGTCAGCACCGCGGACAGCGCCAGCCTCGCTCTTCCCCGCCGCTCCCGCAGCCAGGCTGGCGGATCCCGGAGAGAGGGGGGTTGAGGGGAAGGTTTCTCTCTTGCTTCGTTTCTTCTCCTCCCTGGGTGTTTTCCTTCAACTCCTCCCACCCGTTTGACTTGGAAAAAGCTAGAGGGCTTCTTAGCCCAAACAAGGGAGCCTCATTCTTTTTGTATCTGAGTTTTCCTCTAGATAGGAAGGAAGAAAACGTGCCATACCTCCAAGGAAACCCCACATTTTGTATTCGCTTCTAAGATGTCACACTCTCTCTGCCCGTCTAGAGAGACCCTGTTGTCTGATTCTGTATCTGTTTGGCTTTTTAAAGCCAGGCGACTACGGAGAAGCAGGAATACATGTATGATGTTATTTAGTGCCTGCATAATTTCCCTTATTATTGTTATTGTCATGTAAGTATGATGAGATAAAAGTGAGTCCCATATATATGTAAGAAATATCCCTTTTCTTAACATGTCCATATATAATGTGTGTGTGTATGTGTGCTCATGTATGTACAAGTTTAATATGTTTCTCTATTTTGTATTTCTATCTCTAGGGACAGGTAATTTCTAATTTCACACTCAAAGGAATTTTTTTTTTAACCTCTGAAAGCCTCAGCAGTCCTGAGAATATGTGCCCCTCATTTTTTAGTTATGAATGGAAACCGCAGTATTTTGACTTCTGTACTCCAGGAAAATTATTAGAGTACAAAATAACCACAAAAGTACCTTTGGAGTAGTAAAAAAAACAAAATGTCTTTGTCAATTTAGGAGGATAGAATTTTAAGTAGTAGATATTTGACTGTTTCCCTTTTTGTATGGAAGATTGTAGGATTAATCTTTCAAACTACCCTGAATCTCAAACAAATCATCTCTGAAGATCTGAAGTGTGTGTGTGTGTGCGTGTGTGTGTGTGTTGAAGTAGAGTCACCTATGGGTATTGAGATATTGAGACTATTGAGAAGTAAGTATACTAGCATCAAATTAAACTACAGGTTTTCTTCAGGTGTTTTAATGATTTAGAAAATTGTTCATATCAGGTTGAGACTCCTACCTAGAATTGAGATATTGCCATCCATGAATATGAAGCTTTTATTGGCAGCAATTACTAGATCCAAAAGGCAGAGACAAAATGAAAGCCAGTCGTAATTATATACATTCAGAATTTGCTAAAATTCTTGTCATTCTTACAAATTGTCAATAAATGTTCTCAATTTCATTAAGGAAAATCAAATGAATATTTAGAATTATTTCTGGTCAAAATACTTTCAGAAAAGAATTGCTTTGCTTGGGTGGCTGTATACCACAAAAACAGTGACATTTGTGGGAATGATTTAACTATTGTGGTACGATACTTACAGATCTCTTATGTAACAGAATATTTTAAATAAAAGTTTATATTTTAATAGCAGCTAAAATGAAGACATAATCTTTGTAAAAATTGAGCTATAATTTGTATATCATATAATCCACCCTTTTAAAGTATATAATTCAGTGGTTTTTGGTATATTTGCAGATTGTGCAACTATTACCACTATCAAATTTCAGAACATTTTCATCACCCCAGAAAGATACCACAAACCCATCGGCAAGAACCTCTCCATTCCCACCTCCCCACAGCCTCTGGCAATGAGACATGTTAGCCTTCAAGTAGAGCTGGTTATTTGCAAATTACAGGGCTGGAGGAAGCCTCAAGAAACCATCTAGCTCATTCACTTATCCTTAAGAACTTCTGAAAGGAGATGCACAACCTCCTATGGAAGCTATTGTGCACTCTAAAAATTAATATAAGGGAAGTAGTAAAATGATATCCATATTATTCTAGGTAAAATGCTTTATCTTTTTTATTTTATTTTATTTTATTGTTATTATTATTATTATTTTTAGACAGAGTCTTGCTCTGTTGGCCAGGCTAGAATGCAATGGTGCCCTCTCAGCTCACTGCAACCTCCATCTCCCAGGCTCAAGCAGTTCTCCTGCCTCAGCCTCCTGAGTAGTTGGGATTACAGGTGTGGGTCACCACACCCAGCTTTTTGTATATTCAGTAGAGATGGGGTTTCACCATGTTGGCCAGGCTGGTCTCGAACTCCTGACCTCAGGTAATCTTCCCGCCTCGGATTCCCAAAGTGTTGGGATTACAGGCACAAGCCACTGCACCTGGCCGGGAAAATGATTTCTAAATTCAGAAGAGCTTGTTGAACTTATTTTACAGCTATATTTTCTATCTGGTATCAAACCTTAATAGTCTTAGATATTAATACATCAGAAGTTACTCTCAGATTTACCACATTATTTGATAATTTTTGTACCATTTGATTGCTTTACTTTTAACACGAGCACTAGGTTTTCTTTTTTTTTCTTATATCCCTGCAGACAGAGAGCATTAGGTTTTCTGTTGTGCCACCTGAATCTTACTACATACAAAAGTAAGCTGAACTACTTTAAGGATAACAACACGCCTTCGGCTATAACCTTGTTGTCACAAATTTTACTGGAAAAATACAGAAGCACCTAGATATCTCACCAAGATGTATAATGTATGTTCCAAAGCAGACCCTAGTTTTTTTTTTCCATCAAAAAGGATCTGAAGAGCCTCAGTCAGAGAAACAACGGTTTCATAAATACAAACCTAAGCTACAAGTTGTCTAGAGTAATAAAAGAAAATCTTTCTCTGCCCCAAATCTGGTAACTATTAATACTTTGGCAATACCAGTAGTTAATAGAAACATCTATTTTACATTTGTAAAAGAAAAAGGGGGGGGGAAGTATTAGCAAGAAACTGCATTATCAAGAAGGCTTAGTAAAGCAGGATTTTTTTAAAAGTCATCTGATTTATTAGGGGAGTTATTCTCTCATAGTCATTTATTTCCAGAGGAAATTACAGATTTCCGGTGGAAAGAGAAAGTGCTGAAGTGGGTGTGTTCTCAAATAGCCATTTGGAGGATGAAAGAGCAGTTGAGTATATTGGACCTTGGGTACCAAAAGTGGGCCAACTGGATCTTGCCTGATAAGCATTTCAGGAAAAACTTGGGGTCCTCTTAGCTCGTTAGCTACTTCTCAAATATTTTTTAATGATTCTAATGGACTGCATAACTTGGGGCTTCCTGAAACAATTGAAGTGATCCCAGATCATCCTTTGAAAAGAAAACTTTAGTAAAGTAAATGAATAGGTGTTTTATTTCCAGGTTGAGCCCCATGATATGTAATTGATAGGGGGTGGGGAATGTTTAAAGAGGCTTTCCTTGCATTCTGCAAGGAAAAGTTGTGTTGCTGCATTTGAATAGCTTTCATGTCTGATGTCTGAGAACTTGCCCCAGCTAGCTCTACTCTCTTCTCAGGGACTTAAAATAATTTTCTGCACTGAGCTTCTCCTGCTCAGCTGCCTGCTACAGGGAATGCCAGGAGAACTGTGGAGATGGACTTATATGTAAATGCTTTGGGCTGTTCTAATAGAAAGGGCTTAGAACAAAGTCAAAGTGAAAAAATAATCAAAGCAGCTTTGAGAGAGAAAAAAAATGGCACTGAAAAATTAAAATTACCTGAAGCATTTTCTAAGAAGACAACGCAACTTCAAACACTGTTGTAAGATAGGCAGAATCCCATGAAATTTTATTGAAATAAATTAAAATTTTTCTTTTAAAATATTCTTATAAACCAATGGTTAAACACCAATTTGCATATATTATGGACTTGATGCTATACTAGGAGGGTTAGATATCTGCCATGTTCTTTACATGGTTGCAAACAGTGTGGAGGAAGAGAAACACAATGTTGATATGGATGCACAAACGAGCTTGTTCAGGCAAAGGCCTTGCAGGTAAAAAATGAGGTAATTAATTATGGAAGACACCCATAACCATGTTTTTGTCAAGGAAATAAGTTTTGGGAGGATATATTTTTGGAAACAGAGATAGGGAGAGAGAGCCACAGATCTTTACCCATTTGGAGTAGGCAGAGAAGATCAAGGAGGGCATTCTTGTTTTATTAGACTTAGTTTGGTTTAAACTTTTTTTTTTCTTTTTGAGACGGAGTCTTGCCCTGTCGCCCAGGCTGGAGTGCAGTGGCATGATCTTGGCTCACTGCAACCTCCACCTCCCAGGTTCATGCAATTCTCCTGCCTCAGCCTCCCGAGTAGCTGGGACTACAGGTACATGCCACCATGCCTGGCTAATTTTTTGTATTTTTAGTAGAGATGGGGTTTCACCATGTTAGCCAGGATGGTCTCGATCTCCTGACCTCGTGATCCACCAGCCTTGGCCTCTCAAAGTGCTGGGATTACAGGCATGAGCCACCGCGCCTGGCCCTAGTTTAAACTTTTAATTGAAGTAAAATATACAGAAAATTGAACAGATCATGAGTATATGCTTAATAAGCACACCTATGTAACCAGCATTGAGATTTAAAAAAGGGATATTTCTGGTACCCCAGAAGACCCCTCCTTGTCTGTGGTCTAGATTTGATTTATACCGGATCTAAAATAACATTTGTTTCCAAATATATTTAAGACATTGCCAGGGGAAAAACAACAACTAATGTGGGGTGATTTTGTGAGTTTGGGGTCACACAGCTTCCAAAACCCAACTCAAGTCATTTTCCATTCTTTTTCTCCTTGAAAGCTGTCAGTTCCATGCCAGTGGATAACAGGAACCACAATGAAGAAATGGTAAGTTGCAATGTCAATCTTAGAATCTAAACTTGTATCTAGACTCTAGATTCTCCCAGTCCCTATTACACCAAACCAAACACACGCATGACATAATCTTACAAAGCCACGTTTTCATCGCTGACAGAATGTGGGCAAGGGATGCCCCTCCTGCAGTGAGCTCCTATCTCCTGTCAGGATGGTTTAGCGCCCCTGAGGATAGCTGCGCCATTGGTTCAGAAACAGATGTCTATTTCCCTTCTCCAGATAATGCCTAATCAGTGCCTTCTTGCATTGTTCTGTTAGAGGTTTGGAAGATTTCATTCTGTTCCTGTAAATCTGTATCTCTGCCCTAAGAATACTGCATCAGCGCAGGTCACGTAGTCAAGCCTTCCTTGACAGCAGCTCTGGGTTGAGTAGTCTGTCATCCAGTGACACCAGCTTCTCCAACCTGCTTTCGGGTTTTCCCCCAGGTGACTCGCTGCATCATTGAGGTCCTCTCAAATGCCTTGTCGAAGTCCAGCACTCCGCCCATCACCCCTGAGTGCCGCCAAGTCCTGAAGAAGAGTAAGTGTCCCGCACTGCAGGCAGATCTTTGTTGCTGCAGTGCTCTTTGTTCCTACTCCCTCCACATCACCTTCCTCTTTTTCTACAAATGGCCTGGGGGCATAATGCACTAGGAAGAGTGTTGATTGACTGAGCCAGTATCTGGGAGACAGAAGATATGACTCCTAGTTCCTGCTTTACCACTTCGCAGCTGTGTGACTATGGGAAAGACCCTTTGTCTCTCTAGGTGTATTTCCTCAAAGTAAAATGAGGGAGTTGAACTCAATGATAGTCTTTCAGATGTCTATCCATTCTTAAATTCCTTAGTTCCATATTTTGGATTTTTAGAACGGGATTTTGGATTTTGAGAAGCAGGAATCTTAGAAAGGTGACTTTAAACTTCTGGCTTATTTACACAACAAATTAGCTAAAATATTTTAATGCACAGCTTACCAGAATAGAAGGTACCACCAAATGGTACCAGGAGTTCCAGGCCTGAGAACTGGAAGGGTTTCAGGTAGAGGCAGTGCATTCCAGTGAGGCAGACTAATTGCTTTCTGAGTCCAGCCTGTGAAGTGTTCTCAATATGAAACCATTTCTGCCGAAAATAAAATTTGAACAGTGATATAAGCAGTACCCATTTGAAATTGACATTATGAGGTCAATTTTACAAAACTGTGCAGTCTCTATTATGCATGAAGCCAAACTGATTCAAACAAATCCGGAAAACACTGCCCTCTTCAATACTGTCCTCTGCTTTTAAACTTTTAGTCAGGCTGTAAACAGTAGATTTTATCTTATTTTTTCACCTTTAAAAATCTTTCAGGTGGGCACAGTGGCTCACGCCTGTAATCCCAGCACTTTGGGAGGCTGAGGCAGGTGGATCACCTGAGGTCAGGAGTTCAAGACCAGCCTGGCCAACATGGTGAAACCCTGTCTCTACTAAAAATGCAAATAAATAAATAAATAAATAAACAAACAAACAAACAAACCAGGTATGGTGGCAAGTGCCTGTAATCCCACTACTCGGGAGGCCGAGACAGGAGAATCGCTTGAACCCAGGAGGCAGAGATTGCAGTGAGCCAAGACTGCGCCATTGCACTCCAGCCCAGGCAACAAGAGTAAGGCTCGGTCTAAAAAAAAAAAAAAAAAGTCTCTCATTGCCACCAGCCTAGCCAATATGGTGAAACCCCATCTCTTCTAAAAATACAACAACTAGCTGGGTGTGATGGTGGGCACCTGTAATCCCAGCTACTCAGGAGGCTGAGGAAGGAGAATCACTAGAACCTGGAAAGCAGAGGTTGCAGTGAACTGAGATCACAGCATTGCACTCCAACCTGGGTGCAGCCTGGGTGGCAGAGTGAGACTCCATCAAATATAAACAAACAAAACCAAAAACAAAAAAACCCACCTTTCATTGCCAGACAAGACTCTCTTGCTATAGCTACACATGAACCCTCATGCATGAAATGGTAAAAAAGCAAATAGCGATTGGCCAGAAGAGTAACCTGAGGCCGGGCGCAGTGGCCCACACCTGTAATCCCAGCACTTTGGGAGGCTGCGGCAGGCAAATCACGAGGTCGGGAGATCGAGACCATCCTGGCTAACACGGTGAAACCCTGTCTCTACTAAAAATACAAAAAATTAGCCGGGTGTGGTGACGTGCGCCTGTAGTCCCAGCTACTCAGGAGGCTGAGGCAGGAGAATCGCTTGAACCTGGGAGGCGGAGGTTGCAGTGAGATGAGATCGCCCCACTACACTCCAGCCTGGGTGACAGAGAGAGACTCTGTCTAAAGAAAAGAAGAAGAAGAGTAACCTGAATTAAGTCAATCTGCCTTTGGAGGCTTCAGGGTAACAATGGTAGCTATGGAGGCCTGAGCCTTTAGGGACCCCAGCAACAGTGGATGGAAGCTTTCCTACCACTTCCATCCCACATACCTCTTTCTGAGTTTCTTTCCAACTTCTTTTTTCCAGAAGTTACAGGAAGTGAGTAAGAGCAGAGTGGGTCACTAGGCAGAGAGTAGAGGCCGCTCCTTTTGGCAAACCCATCTTGGTATCTCCCTTTCTCTTCCTTTGTTTACTAGACCAATGCAAAAGTGAGGGGTCTGTCCTATCAGGTCACCAAAGAACCACAATTGCTTAGGAAAAGTTGCCTGTGCCTGCCTGCCAAGATCTTAGCCCTTAGATTATGGCATAGTAACTCTAGCCTCTGCTCCAGCCCTGATTATGCCCTGAGGTCTTTTGATGTCTGTTGAGAGAGGCATAGGGAAACTGGGAAAAATCAAATGACCTATGTATCTAAGGATCCTGGAGATGTTATACCCAGAGAGTGACAGAATGCTGAGATGGGGAAGGTTTAAGAGCTCCTCTGTGGTTGAGCCTTAAACACCAGCCAGGGCTAGACAGACAAATCACACAAAGGAGTAAGGCAGGACAGGAAGTGACTCACAGACTGGAGGGCACCTGCCTTTTCTGAGGGGGAGCAGATAATTCTCAGCTCTAATCCCATTATGGAGAAATACAGACTGCGTTGTCAGATCTTGGGATTTTTCAAAAGAAGTTAAAATTTTGATTTTAAAAGACATCTCCTGGTATTTTTGTATCGCCTCTGAATTCAAATGTACTAAAACTGCTGTCTAGGTCAAACAGAATTCACCTGTGAGGTACCAGTTTGCAACTTTTATCCCATTCTAGTTTTCTCTCTCTTGTTGGTGTGTCCTAAACTGATCAGAAGACTGGAGGAGCTTTTGCCCGACTGGTTAGATGAATGCCTTTGTACAGCCTCTGTTCCACCCCACGCCCATCTCCACTCCCACTCCTACTTGCATGTCTCTGAGTCAGCATATACTCACTAAGCAAATGAGTATTTGGGGAGTAGGACAGAATCATTGTTTTATGGATTTAAGAGACCTCAGGGAACACATAGTCTAATTTCTTAACAGGTACAAGAATCTCTTTGACTCGGGTTGAGCTGGTCATCCTTACAGCATGACAGATGCATTTCCCTGTTTTTGTTTGAAAGTAAGCGTGAGCTTCACACCTTGATTTTACAGATTGACAGTGAATGTGTGCTGCTAATCACAGCCCTCTTCCAGGCTCACCTGCGGGGACTTAAAGCTAAATTTAGTAGGAAGAGTTAAGCCTCAGGCACAGGCTGCTCAGGCAGTACATATTTAATTGGGAAAAAATAAAAATACTTCTGTTCCTGACACTTAAGACTCACAAACCAGTCGGCAGTAGGAAAGGGGCCACAGTGACTCTGCCCCTGGAGGCTGAGATCTTGTCTGATCAACTCTATTTCAACCGACGCTCAGAATGACATCAGTATCTGTCTGTCTTAGTCAGCTCGGGCTGCTATGTCAAATACCATAGATTGGATGGCTTAAACAACCAACATTCATTTTTCACAGTTATAGCAGTTGGAAGTCCAAGGTCAGAGTGTCTGATGAGGGCCCACTTCCTGGCTTGTAGACGGCTGCCTTCTGTCACTGTATCCTCATCTGGTGGAGACAGAAATCATCCCTTTCTCATATCTCCTTTCTTAGGGCACTAATCCCATTGTAAGGGCTGTACCCTGATGACCTATTACCTGTCAGAGGCACCACCTCCACATGCTGTCACATTGAGGATGAGGGCTTCAACATTTTGGAATCACACAAACATTTAGTCAATAGCACTGCCCAGAGCCACATGCTTCCCTGTGCCCATCTGGAAAGCCATGCCCCAGTGCCATACCAACCACCACTGGCTTTTAAGAGGCAAAGAGACTGATGACAGATGGGCCTTCCCTCAGATGTCTGGAAAAGGCCAGGAACATTTTCATTACCTCATAAACATGAGAATATTATTATCGTGCCAGACTGGGCTTTAAACAGAGAGGTACGGGGAGTCCACTATTTCTTGGACATTTTTACAAAACAAGTAATTTTTTTCCATTTTGCAAATATCATTTCAAAATGACTTATCAGTGCCACCCAATAGAAATATAATGTGAGCCACAAATATAATTTCAAATTTTATAGTAGCCACATTTAAAAGTAAAAGAGACAGGTGGAATTAATTTCAATAATATATTTTATTTTATCCAATTTTTTTGATATATAATTTTATATATCTGATCTATTTGAAATATATATTATCCAATACATCCAAAATATTATTTCAACATATAATGATATAAAAATTGTTGAGATTATTTCACATTATTCTTTATTCTCAGAAGTCTGATGTGTATCTTACATATATAGCATATCTCAGATCGAACCAGCCACATTTGAAGTGCTCAGCAGCACTTGGGCATACGGTGCCTGCAGTGTAGACCCAAAGCTGTCAGTGGCCTTGGCTTCAGGCATTTTATCTGAACTCTGTGACATAGGTTGAAATCCAAGCCCTCCCAGCTAACAACTGAGAAAGTGCTAACTGCCTATCTCCTTTCCTGGGGTGCCCTTGAGTTAAGGAGGGTTTAGTAAAGGAGCTATTGATATTTGGAAAAGGTGGACAAGAACAGCATTCAATTAAAATATCAGTTATACCATGTACTCTGACTCAGGAAACACAAAGATAACTCACTGTGCTGAAGTTTCTTCCCAACATCTGAGAACATGTTGGGTACATGGAACCTGAGTGAAAAAAGAAATAGCCCTTTCCACTGATGTGTGGTTTTCTTAGGCAAGAAATGTACACCCTTATCACCAGCTACTAAGTTACAGATCACATACTGCTAGGTTGAGTCTACAG
This sequence comes from Rhinopithecus bieti, assembly GCF_001698545.2. Classification (NCBI taxonomy): domain Eukaryota; kingdom Metazoa; phylum Chordata; class Mammalia; order Primates; family Cercopithecidae; genus Rhinopithecus; species Rhinopithecus bieti. The sequence continues at coordinate 2,628,217 of NW_016803344.1, read as the reverse complement.
TTGATTGGATAATAAAGTCTGATATAAACTAATCATTTCAAATGTTTAAATCCTCCTTTGAATCTTGATATTTCTTATTTTGGCTAGTTAGCTATCTAGCTGGATAATTGTTAGAGCTATTCACATAATGCCAACTTTTTAACTCCTATGTGAAGAAAATATGTAAAGAATGGTCTTGGATTATACCATCCTAAGTCTCAATGTCTGCAAAAAGAAGAGGTTGGACTGGATTAGATGAATTCTAAGATGTTTTCTGCTTCTAAATTCTAATATTTCATAAATCCATATCTGGATTTCAGTTTGATCATTGGCAGTACCAATGAGAGAAGCTGGCTGGGTATTATGAAGACATAAAAATATAGACAGTTTATTACTAGATTTAAACACAGTCGAGGTGCTTTCATAGCATTTACTTTCAAAAGGAATCTGAGTAGATTCTTCATTAATTTAAATAATTATCCAAGCAATTTTCAGTGTCATCAGGATTTGTAGTGATTACTAAGGCTGGTGCTTGTCGAACCACAAGCAATTCTGAAGTTATACCTACTCTTCATTTTCATTATAGGTAGAAAAGACGTCAAAGACAAAGAAACAACTGAAAATGAAAACACAAAGTTTGAAGTAAGATTGTTAAGAGACCCAGATGATGTCTCGGAAGCCCACAGGTCCTCCAGCAGGGAGGAGGCAGGAGCCCCAGGGGAGGAGGACGCCCAAGGCCCAAGAAAGGCAGACACAGAGGAATGGGCAGAGGGAGGCGGGCACAGCCGAGAGCGAGTGGATGAGCCCCAGCGGAGCCTCTATCCCTCCAAAAGCCAAGTCTCCGAAGAAGCAAAGATAGGCCATTCTGAGAATAGCGAGAGAGAGGATGAGGAGGAGGAGGAGGAGAAGGGAGAGAACTATCAAAAAGGGGAGCAAGGGGAAGATGGCAGTGAAGAGAAACACCTTGAAGAGCCAGGAGAGACACAAAACGCTTTCCTCAATGAAAGAAACCAGGCTTCAGCTATAAAAAAAGAGGAGTTAGTGGCCAGATCTGAAACACATGCTGCCGGGCACGCTGAGGAGAAGACGCATAGCCGGGAGAAGAGTAGCCAGGAGAGTGGAGAAGAGGCAAGGAGCCAGGAGAAACACCCCCAGGAGTCTAAAGGCCAACCCCGAAGTCAGGAAGAATCTGAGGAAGGTGAGGAAGATGCCACCTCTGAGGTGGACAAACGACGCACGAGGCCCAGACACCACCACGGGAGGAGCAGGCCTGACAGGTCCTCTCAAGGAGGGAGTCTTCATTCTGAGGAAAACAGACACTCCCTGGAGGAATCTGAGGAGTCAAACGTCGGCATGACCAGTTTAGGGGAAAAGAGGGACCACCATTCAACCCACTACAGGGCTTCAGAGGAAGAACCCGAATATGGAGAAGAAATAAAGAGTTATCCAGGCGTCCAGGCCCCGGAGGACCTGGAGGGGGAGCGCTATAGGGACAGAGGCAGTGAGGAATACAGGGCTCCAAGACCTCACAGTGAGGAGAGTTGGGATGAGGAGGACAAGAGAAACTACCCCAGCTTAGAGCTTGATAAGATGGCACATGGATATGGTGAAGAAAGTGAGGAAGAGAGGGACCATGAGCGGGGAAAGGGACGCCATCACAGAGGCAGGGGAGGGGAGCCACGTGCCTATTTCATGTCTGACGCCAGAGAAGAGAAAAGGTTCTTGGGTGAAGGACACCACCAGGTCCAAGAAAGCCAGATGGACAAGGCAAGGAGGCGTCCACAAGGTGCGTGGAAAGAGCTGGACAGAAATTACCTCAACTATGGTGAGGAAGGAGCCCAAGGGAAGTGGCAGCAGCAGGGAGACCTGCAGGACACTAAAGAAAACAGGGAGGAAGCTAGGTTTCAAGGTAAACAATATGGCTCCCATCACACAGCTGAAAAGAGGAAGAGATTAGGGGAACTGTTTAACCCATACTACGACCCTCTCCAGTGGAAGAGCAGCCATTTTGAAAGAAGAGACAACATGGATGACAATTTTCTCGAGGGTGAAGAGGAAAATGAGCTGACCTTGAATGAGAAGAATTTCTTCCCAGAATACAACTATGACTGGTGGGAGAAAAAGCCCTTCTCAGAGGATGTGAACTGGGGGTATGAGAAGAGAAACCTCGCCAGGGTCCCCAAGCTGGACCTGAAAAGGCAGTATGACAGGGTGGCCCAACTGGACCAGCTCCTTCACTACAGGAAGAAGTCAGCCGAGTTTCCAGACTTTTATGATTCTGAGGAGCCCATAAGCACCCGCCAGGAGGCAGAAAATGAAAAGGACAGGGCTGACCAGACAGTCCTGACAGAGGACGAGGTACAGTGTGGGGCTTCTGTTTAAAATTACTTACTTTGGTCAATGTTAGCACATTATGTTCAAGACTATCTGATATTAATGGGGAGAAATTGGTGGGAATTAATCACTATGAAAATGGTGACCTAGTAACGGAGTGGAGGCCACCTTGGGGGTCGGTTTCCACCTACCTTTAGCCATCGTCCACATCCTTGCCCACCTCATTCGGTTGCATTGCTTCTCAACCTTGTCTGCACACTGGGGTCACCTGGAGAGCATGAAAAATTACTGTTAGAGATTCTGTCTACTTAGTGCCTGGGGTGCTGCCTGATTGTCAGAATATTTTAAAGCTTCCAGATGATTGGAGCGTTCAGCCAAGGTTGACAACTACTGTTCTGGTAACCTCCCCTTGGTCATCTGTCTGTTCATCACTCTGTCCCTGAGGGAGGGAGAGTAGGTGATAGAGAAGTTTACTTGCTTGGCTATTTAGTTTACTATCTTTATTATTTCATGCCCTACTGCCATCAGAAATTTATATCTGGGAGAGGTAACACTGTTGGAGCTGTACCTACCCAAACGATGTTTTTTTCCTAATATTGATTATGTAGGTTGTCCTTCTTAAAGTTGAATGTACATCGGGATCATGAGGGATTCCTAGCCCCCAGAGTTTCTCATTTAGTAGGTCGCAGGTGAGACCCCAGAGTCTGCATTTCTGACAAGTTCCTGGCTGATGCTACCGGTCAGGGGACCACACTTTGAGAGTTACTGATGTAGGTTGACTAATGTAGCTTCCAACATGCCTAAAATTCCCCTTTCCATTCATACTTCATCCAACTACAGCAAAATAAATTGGTTCAGGACCTCATGCCTCCACTTTTCTGTATTTTCCAGAAAAAAGAACTTGAAAACTTGGCTGCAATGGATTTGGAACTACAGAAGATAGCTGAGAAATTCAGCCAAAGGGGCTGACTGTCATTGGAGCAGAGGGCACTGTTAAGAAGCAGCCCTCACATGATCTGTTTTTCACCACTTCACTGAGAAGACACCATTTATCTACACAAGGGCAGAAAGTAGAACTTACTATTCCTTAAATGTTTGACACAATTGGAAATGTCTTTAATTTTTGCCAGAATGCTATTGAAAATGTGAATTGCATGACTTGTAGCATATTCTTTTCTGCAAAATAGACATATTAACATGCTTGTGACAATGACTGTGCTACTGTCTTTGGAAAAATGTTTGTCTCAGTTGGAAATAATAAAAGACTCACCTGAGACCAAAAACTTCATTGTTCTCAGCTTCTTTTGGGCAAGGAGGGAGGAGTGTGACTTTTCAAATGTATTCTTAGAAGTAAGTTGCAGAAGATGGCCCTAGGATTTGTTGGGTTTGGGATGCATAATAGAATAAAAAAGCAAACCTTTTGAAGTAATGTGCAGGATATAAAGAGAAATAGATTAGAAAAAGATATCTACTCTCCCATGCTGAGAGAGATTACAGGGGCTTGAAGAACCTGTTTCAAAACCATCATATGATATTACTTTAAAAATTCCTTTATGTAAAGAGCTCTAGAAGTAGACAGCCAAAGTTCATTTTTCAGGGCTTAGAAGAAAGCTTGGATGAGGGGAAGAATTCCGAGGTGGAAGTGAATACATCTGGCCTGTCCAGACAGATCCCTGGGTCCTCAGTTCTTGTGGGATTTCTACTCCTTAAGAAGATAGAGGTGGCTGGGCGCGGTGGCTCACACCTGTAATCCCAGCACTTTGGGAGGCTGAGGCAGGCATATCACAAGGTCAGGAGTTTGAGACCAGCCTGGTCAACATGGTGAAACTCCATCTCTAATACAGATACAAAAAAAAAAAAAAAAAAAAAAAAGTCGGGCACGGTGGCGGTCCCAGCTACTTGGATTGCAGTGAGCTGAGATCAGGCATTGCACTCCAGCCTGGGTGATAGGGTGAGACTCTTTCTCAGAAAATAGAGGCTAGGCATGGTGGTTCACATTTGCAATCCCCGTACTTTGGGAGGCCAGAAGGGTGGTTTGCTTGAGCTCAGGAGTTCGAGACCAGCCTGGGCAACATGGCAAAACCACATCTCTACAAAAAATTTAAAAATTGGCCAGGCATGGTATTGTGCACCTATAGTCCCTCCCTACTCAGGAGGCCGAGGAGGGAGGATCACTTGAGCCCTGGAAGTTGAGGCTGCAGTGAGCCGAGATCGTGCCACTGGACTCCAGCCTAGGCGACAGAGTAAGGTCCTGTCTCAAAAAAAGAAAGAAAGAAAGAGAGCTCTTACTCTGCTGACTCTGTTACTAAGTAGCTCTGACTTTGGGCAAGTTACTTTTCCTCTCTGAACCTCAAGATCATCAATAAAATAAGATATTTGTCTCATTGAGTTGCTACAAGGATGATAGAGTTGATGCAAAACAGAGCAGTGCCTGGTATATATCAGTGGCAGAGGAAATGTTTGCTGCTGCTGTAAATCATTCCTGCAGCTTGTTATGACAAGACAGTTGGACAATTCCCCTTCTCCCTGTTTTTACCCGTCATTTAATTCCTCACCCTTGGTGGCTTCTTCTTGGTTGATTTCTACTGTTTTGACAGTTTGGTAAAGAGTTATTCTCTGTAAGGTGGTGCAGAGGAGAGTAAGACCTTCTCTTTACTCTCTAAAGGTTGGATAATTAAGTCTATGAAATAAACTGACAGTAGGCAGATGAACAGGAGAAAAAAACATTTTAATTACATGCATAGACCCAGAAGTCCCACAAAATATAACACTCAGAAGGGCCAGATGATTGAAGTTGTTATCGCATCCGGAACTACAGAAGAGAATAGGGGGCTTGTGGCTCCTGGGGGACACAGTTATGGGAAGGTAGCAGGAGGAATTGTATGATAAATAAAGGTTGTGTTGTTACGCAGATAAAATCTCTTAAGTAATCAAAGTGATCCAGCAGCCTTCTTTTTTTTTTAGATCTTAATGAAGTTTGATTTTGAAAATATGGCAAAAGTCTAAGGCACTTCAAACATCTAAATACATGTAGGACCAAAGTAAACGTGACACAGTATAAAGGGATCCATAAATACAGAGAACTATGCTGTATTTCTCTAGCGGCAAATAGTCAATTCCTCCTTTATCGTTAGAAAAGGAGGAATAGAAAAAACAATTCAACCTTTATCGTTAGAAACAGAGTTGTGCGATTATTAACAAAAATATGATAATATTACATGTAGTTCTTCATGTCTTTAATTAGTATGAAATACAAAATACTGTGCCAATTTCATATAATCTTTTTTAAAAAAAGTCATATTTACATCTACCTAGATAAAACCAAATGAAAATATTTTCTTTTGTAAATTTCATGCTTTTTGAGAGTTCTGTCTGGCCCAGGCTGAAGTTACTGATGATCAACTTTCTTACTTTAAAATAATAAGAGACAAAAGGAAAATCAACAAAACTGTGCTGGGATGGAGTTTTGGAAGAGCTTTCTAATGGTGCCACATTTGGTAAATGTAAATATTTGTGGAAAAATTTTAAAACATGCTGCCAATGAGAACCTGACACTTCTCTGTAGTAGTGGTCTGGGAGTGGAGAGACGGAATAGAAGGTGTACTTTTGGGTAAGGTCAGCTCACAATTCCCTATGACTGTACATAACAGAGCAGAAACTCAACAGCAACACAGAGTAGGTTAAAGTGCACCCTCCGTAGAGAGAAGATGGCCAGAAAGGAGGCATGCGTGCCCAGGCTGGCAGTCTCTGCACTGCGAAAGCTTCAGCTGTTAGCCCTGGCCTTTATGCTTCTGTGTGCTGGTGAGCTCAGGCACAATACCTATACATTCAGCGTCTGTCACCCCAACAGGAATAGTTAGCAGCTTAATGGTGGCATGAAAATGGAGGGCTATTTGCATACGATCGATCAAATGAAACTCTGTGGCTTCATTCCAAGCCTAGGGGATGCCCAGTGGCTTTTGCAAAGCTGATGTAGGCATACAGAAGAACAGTGATGCCTTTGTGCCCCATTTCCAGAGTGATCGAGAGCATGGTGCTGCCATCGTTGTCCTCCAGGTGGACATTGCAGCCCAGCTGGGCCAGCAGCAGCTTGATGATCTCCATGTGCCTGTGCTTGCTGGCACAATGAGGGCCATGGAGCCCTTGTTGTCCTGGAGGTTGACCTCAGCCCCACAGGCCAGCAGACCCTACACCATGCCGATCTGCCCAGTAACTGACTGCCAGCATGAAGGCCATCTGCCCCAGCTGACTGGCTTTGGGGCTCACATCCTTTCAGCCAGAGTTCCCCAACCTGCATGTCCTCTGCTTCCACAGCCGTGAGGGCCGCCAGCATGATGAAGGTATAGTCCCTTGTTCTGGTGATCCACGTTACACATGCGGGTGTCCAACAGCAGCTTCACAATCTCAAAATTGGAGTGGGACACGCTGTAATAGAGGACTGTGTTGCCGTTTCCATCTGCCAAGTTGATGACCTAGTAGAGGACATCCAGGGAGGTAGCCTCAAAAGCAGCTCTGTAGTCTCCCAGAGTGGCTGAAATGGCTGATTTCTGACTGGACACGCAGAACCACTTGTGCTGGAGGGTGTTCAGACAGAACCTCATATCTTTGCTGGTCAAAGCTTTGGGGTCATTTATATATTTTTCAGTAAGTTGCAAGCAGACAACATCTTTTCACTTAATTTATGCCTCTCTCTGATTTTCACCTTCTCAGGTTCGCATTCTTGAAAATGAATTTCATCTTCCACCCTGGCAGACTTGAAACCTTCAATGTTAATGGCATAGTGCCCTTCAGCCATTCCCCAAGTGTCTTCAACCTCCTCTTCTTCAAGAGGATATTACTCAGTGACATCACACTCATCATCTGACTCAGAGGAATAGCTTTCATCTGTGCCGACATCATCACTTGAAGTTGTTGCATACCCTCCATTAATGCCAACAAACTGAAGATTCTTTTTCGTGCCATTTGAATCTTTGTTACTGTCTTTCTTCTTCATGATGGGCTTTTGTGTACTTTAATTGTTTGTGCGTACGGAGGCCAGCGGCCATCTGGTCGTCTGTCAGGTTCACTAGAGTCCGTGTACTTTCCTGAGCAGGGAAGGCGTCCTGGCTGCTGATGAGCTTTCCTTCTGAGATCCTCACCTCTGAGCAGCCTTCTTCCTGACGCAGATACTTTACTAATGTAGATTTCCTTTCTAGATAAATTTCCTTGTTAAAAAGGACAGCTTTTTAGAGCCATTCCTGTGTCTGCAGGTTCTCTGAATAACCAGCTCAAAATATGCCAAAGAGATATATTTTGGGGTGACACATTGTGGTCTCCTCCAGTCATATTTTGGGATGGTGTGTACTGAGCCCCAGCCATGGCAAAAATAAGACTTAAAATCACATAGGACTTTTATCCGTCAAGGAAGGCCTGGTCCTCCTCCTCTTGGCTAAGTGAAGAACTGCCTGTGCTACTTAACCAGATTCTTTTTAGATGAACCCTCTGTGACATACTTTTCCAGGAGCATTGCTGCTTCGTCATATGGGGAGCCCATCAGTGCTATAAATCTGATGGCAAATTTTTCTAAACCTGGGCACACAGGTTTCTCTCTGCCTGCAGTTTTTTTGTTTTTTTGTTTTTTTCCTGGCCCTTGGATCGTGACTGCCTGTTTGCAAAGGACAATGATTTGGGTGGGTGATGGGGGTGCGAGGAGGGGAAGGCTGCTGGAGGAGGTAGCTCTTATAGCAGACAAGGGGGGTCAGTAAATATCTATCGTACTAGTTTTCTGGGGCTGCCATAACAAATCACCACAAACCGGATGGCCTAATGCAACAGAAATTTATTCTCTTACAGTTCGGGAGGCCAGAAGTCCAAAATCAAGGTGTTAGCAAGGCCGTGCTCCCTTCAAAGCCTGTAAAGGAGGATCATTCCTTGCTCCTTCCTGGTTTCTTGCCTCATCCTTGCTTCTTCCTTCCTTGCTTCTTCCAGGCCTTCCTTGGCTTGTAGCAGCAGATCTCCCACTGCCACCTCCGTCTGCACGTGGGTGCTCTCTCCCTGTGAGTCTGTCTCTTAACCTGGTGTTCTTCACCAGGACACCAGTCATACTGAATTAAGGGCCCATCCTACTCCAGTATGATCTCATCTTAACTAATTACATCTGCAACCACCCTGTTTTCAAATCAGGTCACATTTACATGTATTAGGGGGTGAGACTTCAACATATTTTTTTCTGGGGACACAATTCAACTCACAATAAAGCAGGCCAGCACCCACTCCCCTCAGGTGGACAGACCCTGAGGCACATATTCTGCACTGCCTCCCAGACTTCCTCCGTGGATCATGCCTAGGTGTCACAGCAGTGACCTGCCTGATAATGCAGCCTTTATTGGCTGCCTTTACCTTTTCCACTGCCCACTGGTGACCCTACTGGTGTTTCCTGGGATCACCTTTCACATAAACTGCTTCTCAAATACTTGTCTCAGGGTTTGCTTCTGGGGGACCATGATCTAAGAAACCATCCAAAGTCAAGGCTTATATTATGACAAATAATATACCTGCAGTTGCAACCCCTTGTCTTAACATATCCTGATACAAGATACTGGGAAATGCTCAACATGTACTCACAGGCACAGAGTACAGTGTCTCTGCCTTTTTTCCTATTGCAGCCCAGCAGAAAACAAAATACTTTCCTAAAGAGAGATTGGGGGGCCCAAGGTGAAAAGTGATTTACTCACTGGAGGGGAGAAAACAAAACCCAGCAATGCACTAAATGCCAGCCTGGCCAATCACACACACACACACATAGAGACACACACACACAGAGACACACACACACTGGGCACTGCTCACGAGGAAAGCTGCTGGAAGTTGGAGTGCAATGCAGTATGGCACCCCCCAGCTTCCCCCTGGCATCCACCTTGTTGAGGCTTTGCACATTAGAACATCTTTTCATTTTAGTTTGCAAACACCCCAGGGGAGGGAAACATGAAGATGTAGATGATCTATTAAGGATGAAGGAGACATCCAAGAGAATCCCACCCAATATGTGCTGCTCAGATGGTGCAATTAGGATCTCTGGGGATGCCACCATTTCTTCAGGAAGAAGTCAAGAACTATCTAGGCCACTGCTTTTCCCACTTTTAATCAAAATAATTTATGTTCATTGTAAAAACATTAAGTAGTCCTGAAAGGCTTATAATGAGGATTATGGGTTGAATTTTGTCCCCAAAATGAAGAAGTCCTAACTGCTGGCACCCACGAATCTGACCTTATTTGGAAATAGGGTCTCTGCAGTTAACATGGGGTCATTAGAGTGGGCCCGTTTATAGTATCATTGGTGTCCTTACAAGAAGACGGAAATTCAGAGACAAAAACACACACGGAGGAGAATACCATGTGGAGAGAGAGGCAAAGATTGGAGCTATGCCTCTTCAAGCCAAGAAATGCCTGGATTATTAGACACTGGAAGGGTCAAGGAAGGATTCTGCCCTAGAATTGTCAGAGGGAACACTGCCCCTGCCAACAACTCGATTTCAGACTTCTGGCCTCCATATATGCAATAGAATACTTTTCTGTTGTTCTAAGCCACTCAGCTTGTGGTACATTGTTATGGCAGCCCTAGGTATCTAATACAATGAGAAACAATGGCCTCAGTGGCCCATCCTCCAAATCCTTGTGCAGATGCAGCCACCTGTAATTTAAATTTTAGATTTCTTTTCTTATGTGAATTATTAATTGCCATGATTTCTAATATCATGACAAGTTTATTGAGAAGGAGTTATAACACAGAGACGGGACAGGAGGAGAGAAAGGGTCCTATTATTACATAATGAAAATACACACCATGCCACTGTAAAACATAGTATAATCAGGAGGCCGGTTGGGTGGCTCACCACTGTAATCCTAGCACTTTGGGAGGCTGAGGCGCGCAGATCACCTGAGGTCAGGAGTTGGAGACCAGCCTGGTCAACATGGTGAAACCCTGTCTCTACTAAAAATACAAAAAATAGCCGGCATGGTGGCAGTTGCCTGTAATCTCAGCTACTCGGGAGACTGAGGCAGGAGAATCACTTGAACCCAGGAGGTGGAGGTTGCAGTGAGCCGAGATCACGCCACTGCACTCCAGCCTGGGCAACAAGAGTGAAACTCCATCTCAAACAAACAAACAAACACATAATATAATCAGGAGATTTCAGGTGCGGAAATAATTAATTAATTGCAGTAATTACAATTCTGCAGTCCAGGATCCTGACACTCACATGCACGACAGGCCTCACTGAGAAAGTATCTATTGATGCAAGACCTAAAGAAAGGGTGTGAACCATGTGGACACTTGGGGGAAGGACATTTCAGGCAGAGGGAATAGTAGGTGCAAAGGCCCTGGCTTGGGAATGTGTTTGGCATGTTTGAAGAAGAACAAGAGGCCAGAGTAGGAGACTGTCGTAGGAGGTGAGCTTAGAGAGGCAGCAGGGGCCAAGTCACACAGGGCTCTCTGTAGGTCCTGGTAAGGACTTTTGCTTTTGCGATTGGAGAGTTCTCAACAGATGACTGATAGGATTTGCTTTATGTTTATAACAACACTGGCTTCTGGGTTGAGAGATGGCTGTAGGGGAAGTGAAGGCAGAAACACAAAACCAATAAGGAGGGCACTGTAATGACCTTGGTGGGTCATTGTGATGGCAGGGTCCAAGATCGTGGCACTGGGAATGGGGAGAAGTGGTAGAATTCTAAATCTGTTCTGGAAACAGAGCTGACAGGTAGGGCTACTGGTTTTGGTGTGGCATGAGGAAGCGAGAGGAGAATACCAAAGCTTTAGGCCTGAGCACCTGGGAAAACAGATGGGGAGACTGCAGGAGGGACTGGTTTGGGAGGGGGAGAGATGGGGAGCTCAGATATGAACTTGTGAAGTTTGAGACGTGAATAGATACCCAGCAGAGGTGTTGAGCTGGGTATATGAGCCAGTGCTGGAGGAAAAGGCCTGTGTTGAAGACTGCACGTAGGAGTCATCAGCATAGAGATGGTATTTAAAGCCTTAAAACTGGGTGAGATCACCTAGAGTTATATAAATGAGTCAAAGATGGCCTCTGTGTATTGGCTCATAGATTGTTTATTATTTCTTCATTCCAGGCTAACACTGATTACTCCAGAAGCCAAACTCAAATTCTTACACGTCCAATTATTTTAAACAAATTTTAGGCCAATTTTTAGCCATTCAGGGCCTTCCCGCTACATACCCAGTGAAACTATACCCAGCATCTGTTGGCCATTGATAACATAGAGACTTGTGGTTATGAGACCTCAAGTGCGGTGGCTCACATCTGTAATCCCAGTACTTTGGGAGGCCGAGACAGGCAGATTGCTTGAGCTCAGGAGTTCGAGACTGGCCTGGGCAACATAACGAAACCCTGTCTCTACTAAAAATACAAAAATTAGTTATGTGTGGTGGCATGTGCCTGTAATCACAGCTACATGGGAGACTGAGGTGGGAGGATCACTTGAGCCTGGGAGGTGGAGGCTGCAGTGAGCTGAGATCCTGCCACTGATCTCCAGCCTGGGTGGCAGAGTGAGACTCTGTCTCAGAAAAATAAAGCCAAAACAAAAACACAAACCTCAAGCCATCCCTGCCCTTCAGAGCTCTCTGACTCAGAGACTCCTCGTTGTGCTGCTGTGCACCACCACCTGGACACAAAAGCCTTGTTTCTGAACCTCCCCTCCCTCGGGGGTATCCTTGCCTTTCCTCCTCTCCTTCTGAGTAGTAATACATGTAGTGTGGTCTTTGGACAGACTCTTGCTGTAAGGGACATCCCTCTACCCCTACGCAAAACTGTCCGAGTGTCACCATCACCCAATAAAATATGTGTGTGCTACTGCCATCTCATGGTCACTCTTTGATTAGTCCCCAAATCCCTTGAACACCCTAGGGAGTGAGTGTAGACAAGAAAAGGAAGAAGTGCAAGTGCTGAGTCCTGAGGCATGCCAACGTTTAGAAGTTTCAGAGATGAGGAGGAACCAGTAAGAGAGATACAGAAAGAAAGGCCAGAGAGGTAGGAGGGAAACCAGGAGAAAGTGGTATTCTAGAAGCCAAGTAAGGAAAAGCTGGGCAAGGACAGGGATGGACAGTGTCAGACACTGCTGATGGGTTCAGCGGACCGAGAAGGAGCTCTGGATGTCACACTACTGTCCATCGTTGCTTGCTGCTCACACCAAACCTGCTTCCCACTGTGGCTGCTCCAAAGTGCTGCTCTCCTGTTTCCACTTGTGCCGCAGTGCGTCTCATCACACCACTGAAATCAGTGATCAGCAAAGTTTTTCACAAAGGCCCAGAGAGCATATGTTTTAGGCTTTGAGACCGTATGGGCTCTATCACAATTATTCAACTTTGCCACAGTGTGAAAGCAGCCATCGACAATATATAAACAAATTAAGAGTGGTTGCGTTCCAATAAAACTTTAGTTTGAATTTCATGTAATTTTCCCAAGTCACACATTTATTTTATTTTTTATTTTATTTTTTTACTTTTCCACTTCAACCACTTAAAAATGTAAAAATCTTTTGTCACAGGCCATATAAAAAAACTTGTAGTGGGCCAGATTTGCTGCATCCTGATTTAAATTAATCATATTCTCTCTTATTTTTATCTCCTTTCTTGAATCTGTCACCATATGACTTTTATTTATTTATTTATTTATGAATGACAGAGTCTCACTCTGATGCCCAGGCTGGAATGCAGTGGCGTGATCTCGGCTCACTGCAACCTCCACCTCCTAGATTCAAGTGATTCTCTTGCCTCAGCCTCCCAAGTAGCTGGGATTATAGGCGCCCACCACCAGGCCCGGCTAATTTTTGTATTTTAGTAGAGATGGGGTTTCACCATGTTGGCCAGGCTGGTCTCAAACTCCTGACCTCAAGTGATCCACTCCCCTTGGCCACCCAAAGGGCTGGGATTACAGGCATGAGCCACCAAGTCTGGTTTATATAATTTAATTATTTAATTTAATCTAATTTATAGCTCCTATTTTGTGTCACTCACAGGTGACAGGAGAGAACTAAGATAGGTCACTTTACCCACTTGAGCATTTGATTGAGGAAAAGTATTCCCAAAAGGCAAAAGAACGCCTGCTATCATTTCTTCTGGATTAATTTCTCTACTTTTTGAAGTTTGTTGGCTTAGAATTATGACACTATGTAGACCAAACATTCAACAGATTGACCTACCCCTCTTTCAAAACAAAATATCCATAGCACCTTGTTACCTGTCAAAGCAAAAATGAAATATCAAAATCTTTCCAGTCGTGTTTTAATGACATCTCAGCTAAAAGTAAAAACAAAAAACCCAGGTTATTTATTTTATTTTTTGTGAGATGGAGTCTCGCTGTTTCGCCCAGGCTGGAGTGCAGTGGCTGGATCTCAGCTCACTGCAAGCTCTGCCTCCCGGGTTCACGCCATTCTCCTGCCTCAGCCTCCCGAGTAGCTGGGACTACAAGCGCCCGCCACGTCGCCCAGCTAGTTTTTCGTATTTTTTAGTAAAGACGGGGTTTCACCGTGTTAGCCAGGATGGTCTCAATCTTCTGACCTCGTGATCCACCCGTCTCGGCCTCCCAAAGTGCTGGGACTACAGGCTTGAGCCATCGCGCCCGGCCAAAAAACCCAGGTTAGTAATAGACCTGTAAAAAGGCCTCCCAAGATTGGCACCAAGAGGGCGATGGAAATGAGGCTTCCAGTGGCTTGCAAGCCTCTTAGCGAGAGACTGGGTCGAGACACTAAGAAACATCTAGTGGTGCCGGGGGACACAGTCACTACAGACACGGGATTCATGCGGGGCCATGGAATGTATATGGGAGAAGAGAAGCTCATCGTATCTGTTGCCGGCTCTGCGGAGATAAGTTGATCTGTGTGAAAGCTTTGAAAACCAGATACATTGGTGAAGCAGGAGACATTGTAGTAGGAAGAATCACAGAGGTTCAACAGAAGAGGTGGAAGGTGGAGACCAACTCCAGGCTAGATTCGGTCCTGCTGTTCTCGTCCATGAACCTTCCTGGAGGAGAGCTGAAGAGAAGATCTGCAGAAGATGAGCTTGCAATGACAGGTTTCTTACAGGAAGGGGAACTTATCAGTGCTGAGGTCCAGGCAGTGTTCTCTGATGGAGCTGTCTCTCTGCACACGAGGAGCCTGAAATATGGAAAACTAGGTCAGGGGGTTTTGGTCCAGGTGTCCCCCTCCCTGGTGAAACAGCAGAAGACCCACTTTCATGATTTGCCATGTGGTGCCTCAGTGGTTCTTGTTAACAATGGCTTCATCTGGATCTACCCAACACCTGAGCACAAAGAAGAGGAAGCACGGGGCTTCATTGCAAACCTGGAGCCTGTCTCTCTTGCTGATGGAGAAGTGATATCCCGGCTTCGGAACTGCATCATCTCGCTGGTAACTCAGAGGATGATGCTGTATGATACCAGCATCCTGTACTGCTATGAAGCATCCCTTCCACATCAGATCAAAGACATCTTAAAGCCAGAAATAATGGAGGAGATTGTGATGGAAACATGCCAGAGGCTTTTAGAACAGGAGGGATAAGGAGGTACTCCAGAAAGACAGGACTGTGGACCTTGCAGGAGTGAAGACTGTGATGTGTGGTCCCCATATGTGGCTCAGCGAAGACTCGAGAGATCATTACTTTGTCTGCATTGACAGACCTGTGACTGCCTCCAGCCCACAGGCCTGCTTTCTCCTGTCCTAACACCAAGCCTGGGTGGCAGATGAACAGTGCTCCCTTGGGTTGCCGGCTGAGTCTCAGCATTAGGGAATAGTTTCAGGTCTTTCAAAGTGCACAGTGTTCCAGTCGAATGGACTCCCATCCTGGAATAATACGGAGAATCCTTTGTCTTCCACTCACTGTCATTCACAAGGCACAGTGCCCCATGAAATTGCCCCAATAGAAAACATGGCATCCCTAACCCCCAAATGGTCTGTTTTGGCCTCCATTCCTATATACTTTAAATGACTGAGAGTGCAGCTGGTAAAGTTGGAAGAATAAAGTTAACCAAGCAGGCCAGGTGCGGTGGCTCACGCCTGTAATCCCAGCAATTTGGGAGGCCGAGGCAGGCAGATCACGAGGTCAGGAGATCGAGACCATCCTGGCTAACACGGTGAAACCCCGTCTCTACTAAAAATACAAAAAACTAGCCGGGCGAGGTGGTGGATGCCTGTAGTCCCAGCTACTTGGGAGGCTGAGGCAGGAGGATGGCCTAAACCCAGGAGGCGGAGCTTGCAGTGAGCCGAGATCCGGCCACTGCACTCCAGCCTGGGTGACAGAGTGAGACTCCGTCTCAAAAAAAAAAAAAAAAAAAAAAAAAAAACAAAGAATTAGCCAGGTGTGGTGCGCACCTGTGGTCCCAGCTGCTCGGGAGGCTGAGGCAGGTGAGTAGCTTGAACCTGGGAGGCGGAGGTTGCAGTGAGCTGAAATCACGTACCGCACTCCAGCCTTGGTGACAGAGTGAGACTGTTTGAAAAAAAAAAAAAAATTCCTTATAGCCATAGATGCGATTATGTCCACACCAGTCTGCCTTAATCTGTCCGGCTTGGAGGGTGACTTGTAAGATGCTGAATTATTCATAATAGAGTGAATGTTCTGGGTCCATGTACTCTGATAAACATGAAGAAAATAAACTAAGAAAAATGGGGGAAAAAAAGAAAAAAGGCCTCCCAAAAGGAATGGGTAGAGTATGATATTCATTTCCTATGCTTCAAAGATTTTGCCGTTCCTCATAAACACTCAAATAGCTGTGGGTGCCTAGTAAATGTTAATAAGGTAGTTAAAAGGTTACTAGTTGCTTTTTAAGTATCTATTCAGGGACTTACCTCTCTCGCCATCTGACCTGTGCGACATAGTTAAGTTCAAAGAAAATCTATAATCCTTTTTACAAAAATTAATACTAGCCTAGAGGCAACGTTATATTTCAAGTAAAGTTATTAGATATACTCTGTTCCTTTCCAGCACTGCACCTAAATGCATTACAAAACCCAGATAAAGCGAATCTTGATCATGGATTTTTAGGACATGCGTTTTAGTATTTAGTATAGTTCTTGCAATATTTACAACCAACACTTTAAAACAACACGCAAACATTCCATTTTTTTTTTTTTCGAAGCTTCACTATGTATTGAGAAAAGCCTGTATTTTGGGCTTTTCAATATACAACCAGTGCATGAATGATGCTCGGTATTTGCTTCATACAATTTTAGTGTGCCTTTAAGCTAAACACAGCCCTGTGATGGGTGCCATGCTATATTGCCAAGTACCCTAGTCCAATGGAGGGAGGCACAGGATGGATGTTACAAAATGACTTTTGTCTTTGACTTTTTGATTGCCATTCAAGTGCTATTCTACATAACTCTGCTGGGTGGCTGGATGTCCAAAAATCATGAAATGATCCATTCATCTGCTCCAAAGGTGAATGTCCATTTTAAACACAAGACAAAAACATCCTGGATTTAGCTGTACCCATGATGTGCGTGCACACAGTAGTGGTTCCCAATGGGCCGTTCCTGGACCGACAGCACCAACATCACCTGGAAACTACTTGAAATGCAAATACTCTGCCCACTCCACAAGTACTGAAATCTTATCCTGTGGGCTGGAGGGTTCAACGGCCTCTGCTTCCCAAAGCCCTCCAGGGGATTCTAAGTTTTCCAATGCTAAGTTTGCAAACCACAGAATTAAATCATTTCTACTCAGATGAAGTAAACTATATGAACGAAAAAAAATACAGATTAACTTATGCTGTTGGCATTGGTAAAATCAGTTCACAAAGTAACATGAGAATGCAGGGCCTTGGTAGCTCAGACCCCAGACCCCTTACTCCGGGAACTCAGAGAAAAGATTTACGGAGTGGAATGCAACTTGCAAACCAGTAACCAGGAGACTGGCCACTACTGATTCTAATCTATGCACACAGTTTTCTGTTCTCCTTGTTCAAACTTGACTATATGTGTGTGACAACAGCTTGCAACATGTTCCATGAGGTGCCAATCCAGGAATGTCCTCTACAATAGACAGACCATATGTCACAATCGGCCGAAAGCCAACATGACATCACTGACTGCATCACTGTCAGATGACTCACAGTAGGAAACATTTTTATTCTTATTTATTTTTTGAGACAGAGTTTTGCTTTTGTCACCCAGTCTGGAGTGCAATGGCGTGATCTCGGCTCACTGCAACCTCCGTCTCCTGGGTTCAAGTGGTTCTCCTGCCTCAGCCTCCCGAGTAGCTGGGATGACAGGCGTTAGCCACCATGCATGGCTAATTTTTGAATTTTTAGTAGAGATGGGGTTTCAACATGTTTGTCTGGCTGGCCTTGAACTCCTGACCTTGGGTGATCCACCTGCCTGGGCCTCCCAAAGTGTTAGGATTACAGGTATTAGCTACTGTGCCTGGCCAACATTTTTATTGAATAGCAATTAGGATAAAGGACTCAAAATTGTACTTGGTAATCACATTGGCCATTATCAAAATAGCACATGCTATTTGGAAAAAAAATTCTTTTTTTCTGAGATGTTGCTTGCTGTATGATATACACCAATTCTATGATGACAGGAGCAACACAAACGATGACCATGTTCCAGTGAGCAAGACTCAATCTCTCAAATGACCAAGAGCCTTGGCTGATTCTAAACATTTTCTTTCCTACAGCATATGATCAAATGATTAGAGTTTTTCAGAGCATAGAAAGGGTAACCATCTAATCACGCCAGAGTTCTTCAGCATTGATAATCATCAAGAAAGGCACTTTAGGGACATTTGACAAGGAATGACACTAATACGATGAGAACTGGTCTACGTTCTGCACAAAATTCTGATATAGTTCAAATAGATTGCATGCTCTGTCTCCACGTGTACATATACATTCATACAGGTGGTACAATCTATGTCTCCACATGTATATGTATATATCTATGTATATACAAATATATGTGGGTATGTATACCAATATCTATATACATATACGTGTGTGTGCGTAAATGTGTATCCATAAGACCACAGAGGGGGGAAAAGACATTTGTTTCCTTTAATTGAATAGTACACAAAAATTCTAGTCACTTTATTTAGAACAAAGAATAAGAGTATTGGCAAACTAATGCAAAAAAGTACCCTACTAAACCTTTCTATGCACAAAAAAGAGCAGTAAAATAAATACTCAGAACTTTCCCAGGTTGTCAACTATTAAAATAAAACCTTAGCATTTCAAAAAAGCTTATTCCACTGCAGGAAAGAGGGTGGACATTTTTGGTACCATAATAAATCACACACTCACACATCCATATTGCTTAGGTTGAAGAGAACGGAATGAACAGAGGAAATTTCTTCCACGAATTACCCTCCTTTCGGTACCCGCCATGTTTTAGTTACGTTGTATTATTCCACTTAGCTTAAAATATAAAGTCTTGTAGAAACACATTTTTAGGATGTTGAAGTTCTCAAGATATTTGCACAGAATATTTAGAAGTACTTAGAGGAGTTTTGTTAAATGCAGTTGGTCATACTACATATACCACAGTCGCAGTTTTGACAGACCAAGCGCATCTGTGTCAGAAACAGACAAAAGACTTACTCCTCCTTCCCAGAAACGGGTATATAGACATGTTCTTATTCTTGGGATATGAAAAAACAAGTAGTAATGGCATTTAAAGTTTAATTACTAACTGTATAATGCCTGAGAACAAAATTCAGAGCAATTCTCAAAGGGTTAAGAGTCAGACTCTGGGCATTTCCGTTTTTTCGCTGCAGGCTCCTCAGTCTCCTGTGATTCTAAAGTGCTTGCATTGGATTTGAGTCTGGTGTCTGCTTTAAGGTTCTCCATGGCAACGGTGAAGCCGGAGAGAAGGTAACCCCCACCTCCACTCATCAGCAGTTTAGGATGACTTCGATCTGGCAAAACCTAATCAAGACAGAAAAGACATCCAAGCTTTCCCAAGACAATAAAGTCCATCCGAACAACACAATATACCAAAAATCAGAATTTAAACAACACAGGTTCTCTTGATGATTTAAATGGACCAGTTTCTTTCTTTCTTTCTTTCTTTTTAAGAGCCAGGGTCTCACTCTGTTCCTCAGGCTGGAGTGCAGTAGTGAGATTTTGGCTCACTGTAACCTCGAACTCCTGGCCTCAAGTGAACCTCCCTCCTTGGCTTTCCAAAGTGCTGGGATTACAGACATGAGCCACGGCACCAGGCTTTAAATGGACGAACTTCTAAGGAACTCATTTCTTCACATTACAAGGCAGAGAAAAGTGCAGAAATTGGTTTAATTGATTTTCTTTTGAAAAGTAAAACTGGCCAGGCGTGGTGGCTCATGCCTGTAATCCTAGCACTTTGGGAGGCTGAGGCAGGCGGATCACAAGGTCAGGAGTTTGAGATCAGCCTGGTCAACATGATGAAACCCTGTCTCTTCTAAAAATACAAAAATTAGCCAGGCGTGGTGGCACACGCCTGTAATGCCAGCTACTCAGGAGGCTGAGGCAGGAGAATTGCTTGAACCCGGAAGGCAGAGGTTGCAGTGAGCCAAGATAGTGCCACTGTACTCCAGCCTGGGCGACAGAGTGAGACTCTGTTTCAAAAAAAAAAAAAACAAAACTGAAGCAGTTTTCAGTTCAGCCTAGGTTTCTCTAGAAACTTAAGCATGTTTCTGGTGGAGAATGGGTAATGGTCTGGGCAGTACCCTAGAACTGTGCATACAGCTTTCTTTCTCTTGGCTTCAGGAAGCTTCATGGCCAATAATAGAGCCTAGGTCTATGGAGAAGTTGCTACTGAATGTACTACACTCCAAACCTCCCTCCCTCGCTACCCTGTTAACTTTGCCAAGGCAACTTCTCTCCTCTTTCTCCTGTAACCTTAGCTAAGTAAGACAACCTCTACAAAGGGTAGGGTTACCCAGGCTCAATAGCATCCCCACTACATTAGGATAAGACACCAAGCAATGAGACAGGGCCTATGGCAGCATGGAGGTGCTCCCCTCAGATCTCCCTTCATAAAGGAACTGGCTGCGAGGCATTCAGGCAGTAGAACGTCTCCAGCTGCTGCTCCTTTGGGATCCACTACAGCATTCATGCTGAGGGAGGCCATGGGTTGCTCCCAGTCAGTAACTGAGCATGGGTACCAGGGCTGGAGCCTTTCTGCTTAACACAGGGCTCCTTGAATGGCGATCTTTGCACCTGAGCTCGCCATCAGCCTCATGGAAACTTTCTCAGAGCAGCACTGCAGGCTCTTCCTCCCGTCCTCCTTTCTCTACCAGCTCCGTGCCCAGGCATCAACCTGCACTACCGATCTTGCTCCCTCTCCCCTTATCTCTCTAAGGCATTTCCTTCAATACATCTCTTACACTTCGACTTCCATCTTAGCATATGTCTTCCAGAAGACCTGAACTGACACAGAGGCCACCAGCAAATCCTGAAAACTTGCCGCAAAAACATCCTGGCAGAGGAAAGGGACAGTTTCTCATCCACCTGGGAATTTTGCTACTATCAATTATATCATCCACAGTGATATCGAGGCCTTGGGGAAATAAGAACCATAGGGGTTTGCATTTTAAATGCCTTCAGGGCAGAGTTACAGAGTAATATATTCTGACATAACAAGAGAAAAAAAGGGTCAGAAAAAGTAAGGGGCACATTCTCAGAGTAACAGCCACGAGACATCTTCATCTCTGTAGACAGAAACCGAGATATCTCTACTTTTATTTTGTTTTTGAGACAGGGTCTTACTCTGTCACCCAGGCTGGAGTGCAGTGGTGGGATCTCGGCTTACTGCAGCCTCGACCTCCCGGGTTCAAGCAATCTTTCCACCTCAGCTCCTGAGCAGCTGGAACTACAGGCACCTGCCACCATGCTCGACTAATTTTTATATTTTTTGTAGATACAGTCATGCCCAGACAATTTATATATATATATTTTTCATAGAGATAGGGTTTCACCATGTTGCCCAGGCTGGTATTAAACTCCTGGACTCAAGCGATCTGCCTGCCTTGGCCTCCCAAAGTGCTGGGATTACAGGCATAAGTCGCTGTGCCTGGCTGAGATAACTCTATTTAATGACTTCTAGTACTACTGCAAGGACAGTCAAGTCTCGGGAGCGCAGCTCTTGACTGGCTGTAAGAACACGTACCTGGTAATTTCTGAGCCAGGTCTCAGACAGCCTGAGGTTGATGACCCCTCCCCTCTCCCGCAGCTTTGTGTAGCATTCCAACAGAGGCTGCAGGCAAAAACAGAATTCCGTTAAGAGCTACTTCCTGGGATGCAGTTTAGGAATCAACATTCAGACATAAGAATTCCTGCCCATTCCATTCCAGTATTACCTCTTTGTACTGACAGTAGACCACAAATGGCCTTGAAGGGGCCACGAAGTCCAGCAAAGACAGCAGCAGAGGAGTGGGGTGGAAACGACTAGCTACAATTAAACTGTAAAGAAAATGTCAGACAAATTATTTCTCTCCCAAAGTGGAGCACAGGTTTTAAAATGCATTTAAAATGATCAAGTATTTAATGTGCATGACTCACACAAAGAAGAGATTTAAATATAACATTCTAGAAATCCAAAACAGAATACAATCATGAGCTACTTCTTTCTAGGAAACACAAACTGGGTTAGAAGCTCTTGCAGTGCTTGGCAACTCTAAGTGGCATTTAATGACATTCTTGATTTTTAAAAAAAAAAATCACCTGGAAACAAATCCAACACTGCATATGCTGCTTTGTGGACATTTGTTATAGCCTGTATTGCAGCATTTGAGTGCTCCATCCCCTGTGCCTAGTAAGACCACAAAGCCTGTTTTGATGCACTGTGATGGAAAAGGTTCAATTTCTTCTGAAATCCTGAAACCAGCATCATTAATTCCCCACCCCTGCTAGCCTCAGCCTCCTTTCTTTAAAAAAAAACCCCAAGACAAAATCCTCATCTCAGGTCCCACTAGAATGAAAGCAGACAAGAAGGGAATGCCAATCTGTCTGAAGCAGAGCCCACATGTGCGGAGGAGTCTCCCGCTGCTTCCATCAACGCACCCATCCGCATTTCTTTCACTCAGCAGAGCGGCAGCCTCTAAATGTCTTTTCCTCTGCTCTTCTTGTCTCCTCTGTTTTCCTGAATCTTCAAAAGAAAAAGAAGAAACCAATGTACTGGGGTCAGTCAAATTTATGGAAATGCTCTGGTCTGTCAAAACATTTCAACAATATTTATCAACCTGGACTAAACCAATAGAAGGAGGTTGTTTATAAGGAAGCTGAAAAAACACAAGAAAGCCTACATACTACAAAAACCATTATTAAGCTATCCATGCAATGCTTCTGTATCCTAAAGCTCCACCCCAAAGACTGAAATCACACGCTTGTGTACATGTACACACACTCGTTCTCTGTTTTGATAGTTATCATCTTGGGAGCTAATACACTAAAGGCAAACCAAATCTCATGACTTAACTGAAGTTAACTGAGGGCCTGAGATTACGGGGGTGGTGGGGACTCTTGGCATCCTTACATAATCTTTTTTGCTTCCTCTCTCTTTAGGCCCCTTATGTTCTGGATCTTGAGAAATGGTTTCCATTGTTTCCTGGTCTTCTGGGTGGTTGCTCTCTGGGGCCTCTGCCATGCTATCTTCATTCTCTTGTTCAGAAGCCTGTTTTTCCTCCAGCGTGCCATTACTTTCTTCAACCAAAGCACTGTCTTTTGGCTCTGAAGATAACATCTCGGCAGAAAATGTTCCATGTAGAAGACTGTCCACTTTGTTGAGGGGGAATTCATAAAGACCATTGAGAAAAGATTTGGGAAATCCAAAACATGCTGTTGCTGCCCGAACAGGTCCACCTCCAGGGTATAGCTGAATAATGGAGCCAAAACCTGAACAGATAAAAGAAACAAACATCTGCCCGTGGAGTGACGCTAGACTATGCAAACCCTCAGTGAGTCCTCCACAGTAATGAGACTGAAGGTCTTTCTATTAATACTTTATTCACAGGCTGAAGAATGGTACAGCTCCTCAGGGTGTCTGTTTGGAGTCTATGAGTATTACCAGTGGAGGTAATATAATTCTAAAGCAGATAGCAGGAAGTCTCAAAGAAGCTTATCCCCACTTGATACTACTGTAAAACCCTGTGTCTGCAAATTTGGTTGTTACATGATTGGTGATTGACTCTGCTTCCCCTCACTCCAATCCTCATATGGAGCAGTTACAGGTTCTTGTCTTCTATGTGGTCAGAAAAGAAACAGACAAATCAGGCTGTGCTGTATTCTTCCAGAGAGAATACATGTGTAGTAATCTTCCCACTCACTCCCTTCAATTTAGGCCCAATGAAATGAGCACTATCTACCCAGTTTACTAAAATCATTGTCCTGAAAGCCCTAGCAAGCCACAGGTTCCAGCAGCATGCCCACTGACAGTGAAGCTAGAAAGGACAATTGCCATGGGTCAGGGGTAGCCATGGGTGGGGTGCTGGGTGATGGAGACTGCCTAAGAAGGTCCCCAGGCTAGGAGCTGTGCAGGTTCACCCAAGTCACTTCGTTAACCCCGAAGTAATTCAATCTGGCTTTCCATGAGTTTACATTTTTGGACCGCCTTTACTCACAACAGGGTGGAGTTTTGTTAAAAATGGAAATATTAAGTCTTACCTCCCATTCGTTCCATCATTGCACCCAGCACCAAGCCTGCACACGTTTCCATCACAATCATTTTGTTGCCAGCACGGATATTTCCCAACGTCAACATCTGGGCTAGTGTATCGTATCTCATGTGGCTAAAGTAAAGACAATAATTCATTCATTTTTAGCTAAGTGAAGCCTACTATTTTAATCATCATTTTTCAAGTTTTGTTTGCTTTATGAAAATTATGTTGATAAGATTATTGATTGCTTTGGAGGCGACAGTAAAAGGACTTACAATTTATGAGGTAGGAGGATACTTTATGCAGGTGAGCAAGTTTTTTCATTTTACTTAAAATCATGACTTTCTTAAAGACATATTTCCCCCAATTATACTTTTGAAAGGAAACAAAGCGTACTTAATTTTTCCAGGTTCTCTTGCATAATACATAATTGAAAGAATACGGGTGGATGGCTTCACAACAGTAATGATGGCTTCATATCTGGGGGAAGAAAAAACAGAACACTGACTTGAAAAAATGACTTAAAATATTTTATTTGTAATAAAATAAATGTTTTATAAACATATAAAAAAGTTTAATATTATCAGCTTTTGAAAACAGAAACTACTTACTTTTTTTTCTTCTTTTTAATATATTTATCTTGAGCAAATTCTGTCTTGTCTCGGAATGTTGTACTATTTTCAATTAACTGCTGAACTATTTCCTATAAGAAAAGGAGCAAGTAGATTTTCTGAAACTTTACTTTCACAAAACAAGTAACTTCCAAAGGCTTCTTACCCAAGAATGGATCCAATGGTCTGATTCTCCAATCCCTTTTCCACAGAAGTCCAAATAGATGAACTTTGTATTTCTATACTCTATTTGGAATTTATAATAAAATACAAGTACTTTATAACTCCATTTAAACCAACGTAAAAGAACAGAGATATCCAATAAAGGAAGAAGAGAGGTAAAGGAA
Organism: Rhinopithecus bieti; assembly: GCF_001698545.2. Classification (NCBI taxonomy): domain Eukaryota; kingdom Metazoa; phylum Chordata; class Mammalia; order Primates; family Cercopithecidae; genus Rhinopithecus; species Rhinopithecus bieti. The sequence goes on along the minus strand of NW_016803344.1, from coordinate 2,603,327 downwards.
ACTAATTTCTGAAGACACTGGCTGAAAACATTACTGAAAATGAACAAAGTTAAATCCTGATATGCACTGTTATTACATTCTCTACCACTAATATTAGTAATTAGTGGTAGAGAATGTAATAACTTATATTCCTGTATGTAAGACATAAAATCTTTGAAATGTTGAGTTACACGTACATTTCAACCTATTTCTATCAAAGCTATAACTTTTTTTTTTTAAACTTAGGTACAGTCTGCTTTAAAACCAGTTTCCTAAATGCCAAACAGACAAAACAAAACTAAAATCCTTTGAATATTACCTCTCCTTTAATGCCCTTGTCCTTCAAAGCTTTTATGTCATCTTGAGTAAGTTTCTGAGATTTCCCATCATCAACTATATTTCGATTATCAGTGCCCGCTTCTTTAGTCTCTAAGGAAAGAAATTGCTCTATTGACATTTATGGTCTGAAATTATTTGACACTTTCTTTTTTGAGTTCATATCCACATCCAGTCCATCAGCCACTGAAGTCTGGCCTCCCAGCTGCACTGCTCCCATCACACCATCCTTTCCTGCCAAAACTACTCCAAGCCTCTAAGTCATCTTCCCACTCCCAGTCTTGCCCCCCTACTATCCACCTGGATGCCAGAGTGCTCTCTGTTTAAATGCAATTTGACTTACCTATCCCATGTTTAAAATCATACAGTGGCTTCCCATAGCAATGAGAATACATTCCAAAGATGACCTGCAAGGCCATCATTGATCTGGCCCCTGCCTATTGTTCCTGGCCTGATCTCTTGACACCTTAGCTTCAGTCACAATGGCCTTCTTTCTGTTCCTTGAACACACCCAGCAAGGTACCACAGCAGGCTTTTGGCACCTGCTGCTTCCTCTGCCTGGAAGGTTCTATGACAGATGTCTGAGTGGCTGGATCCTTTCTATCACTTGAGGCTGAGCTCATTCTCTTGCTTTACCAAATTAGCACATGCCCCTGCTTTATTATCTTCATAGCATGTGTCACTTCACCATAAGAAATCATGCTGTTTGCTTGTCTACTTGATTATTTTTGGTGTTGAACTGGTAAGTACATTTTATATAACAGTCTATCTTATGAACTGCTATAACTGCAGTGCCAAATTATACCTGGCATATATTTGGTGCTTAGTAAAAATATGGATATTAATTTAAATGTATCTAAATAACTGGTTTGACTCGAAAAACCTTAATAGTATTTATTTAACTTCAAATAATTACTTGTGTTTTAATTAATAAGATATTCTCAATGTTCATTTTAATAAATATTTAATTTTAATTAATAACAGCTTTTGGACAAGAGGTTAAGAAATAACCTACGCATTAAATATGTTTATGACCCAGTTTTACATATATAAGGATGTAAGACTCACAGAACTCAAGTAAGTTGCCCAATGGTACAAGGCGAGTGATGAAGGTAGAAATTGAACTTAGTTGGATCCAAAACCAGACCTCTTAACCTCTGCACCATACACTAACCACCTTACAGCTGTTACATAACTTCTGGGCACTGAAAGAACTTTACACATCACACATCTATGTTCTTGCAATGACACAGGAACGACCCATAGGATTAAATGCCTGGTCCAAGGTCAGAGAACTCCACATATGTTCTTGCAATGATGCAGCAACGACTCATAGGATTAAATGCCTGGCCTAAGAGCAGAGAACCACTTAATGGTGGGCTGGAGACAGAATCCAGGTTATCTCAGGACCAAAGGTAGTACCTGCTTCACTCCACTAAGCTGCAGTTCTTAGATTATGAGTTAAGATTTCTTTTGGGGTAGCATTGTCTAGCACTTGGGAATTAGGTGGAGGTTGAGATGTTTCTGACTAGTCAGTTGGACAGCATCTATTTCACGCATCCAAAATGTGCACCTGCAGTAGGCTCTTCCCTCTTCTTCTTGGGCTGTAGACTTCCTCCACTGGTCACTTCAAATGTGGTTCCATAACTATGGCCAATGACGTTATCCAGGTAGAACCACTGTTTTTCGAAAGTTACTTTTCTAGGGAAAAAAAGCAATCAATTAACTGAATATCTTTTGTTTTCAGTACAGAAAAGACGTGTTCACTACAGTTTATTTCAAAAGTGGTCTCCACAATGGAGGCTCAGCAGCATTCTCTCTGAACATAAAGCAACAAAGGAACTAGGGAGAACCTGGTTGGGATAGAGATATAAAATTAATGAATAAGCCACAAAAACACTGAATTTTGGAAAGCGGAAGCAAAGACAGAAGACATTCCTCTTCTGCTGCACTGGGCTGACCCCAGTTTGCACGTCTACCAGAATGTCCAAACTCGCAGGCTCTGCAGATAGCCTGAATGGTAGACAGGATCCCCAAGATTGCCAGGCCTGGACATACACTGTGACAACTCTTGCAACTTACCCCAGAAAATCTCAAAATTGAACAATCATTGAAGTAACAAGGATTTAACAAATTTCCTGGGCTTGGTCTGATTGGCCACTTTATTTGAAAATTATCTAATAAAAGCAAATTATACTTGCAAATTAACACTGACAATCTACACACTTGGAAATGGAGCCTAACACTGACAATGCTCTACTGAGGACCAGGCAACTTGAGGTTTTCCTATGACACAGATTTTTTATCTTATTGCAATTTAAAAGGGAAATCCCACAGGAACACAATCTTTTCTTCTCAAAAGAAGAAAACTAACATTTACTGAGTGTCAATCAGGGGCTAGGCAGTGTGTGCTAGGTGTGATTCACACTTTTTGATTTAATTCTCATGGTAATTCTGGGACATAGCTCTTTCCAGAAGAGCAATCCGAGGCCCAGGGAGAAGTATCTTGTCCAAGATTCACAGTTGCAAGGCGTTGTTGGAGCTGGGATTCAAATCCAAATCTGTGTCTAAACCCAAGCCTCATTCTTTCCACTATACCACATGGTCTACTCCAGCAAAGACCTAAGGACCTTAGAAAGCCCACCTAGCTTCAGGACATGGCCCATGTGCACAGAACACTGAATTCTGGGAATCATGTAGTGGTTAATTCTGTTTGTGCCCCATCCCACTCCTTCTCTTCCTCTCTCTGTGCCACCAGGAAGCTGACTATGACAGAATATACTGCCACATCACCCACGCTTCCGTGTCAGAGGCTTATTATTGCTGGTCTCTGGCTGTATCACCTTTATTGGTTCCCTAAATCCTGCCTGCCACACTTTTGCGTCACATCTTCATTAAAGCTTACTCAAACCATCTGAGAGAAATCCTGTAAGATCATAAGTGATTCAGATATGGCCAATTCTTGTTATTTGCTGGGTCCCTAGATACTTACATACGACAGAATGTAACAGACACTCAAAATATTTGCTAACGTAAACCTCCTCAGATGTTGCAATTCAGCTCAGCCCAGATGTGCACCCCTACCCTCATCCTTCAGTCACCTAGGTGCTACTGAAACACCGGATCTGGCCAGGTGTGGTGGGTCACACTTGTAATCCCAGAACTGTGGGAGGCCGAGACGGGTGGGTCACTTGAGTCCAGGAGTTTGAGACCAACCTGGCTGACGGGAAAAACTCCGTCTCTACAAAAAATGCAAAAATCAGCTGGGTGTAGCAGCATACACTTGTAATCCCAGCTACTCAGGAGGTTGAGGCAGGAGTGTCACTTGGGTTCAGGAGTTTCTCTACAAAAAGTACACAAATTAGTTGCTGAGGAGGTTGAGGTGGAAGGATTGCTTGAGGTGGAAGGATTGCTTGAGCCCAAGAGGCAGCGGTTGCAGTGAGCCAAGATCACACCACTACACTCTAGCCTGGGTGACCGAGTGAGATCTCGTCTTAAAAAACAAACAAACAAACAAACAAACAAACAAACAAACCAAACAAAAACACTGGGTCTGAGATAGGTGGGTTTACCTCTCTGCAAGCCTATGTGATATACAGAGGGGATGATGAGTGTCACTTAAAACTGGCTGGTTTGACAGGTCAGGTCACGGCCCCTTGTCAGGAATGTGCGGCTCAGTAAGAGGGATGAGGAGGCCACGTCTTCACTGGGAAGGAGTAAGATTTGCAGAGTCTACTTTTCTGAGAGCCTGGACTGTTTTTTGCCCAATCAGATGAGTGTAGCCCCAAGGGTGATGAGGGAGTCTGACCTGGGATGCAGTTGAGCTTAGAGAGTCATTTGCTAAATAAAATGGAAACTGCCACTATGACTTCTGCGAAGAAGAGGGCCTGATGAAAAGTATTTCCAAACAAATGTTCAGGGCAGTGGTCCCCAACCCTTTTGGCACCACAAAAGGGGAAGGTCAGACGCACTGGTTCATGCCTGTAATCCCAGCACTCTGGGAGGCCGAGGTGGCCAGAATTACTTGAGCCCAGGAATTGGAGACTAGCTTAGATAACATAGTGAAACTCTATCTCTACAAACAAAATTAATTAATTAGTTTAAAAAAGAAAAAAAAGAAAAAGAATTTAAAAATAGTTAAAGGTTGGTGCAGGAATGAACATTTCCGGACTAAAAAAAAAAACACACCCCTCATAAAAGAAACTTTTTTTCTTTACTAAATTAGTGCCTGTGCAAAAAGCTTGGTTATCACCAGCTTAGTGCTCTGGAGACGTGTTTCTTCACTATTTTATGATGCCTGTTTCACCTTAGATACCAATTAACAGTTTGCTTAAACCAGGAGTAAATGAGTTCATCTGAAGTAAGTACTTATCAGAAATTCCAAATCTCATACTTCCTAGTCTGCAGAAAGCTGTTCTCCTGACATTGCATTCAACTTATCTCTGTCAAAAGGAATACAATAACCTAGCTCAAAAGAAACTGTGGCCGGGCGTTGTGGCTCACATCTGTAATCCCAGCACTTTGGGAGGCCGAGGCAGGTGGATCACCTGAGGTCAGGAGTTTGAAATCAGCCTGGCCAACATGGTGAAACTCCGTCTCTACTAAAAATACAAAAAAACAAAAAAAAAAACTTAGCCGGGCACGGTGGCGGGGGCCTGTAATCCCAGCTACCTGGGAGGCTGAGGCAGGAGAATCACTTGAACCCAGGAGGCAGAGGTTGCAGTGAACCGAGATCACACCATTGCACTCCAGCCTGGGTGACAACAGCGAAACTCCTTCTCCAAAAAAAAAAAAAAAAAAGAAAAGAAAACAGAAGAAGAAACTGGTTAGCCAGGTGTTGTGGCTCCTGCCTATAATCCCAGCACTTTGGGAGGGTGAGCGGATCACTTCAGGTCAAGAGTTCGAGACCAGCATGGCTAACATGGTGAAACTCTGTCTCTGCTAAAAATACAAAAATTAGCCGGGCGTGATGGTGCCTGAGTCCCAGCCACTAGGGAGGCTGAGGCAGGAGAATTGCTTGAACCCGGGAAGCAGAGGCTGCAATGAGCCAAGACTGCACTACTGCACTCCAGTCCGGGTGACAGAGTGAGACTCCGTCTCAAAAACAAAAAAAAACTGTAGTTATATTTCTCAGATAAATTAATCCAAATATCCCAATAAATTTTCACCATTAATAAGCTCTTAGGACTTAGCAACCTCACCAGTCCTTCCAGAAAGTTTTCAAAATCCCACTTCTCTACTATTATAAAACAGTGATACTAGTCAGCAGGTGCACAAACCAAACCTAATTTCGAGTTCTGAGGCCTTGAGCAAATTGCTTTTTAGCAATTTTCCCAGCTTTGAATCCTTTGGTGAGTAAAACGAGGGAAACTCAAAGCAATTCCACACTCTACGGTGAATTGTCTCTTTCATCTATTCTGTGTATCCTCTTTGGATAGAGAAGAGGATGGAAAGCCAGACTAGGTAGGAGAGGTTTCATTTTTTTGTGGGATAGACCCTGACTGAAGGATTAGGGAGGAAGGAGGATCTATGGTGGGAAAAAAGGGGGAACCTGAAGGAGACTCTGGGAGACAAGGATGAGGTCCCAGAGTGAAGAAAGGAGGGAGTGTCTGTGGAAAGACAGTGAAGATCCCAAGGTCCTAGGGAAAGAACTTCAGGACAGGTGATTAGGGGTGTGGAGAGGGAGACTTTGGCACCCTAGGGCCAAGAATGGAATTCTGGGGAAGGAACCCTGTGGAAAGACTGAAAAGGATGCTGAAGGTGGACAGCCAGGTATGAAACCATGGAGGGGGCTCTGGGAAAACAGGAAGGTTAGGGGAGATTATGAGGTTCGAGGACGGGATCGTGGTGGAAAAGCCTTCTGTGACAGAAAGATCTGAGGAGACGAGGGCGGGGAATGGGGACCGAGAGAGCCAAGAACTGCACCCTGGCGGAAGAGGTCTGTGGAGAGACCTGGAGGGAAGGGGTATTTACAAGGTGGGGGCGGGAGACCCCTAAAGTCAGCGATCTGACTTACTTTCTCCGCTGGACTTGCACTGCTTTAAACACATCTTCACGTTTCAGCACCACGAAGTCACCGTCGCGGATGCGATGGTCTCCGGGATGCTGTGCCTGTGGGCTCGGCTGCTCCCCTGAGCCTTCCATGACGCTCAGCCGGTCGCCGTTCTCCACGGCGTCTCGCCCCTCCTCCTCGGTTGTAGCCACCGCCACCCTCACTTCCCACAACCTGGCGCACTAGGAGCCCGCCGACCAGCACCGCCCCCACGTGTTACACGCCGCTTCCGCTTTCCGGTCCAGACCTCAAGACCGCTTCCGGGAGCCTCTCGGCTTCCGTCTGGCCAAACTCCTTGATTGGCTGCACTCCGCCCCGCCCCTCCCGTCTTGCCGCTTCTTTGAGCGGAAGTTGGATCATTGAAGCGCCAAAAAAGAATTTAGTGGAACACTTGATTTTCGCTTGAGGCACGATTGCGGCGCTGTACGCTTCAGACACCTTCTGGAAGCTGCGGTGGGGGAACTGAGTTTCCCGAGCCGTTGAGAAAGATGGGATTCAGCACCGCGCGGGGACCACTGGAAAGCTGCGGCTGAAGAGAACCGCAGACTTGGCAGGAGCCGCCTGAGGAGCTCAGATCTCGGAGACTCTTAGTCCGGTGGTGCTTCTCTGCGGGACAAGGGGAGGGAGAATCCGGCGGGACAGATCTGCGCGTATCCTGGAGCCGGCCCAGTTGTGAACTAGGAGAGGTTTGGGACCTCTGTCCCAGGCAAGTAAGAACTTAGCCTTAGGAGACGTAAATAAAGTAGTAAAGAAGCACAACTACCCAACTGTTATTTTTCACTCGTTCTCCGCCCTACCTCTTACGTGTTTTGAATTTGTTACAATTCTCAGCGTATTGTCTCGTTTGAGTAGGGTATGGCACGCAGCGTTGTTGAAGGAGCGCCTCAGCTTGGGAGTCTGAAAGTTTTATCCCTGTACTGTCAACAGACAACTTTGATCTTGATCAGTTTGCTTAATTTCTTTGAGCATCAGTTTCATAATGCGTAATGCCTAGTTAATTATCGGAGCCCTGTCATGCCGTTAAATCGTGAACTTCATAGTTACTAACTTGTTTTATTAACTAAACCCCTTTTAAGTAAGGATTTGGATAGGTTATTTTATAATGAATTGCACTGCAGTGTACAGGTATATCTTTATTGTGTACTTAGGATATGAATCATTTTTAAGTAGACTTGTATTTTAAAAGAACGGTTTTGGATTTACAGAAAATTGCACAAAATTGGATGTGACACTGCAGGATTGACTGTAAGAAGCTATGATGATGTATCCCTAGTGTCTCACAGGCCAGAATTAGGTTCATCCTGTCCTGCCCTGTAATAATAAGTCTCAAATACTGCAGATAAGTTTTCATAGAGTTAATTACCTGTCCTATTTTCACTTCTGTGATAGGTACTTCTTGTAAACAGGTACAGTACCTGTCCTTATTTTTAACCTATGAGCGTCTAGTATACCTAAGCCATATTTAATAGTTATTAAACTATTATGGTATACCTTAAAAAGCGATAGAGATTAGAAACTTAACTGCAGAATATTTGGTCTTGTATCATAGGTGCACAACTTTGCAAGCCTGTTTGCTAGTCTTGAACCTAGAATACATTAATTTTTCCTTTTTTATTACATTAATACATTTTTAGGAGCACTTTTCCTTATAGTTTTGGTGAAGACCTTTTTAATATCTGTCTTTTAGGAGAGATGAATGGAGAGTATAGAGGCAGAGGATTTGGACGAGGAAGATTTCAAAGCTGGAAAAGAGGAAGAGGTGGCGGGAACTTCTCAGGAAAATGGAGAGGAAGAGGACACAGACCTGATCTGAGTAAAACCACAGGAAAACATACTTCTGGTAGGTGAGGTCAATGATTGATCAATTTTTTTCACTTAATGAAGGAAGCTATTCGTGTCTATCATACAAGGCGGCTTATCTCATACTTCGGTTTGTCTTTTATTTCATGCTACTCCTTAGTAAGTATTTGAACATCGACGTCCCAGATTCTTACTAAAACCTCTAATTGGGATATTCTATTAATGAGAGTCTCATTTGGAAAGAGAAGCACATTGGAAAAATGTTCACTCTGTTTCTACTAACCTAGTATTTTATTTTTTTCAGAACAAACCCCGCAGTCTTTGCTTTCAACAAAGACCCCACAGTCAATGCAGTCAACATTGGATCGGCTCATACCATATAAAGGCTGGAAGCTTTATTTCTCTGAAGGTAGGGTTTAAAAAGTGCTAAAAAGCACCATAAATCATATTTTCTTAATTTGTCTTTGGATGCTATATCTTGTATTACTGTAAATCACTTACTAACATATACCTGCTTTAATCTTTGTTCACCCAAACAATTAAATGATGTTTATGTTTCAAAAGCATTTTAGACTCTGTATCAGTCAGGAAAGCAGAAACCATACGGATATTTCAAAAAGGGGACTTAATACAAGAAATTGGATACAAAAATGGAAGACTGAAAGAGTAGAAAGGAAATATTGAGGTAACCCCCCAGAAAGTAGTAACTTGAGGAAGCAGCAACCATCCTTATAACTAAGAGAATAAAAGAAGTTCTGAGGTTACCAGAATGTGGGAATTCAAAGGTTGGAGAGGTCACAGCATAGCTGTTATTTTGACTTTTGAGGGGCATCCTACAAACCTATGCTTAGACTTCTGAAGGCTACCTTACAGAGCTGTATTCAGACCACTAAGGCAAATGAAGCTGCTTGCCACTGGTAACTGAGGGGGCATGACTCAGTGGTGCTTGGAACTGGAGGCTAGCACTATCGTTACCTTACGCAGCTGCAGAGATGCTGAAAAGAATTGCAAACAATAATAAATTCCTTTCTCTCTTCTTGCCACCTTCTACACTCTAAAGTGCTTTCAACTGGCAGAATTTAAAGAGAATCTGAGACATGTAGGGTACAGATCTGAATTATAGCATCACAGAGCAGAAAGAACTGGGCTTGAAATCAAGGAACAATAACAAATAGAGCTTTGTGTAGAAACACAGGTAAGGAATCTCCCTTTGATAATTAAGAATACCAGTTAACCTACATCGGTCTGTATAGGTGCAGGACACTGTCTTTTCTGTGCTCTTAAAATACCCATTTGTTTCTTAGGTCTCATAAGTGGGGGGGGTGGTGTATACTTTTTTTTTAATCACTAGATTGTTGAGGTCCAGGACCCCCCCGGCCCCATACCAGGCACTCAGTAGTCATTTTGTGAATAAATAGAATACTTTACAAGTGTTTTCTTTATTGGAAACCTGTTCGTTTTTTTCCTTCAATAGAATCTGTTTCATGAATGATCTTTTGTTCCTTAGGATGTGTTAGTCACCGGCACTCATATTGTTCCCCTGGCAGGTAGCTCAGAACACTATAAGTGATTTTTGGACAGTCCTAAAGATGGAGTTCAAGCGGTGCCTTAGCCTTCACCATCTGTACTTCCAAACTATTTTATTGTACTGTTCTTCTCTGAGAGACATATTTGAAAATGTAGAACCTTAGAGTGTAAAAAACAAAAAATGCTTTTCACTTTTGCCACCACGGTCAAGCGTTGTTGGTCTCTCTCCTGATCTCAGGAAAGACTGTGATTGTCTTCAGTTCTGTTTCAGAATAAGAGCTTAGTTTATGTGTCTGGCTTTGACTTTATTGTAACTTTTGGTTTAAGCTTATTGTCTAAATTATTTGAACTCACATGTCCTGTTAGGTGTCAAAGATGCAAAACAAAGTTTCCCAGATAGTAGGGCTTTTAGAGAGAGAAGAGTTTCTGTCTGCATTTCACATTATGTAAACCTAAATTTGTTTTAGAATCTTAAGTTTACCTTCTGTACTAGTTTTTATATGAAAGCAATCAAAATACAAAGCAATTAGAAAAAAATCATCTACCATGTATATAGTGCTGCTTTTGTCTCATGAAAAATATGCATGTACATGTGTGATTATAGTGCTAATGCCATATTTGTTGGATTAGTTTACAGCGATAGCTCTCCTTTGATTGAGAAGATTCAAGCATTTGAAAAATTTTTCACAAGGCATATTTATTTGTATGATAAGGTAAGATTCCTCTACAGCAAAGCTGCCAGTCATGTGCCATCTTATCAATGTATTTGAGGTACTTGTGATTATGGTCACAGGCACTGGAGTCAGACGGCGTTGGTTCAGACCTCAGTTCTGCCACTTACTGGCAGTATGGACTTTGATTAAATCAATTACTTCTCTGTGCCTCGGTTTTCTTTCATTTAGAGATAGAGGTATAAATACCTACCTCAAAGGATTGTGAAGAGGCATCAATACATTAATATATTTGAAATATCAGAACCATGCTTGGCACAAAGCTTATACTTATGTAGTACTTACCACTATCACATATAAACATTGTATGCTTTCTCAAAGTGTATAACAGAATGCTCAGTTAGTGGTAATTGACTACAGAAAAGCAATTATTGTTTTCATACTTTCTATTTTATAGGATGAAATAGAAAGAAAGGGAAGTATTTTGGTGGATTTTAAAGAACTGATAGAAGATGATGAAGTAACTAACTTGATACCAGATACAGCAAATGAACTAAGAGATGCACCTGAGAAAACCTTGGCTTGCATGGGTTTGGCAATACATCAGGTAACTATTTGTCTTATGCATACTTTTGTCTAAACTTTTTTAACGTTTGCACACACATGCACACCTTGTCTAAGTTTAAAGGAAGATTTTACAGTGACTGTACCTTCTATAAGAGATACTTAGCTTTTACGAAAAGATGTTGGCTAGAACTGAGAGGTTGCAATTCCATTCTGAAAGATACCATTCATTCTATATACAACAGCTTATCTAAATGAAAGATTTACTTCTGACTCATTTGGATTTGCTTCATCTTGCTAAAGATTGTGCAGAAATTAAACCTTCCTTTCAAGAAGTTATACAGTCTCATAGGGAAGATAAGACAAGGAATCATGGTGTTACAGTTACGAACTTAGAGCAAAAAAGAGCAACCTTAGATTTAGGTTCTGTGGCATGAGGCAAACCACTGAGGGTCCCTGTATGTCAAATGTGAATAACAATTTGTGCTGTGCCTACCTGAGTTTTTTTTCAGGGTCAGGTAATACAACATATATTAAAACATTTTAAATTTTTTAAATTTATTTTTTATTTATTTTTTTGAGATGGAGTCTCACTCTGTTGCCAGGCTGGAGTGCAGTGGCACGATCTCGGCTCATTGCAACCTCTGCCTCCCGGGTTCAAGTGATTCTGTTGCCTCAGCCTCCCAAGTAGCTGGGACTACAGGTGCGCACCACCATGCCCAGCTAAGTTTTGGATTTTTAGTAGAGATGGGGTTTCACCATGTTGGCCAGGGATGGTCTCGATCTCTTGACCTTGTGATCCACCCACCTTGGCCTCCCAAAGTGCTAGGATAACAGGCATGAGCCACCGTGCCTGGCCAAAAACATATTTTAGGCTAGCAAGCAGATAAATGCTTCAAGGTAGTGTGTAGTAAATCTCAGGACAGGCATACACAAAGTGCTGGGGCATTCAGAGGGGCATTTTCCTACCTCTTGCATGTGCTATTCATTCAGTGTAGAATCCCTTTCCCCTCACATAGACAGATTATTTGGGCCTAGCTCAGTTGTCTCTGTAAAACCTTTCTCGTGACCACTTTTCAAAACTTGCATGGTATTTTCTCTGTACATCTTTATGGTCCTTATAACAATTAACAGCTGTATATATGCATCTTATTTTGCCTCTTAGGTTGTCAGCAAACTGCTGTACACAAGTGGTATTAAATGTTTGTTTATTTGTTTGTTTATTCTGAAATGGAGTTTTGCTCCTGTTGCCCAGGCTGGAGTGCAATGGTGTCATCTTGGCTCACTGCAACTTCTGCCTCCTGGATTTAAGCGAATCTCCTGCCTCAGCCTCCCAAGTAGCTGGGATTATAGGCATACACCACCACGCTCAGCTGATTTTTGCATTTTTAGTAGAGATGGGGTTTCACCATGTTGGTCGGGCTGGTCTCAAACTCCTGACCTCAGGTGATCCACCCACTTCGGCCTCCCAAAGTGCTGGGATAACAGATGTGAGCCACTGTGCCCAGCCTGTTTATATTATTTAATGTTAAATGCCAAGGGAGTGAGTATTAGGTATTTTAAAGGTCATTTTTATTTTCTCTGTCTTGACTGATCAGTGAATATAGAGAAATAGGAATGCATTTTTTTTTTTTAAATTAGAAGCAAGAGGTGATGGTTTTGGGGACTGCTATAAGGGCTTTTAATGTTAGGTTTAGTTGGGACAGAAAGTAGCAGACTGGGATGCTGGAGTTTTTCAGTCCAGGGACAGCAAAATCCAAAGTAAAACATCCACTATAAAGTAAGTAGCCATAATTAAATATTAGATTTTTAAAGGGCTGTTAAAGTTTTCTGTTTTTATTCTGTTTCTGTCCATAAACTTTATATTCTCTATAAAAATAGAGTTCTGTATAAAGACGATATTTTGTTTTCCAACTTCAGAGTAAATGTCTGTCCTGTTTAGGTATTAACTAAGGACCTTGAAAGGCATGCAGCTGAGTTACAAGCCCAGGAAGGATTGTCTAGTGATGGAGAAACAATGGTAAATGTGCCACATATTCATGCAAGGTGAGGAATTTGATGTATTAAAGTATTACTTAGAATGGGACATTGAAGGCCGTTTAAGAATGAGAATCCTCATTTTATAAGAACAGGGAAATTGGTAAAAAGGACATGAGTTCCTTGCCATCTCACTGATCATCACACTGAAGTAAACTCATTGAAAATTATTCAAAGACATCATGACAGATACTTCCTAAATAAGGAAGAAAATGTTGATTTTCTAACCTGCAAATTTTTGTAAACATTGATTTTGGATGTGAACTTATCAAGACCCTGCTGTGTAAGTTTAATAATCCATGTATGGGTTGAGTATTCCTAATCTGAAAATCTGAAATCTGAAATGCTCCAAAATTCAAAACTTTGAGCCCTGACACGACACTGAAAGGAAATGTTCAATTGGAGCATTTCAGATTTTTGAATTGGGGATACTCAACTAGTAATATTGCAAATATTTGAAAGTCCAAAAAATCCAAAATACTTCTGGTCCCACGCATTTTGGATAAGGGATATACTCAGTCTGTAATATACAAAGTGGTGTGTATTTTGTTCAATTATTAGGTTTCTGTTAGATACAAGGGAATAAATGAAATTATTTTGTTTTTCTTGAATTCATCCTTAAGATTTTAAATTCATTAGAAGAATTCCTTATAAGGTAATCATCGGAGTTTTGTTTTCTTTTCCAGAATTTATAGAAGGCAATCTCCTAGCAGTTCTTTAAAAGAACTTAGAAACCCAAAGGTTTTGAATCTGTAGATTTTCCTTTTGGCATTATTGTTTTCCCTTAAAATTTTTTTTTCTTTTTTCCTTGAGAACAGCCTGTGAGATAAGAAGAAAAAGGAAGATTTAGTGTTGTTTCTTTCTAAGAACGGTTTGGCTGGGCACAGTGGCTCACGCCTGTAATCCCAGCACTGGGAGTCCGAGGCAGGTGGATCACTAGGTCAAGAGATTGAGACTATCTTGGCTAACATAGTGAAACCCCATCTCTACTAAAAATACAAAAATTAGCTGGGTGTGGTGGCACGCAACTGTAGTCACAGCTACTCGGGAGACTGAGGCAGGAGAATCGCTTGAACCCGGGAGGCAGAGGTTGCAGTGAGCTGAGGTTGCACCACTGCACTTCACCCTGGTGACAGAGCGAGACTCTATCTCGAGAAAACAAAACAAGAATGGTTTAATTCTTGTGAGATTTCTGATATATCAAGGGGATGATTTGTTTTGAGAATTCCATAGTTGCTCCTAAAAGGAACTTGTGAAAATATAAAAAACATCAAGTTTCTGTTCATTACTTCCTGTTTTGTCTTTAGGGTGTACAACTATGAGCCTTTGACACAGCTCAAGAATGTCCGAGCAAATTACTATGGAAAATACATTGCTTTAAGAGGGACGGTGGTTCGTGTCAGTAATATAAAGCCTCTTTGCACCAAGATGGCTTTTCTTTGTGCTGCATGTGGAGAAGTTCAGAGTTTTCCTCTTCCAGATGGAAAATACAGTCTTCCCACAAAGGTAATATGTTCTTGAACTGCTTCTTTATTTATCTTGGTAAAGAAGGCAAATCAGAATACAGAAAACATTTCCCAATGTTCCTGAACACAGAGCTTATTTTATTTTTTATTTTTGATTTTCTGCTTTTATATTATGAAATACTTCAGGGTAAGAAAAATATAGAAATAAATAAAACATTCCACTAGTCATCACCCCGAATTTACGTTTTTCAGCTCCACATACATTTTTTAATGATATAAAGCATTACTGGCACAATTAGCGTCTGTTTTTTACCCTTTACCTGTACCATTCCCAGGGATGATCATTATCCTGAAGTTATAATATGCATCCCTTCCATTCATATTTCTGTTGACTTCTAGATATACACACCAAGTTTTTTTTTCCCCTTCATTTCTTCTACTATTTAGAAGTGATGGGTTTTTTAAAATCTTTATTAGCCTTTATTAAACTAGATTTTAAAACTATGGAAAAGTGCAGAGAATAATGTAATTAACATTTATCTACTCTATGATTTGGCAAATATTAATATTTTGTTATTTTAGTTTAATTTGTAACAAAAATATGGTTATATAGTTAAAGTTGAAGTCTCTCTGTTCTCCTCAGTTTTATTCCCTTTATTTACTCCCCAGATGCAACCACTATTCTGAAATTGGCATGTGTTCTTCAAGTTTACATTTTTATTCTTGACTATTTATGTAGAGTTCGTTTTTTTTTTTGTATTGTGTTTACGTAAATGGTATACTGAATGTAACATGCAGCTGTTTTTTTACTTGGTTATTTTGAAGTTCTACCTATTTTAATACATATCGAATTCTTTCATTTTTACTGTTGTGGAGTGTTGCTTTAAGTAGCCACTATTCATCCATTTTCCTGGAGGTAGACAATTGTGCTCTTTCCAGTTTTTTGTAATTACAAATGATACTACAGAGAACATTCTTGTACATGTCTCCTTAGCAGAGGAACACTAAGTTGTAGGCTGCACTTTTTTTTTTTTTGAGACGGAGTCTTGCTCTGTTGCCCGGGCTGGAGTGCAGTGGTGCGATCTTGGCTCACCACAACCTCCACCTCCTGGGTTCAAGCAGTTTTACCTCAGCCTCCTGCGTAGCTGGGACTACAGGCACACACCACCATGCCTGGCTAATTTTTGTACTTTTAGTAGAAACGGGGTTTCACTATGTTGGCCAGGCTGGTCTCAAACTCCTGACCTCGTGATCCGCCTGCCTCAGCCTCCCAAAGTGCTGGGATTGGCTGGCTGTACTTATTTTTAACTGTATTAGGTATTACCAAATTACTTTCCAGAGTATTGTTCCCAGCTTAAATCCCTGCTGGTAGTGTTAAGCAGTTACCATTTCTCCATATTTTCAGTAACACTTGGTATTGTTAGACTTGTACATTTTTGACAGTTTGGTAGGTGTAAATAATACTGCATTTATAATGTGAATTTTTTTGATTTCTGTTGTGGTTGAGCATCTTTTCATATCTTTACTGGCCATTCAGTTTCTTTCTTTGTTGAATTTTCTATTTATATCTAATGTTCATTTTCCTGTTTATTGGTGTATTCTTTAATTTTGTTTTTTAGAGATGGGGTCTCATTCTGTTGCCCAGGCTGGAGTGTAGTGACATGATCATAGCTCATTGCAACCTTGAACTCCTGGGCTCAAGTGATCCTCCCATCTCAGCTTCCCAAGTAGTTGAGACTACAGGTGCCAGCCCCTGTGCCTGGTTCTATTAGTTTATTGATAGGAGTTCTTTATACATTCTAGATACTAATTATTGTTGATTATGTACAGTAGATATTTTCTGCCTGTCTTTGGTTTGGTTTTTAACTTTGTAGGTTTTTTTGTTGTACAGTTTTACATTTTGACATGATCAAATTGTTATCTTTTCCTCTGTAACTTGTACATTTTATGCCCTGCTTAAGAAGCCATTCTTCAGCTGGGCATGGTGGCTCACGCCTGTAATCCCAGCACTTTGGGAGGCCGAGGTGGGCAGATCACCTGAGGTCGGGAGTTTGAGACCAGCCTGACCAACATGGAGAAGCCCTATCTCTACTAAAAATATAAAATTAGCCAGGCGTGGTGGCGCGTGTCTGTAATCCCAGCTACTTGGGAGGCTGAGGCAGGAGACATGCTTGAACCCGGGAGGTGGAGGTTGCAGTGAGCCGAGATCGCGCCATTGCACTCCAGCCTGGGCAACAAGAGCGAAACTCCGCCTCAAAAAATAAATAAATAAATAAATAAATAAGCCCTTTTCACTCAAGCATTATAAACATATTTCCTACATTTGCTTCTAATAATCCTAAGTTTTGTTTTTTATCTTTAGATCTTTTGTCCATCTGGAATTTAAGGCGTTGGTGAATGGCATAAAACTAGGAATTTAAGCTGGTCATGGTGGCATGTGCCTCTAGTCCCAACTACTCAGTAGTCTGAGGCAGGAGGATCGCTTAAGGCCTGGAGTTTGAGACTAGCCTGTGCAGCATAGTGAAACCCCCATCTCTTAAAAAAACAAACTAGTGATCTAATTTTTAGGTGAAAAGCTATTTATCCTGACACCATTTATTAATTAAGCCCTCATTACCATGAATGTATAATGTTTTCTCGGTGGTACCCAGAGTCATCTTTATCACCACTGGGCTTTCATAAATTTAACATTTGCTACATTTTTGCTCATGTAAAGGGTTGAATCCTTAGTGAGGTAAATAATCCCTTGAAGAATTAAAAAGGGAAACGTAAGATGTTTGAAATTCCTAAGGCTTCTTTCTCTTACTGGAAGAAGAGGGTATGTGAGATTCAGCTATTGGTTCTGAATAATCAGTGATGTTGACAGATGGGTTTCATCTGGTGTTTGTCTTGGCTTAAGGTTCAAGGTACAGCCTTGAGCTCAGAGGCCAGAATTTAAATCCTGGTTTAAACCAGGTATTTTCTTCCTTTTATTTTGAAGACAGGCTCTCACTCTGTCACCCAGGCTGGAGTACAGTGACATGAATACAGCCCACTGCAGCCTCGACCTCCTTAAATTAGATATTTTCTAGACAGTATTTGTACAGGGTATTTTCATGCCCTCTAATAAAGTAGGTAGTAGCATTGACTCATGAGTGATGTCATGATGAGGTCCTTCATTTGTCTGAACTGTAGGGATTTGAAGTGACAGAAAGATGGCTGTTTCAGTTGATCTCTATTCCAGCCACTATTGCTGCATAACACATCACCCCAAAACTCAGTGGCTGAAAATAAAGCCAATCATTTTATTCTTATGATTTCTGTGGGTCAGGAGTTTGGAAGAACTACTCAACTGGCTAGTTCTAGCTCCAGGCCTCTCATGGAGTTGTAGTCAGATCGTGGTTGGAGTACAGCAAGGTGGCTGGGGACTGGCCAGGCATCCTCTTCTCCATGTGGCTGTGTAGGCTAGTTTGGGCTTCTTGCACACAGTATAGCAGCTTAGGGTGCTCAGTCTGCTTATGTGGCTGCTGACAGCTTCTAGGCAAGAAGTCCAGTTGGTAGGCAGAAATGGCCTTGCCTTTTGTGAGCTAATCTCAGAAGTTGTGCAACGTCACTCTGTCACATTCTGTTGGTTACAAAGTGAGTCACAAACCTCAAATTCCAGGAGAAGGAATTAGCCTCCGTTTCTTAATGGAGGAGTAGCAAGGTTCTAAAAAGGTTGAAGAGAAATATTGTCGCAATCATATTTGGCAAATACAGTCTGCCACAGTCTGAATTTATAAATGCTTCTTGAGATCCAAACACCAAACAAGTGCCTGTGTGGTATAATAAGTATTACACTATACAGAAAGTGCAAAAGGAGCCTAGATGAGAAAGCTGGGGATTAAAGAAAACTCTGGAAAGCCTTTTGAAAAGGAGAGGATTGGCACTGGGCATGTGGGACAGAATGAGAGGGGCCGTTCAAGGAGCGAGAGGTGGCATGAGCACAGAGGAAGCAGTAAGTGCTTCATGGGGGAGGCAAGGAAAGCACCTTGCATACCCATAGCAGGATAAGAACAGTAAGTGAGAAGGATCAGTTGGAAAGTGCCTCAAAAGCTCTTGATATTAAATTGTTGCAGGAGAAAATAGTCCTTGGATTTTGCTTTACTAGCATCCTGAGACCATCTTTTAAAACAATATTAAATGAAATGTTTTAACTGAATTTTCCTGAGGTGTGATTATAGTTTATCAAAATCTAATGTGAATTACTTTTGTTTCATTCAGTGTCCTGTGCCTGCATGTCGAGGCAGGTCATTTACTGCTCTCCGCAGCTCTCCTCTCACAGTTACAATGGACTGGCAGTCAATCAAGTAAGCAATCAGACTGTTATAGGCTTTAGATGTCACATTGTTGAGTAAATCCTTAATTTCGCTATATTATATTGTACGTTTTTTGTTTTTTTTTTTTTTTGAGGCGGAGTCTCGCTCTGTCGCCCGGACTGGAGTGCAGTGGCCAGATCTCAGCTCACTGCAAGCTCCACCTCCCGGGTTTACGCCATTCTCCTGCCTCAGCCTCCCGAGTAGCTGGGACTACAGGCGCCCGCCACCTCGCCCAGCTAGTTTTTGTATTTTTAGTAGAGACGGGGTTTCACCATGTTAGCCAGGATGGTCTCGATCTCCTGACCTCGTGATCCGCCCATCTCGGCCTCCCAAAGTGCTGGGATTACAGGCTTGAGCCACCGCGCCCGGCCTATTGTATGTTTTATCTAAACAATGACAGTGTATAATAGTGTATAGTAGACAGTTTATTTGATGAAGAGTTTGTATGTTAAAATAATTGTCTTTTTTGTTTTTTTAAGAAGGAGTCTTGCTCTGTCCCCCAGGCTGCAGTGCAGTGGCACGATCTTGGCTCACTGCAAGCTCCACCTCCTGGGTTCACACCGTTCTCCTGCCTCAGCTTCCCCAGTAGCTGGGACTACAGGTGCCTGCCACCACACCTGGCTAATTTTTTGTATTTTTAGTAGAGATTTAGTTTAGAGGTTTCACCATGTTAGCCAGGATGGTCTTGATCTCCTGACCTTGTGATCCGTCCGCCTCAGCCTCCCAAAGTGCTGGGATTACAGGCATGAGCCACCAGTCCTGGCTGAAATAATTGTCTTTATTTGAAATTTATTGTCTGTCAGATTTCAGAAAGGATTCATTATGCAAATATTATGTCCTACTGAGAAATAGTTGATTTTATATCTCAATTGTGTGATTAATTGAACTGGATATAGGCCCTAAGCAAAGTTGTATGATTCATTCCATAATAAGCTGTGATAGAAATAATATTGTTTTGAAGTTTTCAGATAAAGACTTCCTTTGAAATGACATGTTTCATTTTATGTTCTGAATGTTGCAATGGGGCATTTTACTATAGGGTTTTTTTTAATAGCTTTTTTTATTTTTGCAAGTCACAGTTTTGTGTATGTATTTTTCATCCCGTAATTGATTCCGTTTTTTCTAGCTGTAGACCTATAGCTCATCCCTAAATATAAAATAATGAATGGTTTTGAAGTCAGTGCTCTCTAGGAAACCTGGCTGAAATGAGATGGTCCTAAAAACTAAGAACCTAGGGAAAAGATAAGATGGTCTGCTACTAACTGCTTCACCCCTTCTTCCCTGAAAATTAAGACCAACTTGTGTAATAATTGTACTATAGTGAGATCTTTACAAACACCTCGTTTTGTAAGAGGAAATGTTTAAGACATCTTGAGTATGATCGTGTAGCCTATGAGTATAGTAGAGCCTGATTTCCAACCCAGTCTGTGGGACTTTTACCACTAAGAGGGACAAAGGGTTAGTCTGGAGGTAGTGAGTTATTTCCATTGATTATTCACAGTCACTTACAGATCAAACTCCTTGTTCTACTCTTTCCTTCCTTCTCACTACTGCACGTGACTTATCTTTAAAAAGTGGGTCTGTGGGGGTGAATTGATGGTGAAGTGGAGAGTGAACTTGGAGCAGGGTTTGAAGTTGTGCAGGTTATAGGTGGATGCCAGCACCTGGCCCATGACCTGAAAAACATTGAGAGGTAATCTAGATGTATGATGAATGTATTCCAAAGTTATTATTTTAATGTTCAATGATTGTACTTACATTAATTATTAAGTAAAAAATGCTTTAATGTAATAACATGTACATGTTTTTAAAAATTCAATCAGTGTGGAAAGGCACAGTCCCCACAACTTGCTGTTACATTATACATAACTTTAGATACCATTCTTGCATGTCTTTCATCCTTCGCTTTACTGCATTCATTCTATGTGAGCTGAGGACTTTAGAAATATACTTGTTCTTTTATCTTCCACTTCTAGACTTTGTCAGTTTCGACATTACTTTAAATTGTCAAGGTTTACCTTTTGTCTTCTAATTATAATTGTCTTCCAGACTTTATTTATAGATCATGTCTAACAACAATAAACAGGCATTTGCATTTTTTTTTTTTTTTTTTTTTGAGGTGGAGTCTCGCTCTGTTGCCCAGGCTGGAGTGCAGTGGCCGGATCTCAGCTCACTGCAAGCTCTGCTTCCCGGGTTCACACCATTCTCCTGCCTCAGCCTCCCGAGTAGCTGGGACTACGGGCGCTCGCCACCTCGCCTGGCTAGTTTTTTGTATTCTTTTAGTAGAGATGAGGTTTCACCGTGTTAGCCAGGATCTCGATCTCCTGACCTCGTGATCCGCCCGTCTCGGCCTCCCAAAGTGCTGGGATTACAGGCTTGAGCCACCGCGCCCGACAAGCATTTGCATTTTTATGTTAATAAAAATGCCCGATATGGCATTCCCCCAGATAAATAATATGAGCTTCTGACTTCTCCCACCATCTTTTCTACTCCTACTTGCGTCCTCAGTAGTCGAAGCCGGTGCTGGAACTAGCTGTACAGTTAACCCTTTAGCAAGAAACCTAGCACATGCAGAAGCCTTTGTGGATCTGACCATCTTCACGCTCCACTTGGCACGTGTCTCTTCCATTTTAGGGGCCAATAACTTTATTACCACAATAATTAACATAAAACCTCCAGCTTTGTCCCAATATTGAACACCCCTTTTCGTCTGATAAGTCCTCATTACGGCGGTCCTTCTACTCCTTTCCCTTGCCATTTTATTAACATAAAAATGTAAATATAGCTCAACAAAAAACCAAGTGAAGTGATCAAATGCCAAGCAAAGGAGATGTAATTTATGTCACTGGGTTTTGTAGTTTTGTTTTGTTGGTTTTTACCCCTTAAATGAAAATAACCCAAGCATCAAATTGTCTTTTCTTATACTCTGCTAGTTATTTGGAATTATCCCACATTTTAGTGTGCATCATATTTGGACTGTAACTTTGTTGTTTAGTACTTTATTTTTCCTAAGGTTTCTAAGTGCTGGTTTTACTTCTTAGAGTATGCCTGTACCATTTCACCATAATTTACCATTCTCTCTTAAATATACTATGGAATACATGGAATCCACCTTTTATTCTTAAAAAACAAAAACAAAAAAACACACCTTCCTTCTGCTTGAGTCTGGATCAGAGTAGTTCTCCAGACCTGCATTCCTGCTTCATCCTGGGATGTTGCTTCATTGTACATTTTGTTTTTCTAAGGAGTATTCTCAAGTAAATTTTCAGAAAGTATACATGACAGATAAAAAGTTCTAAGCCCTTGCATGTCTGGAAATGTCTTTATTTGGATCTTCGTCTGGCTAAGAGTTTGCCAGCTATTGAAGTCTATTTGGTTTTAATTTTCTCTGCTGTTTATGAGAGGTCTGGTGCTGGTCTGATTCTCATTCCTTAGAGGACTGGACTTTTCTTTGTAACCATTTTATCTGTCATGCTCTGAAACAGTGAAAGTGTATCTAGTTGTCTCTATCCTGCTTGATTGGCAAGGTCTTTTGTCTTCAACTCTAGAATATCTGACTGTTTTCTCAGCTTCCTATCAGAGGCAGTCCTTGGATTATTCATTTGTTTTAACTTTTTCCTCATTCTTTCATTTTCTTTGTGCTGTTTTCTAGATTTCTTTGGCTTTTCTTATATCTTCTCTACAAATGTTTGATTTTATATACATACTTTAAATTTTCTTGATTTCATACTTGTATTCCCATAGTTCCCTTTTTATAGCGGCTTATTCCTGTTTTATGATGGCAATATTTTCTCAAAACTCTTAGGCAGTTTTTTGTTTTTAATGCTCCTAAATTATTGCCATTTAGTTTTCAAATGTCTGATGAGGAATGAGAAAGTATTTGAAGTAGGTAGGATAGGTTTCCTTTGCAATTTTTGAGGTAGTAGTTTTTTCTCACAAGACTTCACCTCTGAATACAAAGATAGGGGTTTGGGCTGTCAGATTTTGCTTTATGAATGTGTTTTTGAATTGGAATTGGGTTTCTCAAATGGTAGAATGAAGAGTCTTTGTTCTGAAGCTCTGATATTCTCACTGCACACTTTAGCTCCCTTCACAGAGGAGATGGGTTTGTTTCCTTAGAACAGTGCTCTGGTTTTTGCCAGATGATAAAGTACTCGTTATTCCCCTACCCACTGTCCACTCACCTTCTCCAAAAATTCTCAACAACTATTCCATGACTTGTCTTTCAGTTGATAACCCTGTTTTCTTCCAGCCATCCACTCCTGCTCTCCATTCCTGCCACATCCAACTTGGAAGCTCCTCTGGGTCCCACTTTTCTTGTACACTTGTAGCTTTTGCGTATGTGTATTCCGGACTTCATTTTGTTTTATCCGTCAATACTTTACCATTTGCTGTTTTCAAAAATTTCATTAATATCTCATTTGCTGATGATACCTCTACATACCCCCAAATTTTTAGTGACTCATTTTGATGGACATTTTGGAGGGAGGCTAGGCAAATACATACGCTCATTCTGCTATCTTGAATTGGAAACTGCTGAAGTAATTTTAGATACACCATTAAACTGTTAATAAACAAATCTGCCTTTATCTTGCTCAGCATCATGTGAATCCTGAATAGTTAATATCTTGCAGAAACCATCCAAATTAAGTATTCTAACTGAAAACTATTTAAACTTTTTAGAATTCAGGAGTTGATGTCTGATGATCAGAGAGAAGCAGGTCGGATTCCACGAACAATAGAATGTGAGCTTGTTCACGATCTTGTGGATAGCTGTGTCCCCGGAGACACAGTGACTGTTACTGGAATTGTCAAAGTCTCAAATGCGGAAGAAGGTATGGTACAACTCTTTTCATTATTTGTCTCTTAATAATGATTTGTCAACATTCATCTTTTCTAAGATGCTCCTGAATCTCAAATAATTTGAGGAATTTCTTGTTGCTTACATAAGATGAAACATTCCCTTTAAAAAAAATCATTCATTTGTAGCTCACTATGACTTTGTTTTATATTCTAGTTGAGTCATTGTAGGGAAAATGAAAATACCAACTATTGTATTTAAAACTTTTAATTTACAGGTTCTCGAAATAAGAATGACAAGTGTATGTTCCTTTTGTACATTGAAGCAAATTCTATTAGTAATAGCAAAGGACAGAAAACAAAAAGTTCTGAGGATGGGTGTAAGCATGGAATGTTGATGGAGTTCTCACTTAAAGACCTTTATGCCATCCAAGAGATTCAAGCTGAAGAAAACCTGTTCAAACTCATTGTCAAGTATGTATGCTGTCATTTGAAATTTTACTACATAGATGCATGTTGGGGGTTCTCTTGGCTACAGGTAACAAAAAACTAGTCAAAACGGTTGGCAAACTACAGTCTATGTACCAAATTCAGTGCACCATCCACTTGAGTGTGGCCTATGAACTAAGAATGGTTTTTATATTTTTTAATGGTTGAAAAAATTTAAAAGAATATTTCACAACACATGAACTTATATGAAATTCAGATTTCATCCGGATGTGGTGGCTCATGCCTGTAATCCCAGCACTTTGGGAGGCCGAGGCGGGCGGATCACTTGAGGCCAGGAGTTTGAGACCAGCCTGGC
Source organism: Rhinopithecus bieti (assembly GCF_001698545.2). Taxonomy (NCBI): domain Eukaryota; kingdom Metazoa; phylum Chordata; class Mammalia; order Primates; family Cercopithecidae; genus Rhinopithecus; species Rhinopithecus bieti. The sequence continues at coordinate 2,578,953 of NW_016803344.1, read as the reverse complement.
CAACATGGTGAAACCCTGTCTTTACTAAAAATACAAAAATTGGCCAGGCTTGGTGGCAGGCGCCTGTAATCCCAGCTACTTGAGAGACTGAAGCAGGAGAATCACTTGAACCTGGGAGATGGAGACTGCAGTGAGCCAAGATCGCACCATTGCACTTCAGCCTGGGCAACACGAGTGAAACTCTGTCTTTAAAAAAAAGGAAAATCAGATTTCAGTGTCCATAAATAAAGTTTTATTGGAACACAACCACACTTATTCATTTACATAGTGTGCTGCTTTTGTGCTACAGTGGCAGAGTTGAATAGTTGTGACAGAGAACATATACATGGCTCACAAATTTTTGCTTTGTCCTTTTATAGAAAAAATTTGCTGATCTCTAGTTTAAACAATACGGAGTATTTACTATCTTACACAAAAAGTTTGTTGCTCAGCAGAAGAGTGAGGGGACAGTGAATTCCAAAGCCATTTCAATTAGTTCTATGTAGGGTGTTGTTCATAAAGATTCAAATAGAAGTAATATATATTCAATAAATATTTGATAATTTTATTTCCATGCTATTGCCATGCTGTGGAGAAGAAGCAAAGTATAGGCATTTTTTGCGTTAGTGGTTAAGAGCTTTTCTTTGGAGACAAACCTAAGTTAGACTCCTGCTTTGGGCATTTACTTCCAGTGTGATCTGGGACACATTATTTAATTTCCCCTTTATTTGTATCACCTTAAAATGGAAATAGTAAGACTTACCTCAGAAGGTTGTTCTAAAGGTTAAGTGGGATTTTATAATGTACTTAATTATTGCAACATACTGTTACTTTTGATAATTTTTTGACAATTGTGGGGTAATTTTGAAGAAATAGGAGAAAATGAGAGAGACTGAATAATAGATATATCTAAGAGAGGTGAAGAACTGAGAACGTTTTGAAATGCATTGTATTATAAAAAGTGATCTTAGCCAGGCATGGTGGCTCACGCCTGTAATCCCAGCACTTTGGTAGGCTGAGGCAGGTGGATCACGTGAGGTCAGAAGTTTGAGACCAACCGGACCAATATGGTGAAACCCTGTCTCTACTGAAAATGGAAAAATTAGCTGGGCATGATGGTGGGCACCTGTAATCCTAGCTTCTTGGGAGGCTGAGACAGGAGAATCTCTTGAACCTGAGAGGTGGAGGTTGCAGTGATCTGAGATCGTGCCGCTGCACTCCAGCCTAGTGACAGAGCAAGACTCTGTCTCATAAAATTAAATTAAATTAAATTAAATTTAATTTAAAAATAGTGATTTTGTCATGCTTTGCTGTTCAGTAGGCTCAGGTCTGTAAGAGGAGTTGATGCTTTTTCTTTCTGGCTTTAATATGTTAATTAGCTGACTGAGTAAAGAATAGTGCTCCACAGGGGTTTTTTGTCCCTAAATCCTACTTCCCTCTGAATAAATAACCATCCAGACCCACCCTGGAAGAGAGGCTGCTCTAATCTAGGGTTGCTGGGGTAGTCTGGGAGTGAGTCCTTTGAGCAGGTGGCCAAGGAAGCAACCTGGTTGAGAATCCAAACATCTTTGGTTCCTCTTAACGGTTATAAATTAAATTAAAACTGAACATTTTTAGTGGTCCTTCTTCTCCCATATTTATAGAAAGGTATGGAAAACTTTAGTTTTCTTCCCACAGTTTGCTTCCCCCCACCATGTTTGTGATTTCAACATCAAAACTAGAATTTTTCATGGTCCTCCATTATCAGTCTAGCAGAGATTGGCAAACTAGGCAGGCTGCCTGTTTTTGTAAGTCAAGTTTTATTAAAATACAGCCCCACCCTATTTACTTACGTTACTGTTCATAGTTGCTTGCACGTTACAAGTTGAGTAGTTGTGACTGAGACAGTATAGCCTGCGAAGCTGAAAATACTTACTTCCTGGCCCTTTAAGAAAAAGTTTGTCAACCCAGCCTAGGTGACAGTGGAAGTTTATGTTTTAGTTTACATTCCTTCAGAAGCAATGATTTGGGTCAACATAGTTTACTTGGGAGGTGATTCTGGAGTTACTGGTAGGGAAATGGGGAAGTGATTGCAGCCAGTGTAGGTGCCTTAACGAACAGGTGACCCACTAGCATGTGGGACATAATCCTCCTGGGCCAGTGGAACACTCCACTGTGGAAAGCCAGCTTCAGTATTTTTCCATTTAAGGGCCTACATTTGGGACTGCCCCCAGGAGTATTAAACACCTCAGCACTTCTGGCCTGTCCATCCTGCCTGCTGATGATGCTTGTGTGGCCATAGAAAGGTCTTTGGCAGACGGGTGCAGGTGCCAGCAGGAAGTCGGAACATACTGAACAGTGAGTGCCAAGGGGATACGAGCACACCACCACCTCCTTCTGTGTTTACATATATTAAAAGGGAATAAAGACTCACATTTTACTCCTGATTTTCTCTCCCACCCTATTTTTGTTTGTTCCTTGTTTATTAAATTGACAAATATAAATGTACTGCTTTATACTCTTTTTCTTTTTTAAATTTTTTTTTAGAGACAGGGTCTTGCTGTGTTGCCTAGGCTGGATTGCAGTGGCACAATCATAGCTCACTGTAGCTTCAAACTCCTGGCCTCAAGTTATTCTCCCACTTCAGCCTCACAAGTAGCTGGGACTAAAGGTGTGTGCCACCACACCTGGCTCATTTTTAAATTTTTTTTGTAGATATTGGGGTCTCACTTTGTTGCACAGACTAGTTTTGCACTTTTGGGCTGAAGCAATCCTCCTACCTTGGCCTCTCAGAGTGCATGCTGGGATTACAGGCATGAACCTGTAAACCAAAAATAAAATTCTAAGGCCCCCCACCCATTTCAGCAGACTTCCTCCTCAGCCAGGGCTCTTAAGATATAACCTGAAAGACTGATTCAGACCACAAAGGGAAGTGGGGGTCAGACATGCCTTATACCTCTCTGGCATTAACATCAACACAAATTTTAAGTCTGATAAGAAACATTTTACAGCCTGTTCTCTCTCAAACCTGCTAGCTAAAAGCTTCATCTGCGTGATAAAACTTTGGTCTCTACAACCTCTTGCAACTTAAACATTCCTTTCTGTTGATCCCAGGTCTTTAGACAAACTCAACCAATTGTCAACCAGAAAATGTTTAGATTTACCTGTAGCCTAGAGGCCCATGCTTTGAGTTATCCCACCTTTCTGGACTTTCTGGTTCTACAAATCACTGCACCCGGCCTCATTTTCTTATTTAATTTGACCTTTTGACTTGAACTGTAAAAAAGGAAATTTTATCGCATCTTACACTGTTGTATACTGAGTTCACTTCTTAGTCTCCTGTCAATGTCTTGGCTTCACAGTCTCAAGATGTCTATTCACATAAAATACAATATAATCCTGTATCCTAAAATGGAAGACCATGATTGTGATGCATTTTAAGGCCAGTTGTACCAGAAGCGCAACATTATATTTGGTTGCTTTAAGATGCTTTGCAAGTATCCTCTTTGCCTTATACAGGCAGTTTTTTAAAACATTCTAACCTTTATAGATTAACCAAGAATTTTGAGAAATTTACTGTAAGAATAAAATTTGAGTTGAGGGGATGTAAATTTTTTACATTTGTCTTTGTTGATATTAAGCAAGTTAAACAAATTGTAAAGACGATCTAATGGATCAATGAAGTATAAATTAGAATTTATAAGTTGTGTTCTGTTTTCAGCTCACTTTGCCCTGTCATTTTGGTCATGAAGTAAGTATTTTACTTCATCTTTACTCAAAAAGTATATAAAGTTAGCAAAAATAACATAAAGACTTTCCAGAAAGTAGCAAATTTCTATTGGCCAGTTATTTATATTTTAATATGAATCTTTATTTGTAAATTAATGATATGGGAGGCAAGTAAACTATAGCTCCTTTATTTTTATTTATTTTTATTTTTTGAGACAGGGTTTCGCTTTGTGACCCAGGCTAGAGTGTGATGGCACAGTCGTGGCTCACTGCAGCCTCGAGCTTTGGGGCTCAGGTCATCCTCCTGACCTCAGCCTCCTTAGTAGCTGGGACTACAGGCATCCTCCACCATGTGCAGCTACTTTTTTTGTATTTTTTGTAGAGATGGGGTTTTGCCATGTTGCCCAGGATGGTCTCTTAAGTCCTGGCCTCAAGTGATCCACCCAATGTAGCCTCCAAAGTGCTAGGATTATAGGTGTCAGCTGTATAGCTCCTTTTAAGAAAAAACTTTTACCAACTAGAGTAAATATAAATGGACTTTTATTTTATTTATTTATTTATTTATTTTGAGACAGAGTCTTGCTCTGTCGCCCAGGCTGGAGTGCAGTGGTGCGATCTCGGCTCACTGCAACCTCCATCTCCCAAGTTCAAACAGTTCTCCCACCTCAGAGAACTGCTGAGTAGCTGGGACTACAGGCGCGTGCCACCACACCCAGCTACTTTTGGTAAGAAATGGGCTTTTAAAGTGACTAGACACTGCCAGTATTAAAGCAGAAAAAAAAATATTTCTCATTTTTGTGGAATGGATTTATGCCTTGCAAGGTAGGTCTTAGTAATTTCTAAGATACCTCTCTGATTTTGTATGCTTTCAAGTTTTACTTTTAATCATTTACATGATAGAAGTTTGTTTTTAGACTTCCTTTTCTTAGAAAAAAATTAACATTCAATCAGGCTTTTAAAGCAATCCCTCAACAAATCAATGTTATAGAAGGAGGAATACCCCCTTTAGTAGTCATCTTTATGTTTTCCTTACTTTTGTTTTTTGTTCTTTTTTCCCACTTGAGCTTGTTAAAGCAGGTTTGGCATTAGCACTCTTTGGAGGAAGCCAGAAATATGCAGATGACAAAAACAGAATTCCAATTCGAGGAGACCCACACATCCTTGTTGTTGGAGATCCAGGCCTAGGAAAAAGTCAGATGCTACAGGTAGAAAATCAGTCATTTAGTGTTTGTTCTTTTGCTTGTAAAATGCATTAATAATTCACAAGTGAATTTTCTCAAAGCGTGTACTGTGTGTGTTCCGGAGGACATGGTTAGGTGGCATAAGTGAATTGGAGTTTGTGTGAGTAATATGTAACTTATATCTGACCATATTTTTGAATTGAGCCAGTCTTCTGTTATATAGGCTGTACAAACATCCTGGTCTATTGAGGCATCAACTATTAGGAAATATTAACCATTTCTCTAACCATTGTTTTGCTAGTCTTTGTCGTTGTTATGTGACCTCACCTATGAACAGAATAGTTCAAGGGAGTTAAAACAGGGTCACCTATTCTCCCTCGTACAAGTACATAAACACTGTATTGGGCTTTAAAAACAGTCTGCTAAGGCATCTTTGTTTTTTTTTTTTTTTTTTTTGGAGACAGAGTCACACTCTGTTGCCCAGGCTGGAGTGCAGTGGTGTGATCTGGGCTCACTGCAACCTCCACCTCCCACTTTCAAGCAATCCCTGTGCCACAGCCTCCTGCGTAGCTGGGATTATAGGTGTGCACCACCACATCCAGCTAATTTTTGTATTTTCAGAAGAGACGGGGTTTTGCTCTGTTGGCCAGGCTGGTCTTGAATTCCTGGCCTCAAGTGATCCACCCACCTCAACCTCCCAAAGTGCTGGGATTATAGGTGTGAGCCACCACGCCCAGCCCAAAGCAAGGCAACTGCTGTGACCAGTCATTTATAGATCCCCAAGAAGATTCTGCCTCTGCCAGTCAGAACCTAGTGGTTTTCCTTTCCTGGGGTTTATGATGGCTCTAGAAGGTGCTGCTTATTGGTATGCTTGTAGTTTCCTTAAAGTGGCGCCCGGTAAGCCAGCCGTAATGTGCTTTGTACTTTTATTTTTTTGAGACAAGGGCTCCCTCTTTTGCCCAGACAAAGTGCAGTGGCGTAGTTTTGCTTACCGCAGCCTCCACCTTGGGCTTAGGCAATCCTTCCAACTCAGCCTCTCAAGTAGCTGGGACTACAGGCATGCGCCACCGTGCCTGGCTAATGCTTTTTTTGTAGAGATGGGGTTTTGCCATGTTGCCCAGGCTGGTCTTGAACTCCTGGGCTCAAGCAGATCCGCCTGCCTCATCCTTCCAAAGTGCTGGGATTACAGGTGTGAGCCACTGCACTCAGCCAGTGTACTTTCTAAAAATGCATGTGACCCCCTTCTTCACTCGATGTGGAAAATTGACCAGGGCTTCTCTGGCCCTTTTGTAAGTTGTAGTAGTGTGGCTCCTAAATCTTTGTCCAAGGATTGGGACCTGGCTGTACATCTTAATTACCTTTGGAGCTCTTTGAAAATACCATAGCCCACTGCAAGCCAATTGAGTTCAGAGTTTCCATGTTAGAGTCCTAGTGTCTATGTGTGTACAACAGTCCACAGATGATTCTAATATGCAGCCAGGCTTGTGAACTGCTTTGATCTTGTCATTACACTATAAACCCACTGTCCTTCATATCTGAGTTATCCTTTATTGCCTGTGGTTGAGTGTTAAACCAGTCATTTTAATTCCTACTATGACATTTCATCTATGTTTGGTTCCTTTTGGCCAGCTGGGGCTACTTTTTAAAATATAAATTCTGCTCTGAGACCTCGCTACAATGTAGCCTGACAACAGAGGCTCAGGGTACCCCTTATAGGTGAAACAAAGCTCATAATGAACAAGAATCTGGGTGTAGTGGCTTACGCCTGTAATCCTAACACTTTGGGAGGCCAAGTCAGAAGGATTACTTGAGGCCTGGAGTTCAAGACCAGCCTGGGCAACAAAGTAAGACCCCATCTCTACAAAAAATAAAATAATTAGCTGGGCATGGTGGCGCACACCTGTAGTCCCTGCTACTCCGGAGGCTGCAGCAGGAGGACTGCTTGAACCTAGGAGTTGGAGAATGCAGGGAGCCATGGTTGTGCAACTGCAACCCAGCCTGGGCAATAGAGCAAGACCCTGTCTTAAAAAAAAAAAAAAGGGTGGATCACAAGATCAGGAGTTCAAGACCAGCCTGACCAACATGGTGAAATCCCGTCTCTACTAAAAACACAAAAACTAGCTGGGCGTGGTGGCGGGCACCTGTAATCCCAGCTATTCAAGAGGCTGAGGCAGGAGAATCACTTGAACCCGGGAGGTGGAGGTTGCAGAGAGCGCAGACTGTGCCACTGTATTCCAGCCTGGGAGACAGAGCAAGATTCCGTCTCAACAAAAAAAAAAAAAAGAAAAGAAAAGAAAACAGTATGTTTAGAATATGTTTGGAAAAGATGCAGGTGGGGATCTGAATTGTTAACAGCTTTCTTTTCTGTCTTTTGTGGTGGTGTACATGTGCGTATGTGTAACTTTGAAATTAGTGAATTATAGGTGGGAGCCTGCTTTAACCCCGTAGTGTCTTATCTGTACACATCTCATAATTTATACATATTGCTTGCAGTATATAAAACTTCCTTTTTTTGCTCTTTTTTTTTTTCAATGTTTCTTGGCAGATAGTTGTTCTAAAATATATCTAGTGGTATTGAAAGTGTTAATACCAAGAAGTTACACTGGCAGTTTTTCTTGTTTTTCAGACCTGGAATAATGCCTTTGGCTCAATTTAAAAATAGAATCTGTAATATTAGTGGAAATTAAACATTCTGAATAGCACAGAGTATGACATGTAAGCCACACTAAGCCAGGGTTTTTAAAAACGAGACTAACAGGCTGGGTGCAGTGGCTCATGCCTGTAATCCTAACACTTTGGGAGGCTGAGGCAGGAGGACCAAGCTGGACAATATAGTGAGATCCCGTCTCTAAAAACAATTTTTTAAAAATTAGGTGTGGTGGCATTTGCCTATAGTCCCAGCTACTCAGGAGGCTGAAGTGGGAGAATCACTTGAGCCTAGAAGTTTTAGACCAGCCTGGGCAACATAGTGAGACATTGTTTCTACAAAAAATTAATTAGCCAGTCACGGTGGCATGCTCCTGTAGTCCCAGCTACTAGGGAAGTTGAGGCAGGACGATCACTTGAGCCCCGAAGTTCAAGGTTGCTGTGAGCTAGGATTGTGCCACTGCACTCCAGCCTGGACGACAGAGTGAGACCCTGTCTCAAAAATAAATAAATAAATAAATAAATAAATAAATAAATCAAAACAAAATAAAAATAAGGCTAACACCAACCGTTGTGAACCATTTACTTTGTATTTTTAATTGTGTTTTCTTCTGACCAGCTAGTAAATCATCATACTCTGTGTGTTACAAGGTTTCTCAGAAAGACTATATAAGTAACAAAAATAATGGTAATTACTATTTATTAAGATAACAGTAGGTGTTTGGGATGCGGATACTATCTCAGCTTTCTGCAACCTCTGCCTTCCAGGTTCAAGCCATTCAAGGCTTATGTGCCAGGTACCAAATTAAGTGCCTTGCATACATGATTTCATTTATTGTTCAGGGCAATGCTGTGATAAAACATAAGGAAGCTGAGGCTCAGAGAGGTCTGAGAGCCACACAGCTGGTGCATGGTGGAGCCATGATTTAAACACGTCTGCCTGACTCCAGAGAGCTATGCTTTTAACTCTTGTGCTGTTTACTTTTCTGGCGTGTTATAGCATGTTTGCTCAGAAGGTGAGCGTGTATTAAGCCATTTTATTACCTGATGTTTAAAGAAGCATTGGAACCTTCAAAATTAAAATTGGTACTCATGATTTTGCTTTTCGAACTTGGAAATGAAGGATAAATTAGAATTGTGTTGAGTATTTATATGAGCACAGACTTCAGAATCTGCCTGCCTGGGTTTGATTGAATCCTGACTTTCCACCTTCATAGCTGTGTAGTTCCTCATTCACTCTTCGTTGGCCTTGGTTTTGACATCAGCAAATCAGGATATAATAATACCTTCCTCTGATGGTGATGGTGCACCTTGTACAGTAAAGCTCTTAAAAGGATACCTAGCATGTACCTAACGTTTGTGAGCAACTGCTGTTAGCTATTACTTCCCTTTTACTTTGGGTGATTCTCTTAAACTTTTTGTTTCCTTAGGCAGCATGCAATGTTGCTCCACGTGGCGTGTATGTTTGTGGTAACACCACCACCACCTCTGGTCTGACGGTAACTCTTTCAAAAGATAGTTCCTCTGGAGATTTTGCTTTGGAAGCTGGTGCCCTGGTACTTGGTGATCAAGGTGAGAAACCAAAGGGAATAACTAGTGATTCTGGGACTTTTTAAAAAGCCTTTTCCTTTTCAGTTAATTTCTTTAGATTCTGTTTAAGAGACAATTTAGATAGCACAGTCCTAACCGTTGTTGACACTGTCAGAAATAATCATTGGAAATGCAGTATCATCATTTTTATACTACAGAATTGAAACTGTACTTAATGTCATTCATTTTCAGAATCTTATAGCAGATACAAGTATATGTAAAAATCAAATAAATATGTGTAGTTCCCTACACGTCCCATTTCATAACACTTGTCACGTTTGTGATCTTTTTTTCTAAAGCCTGTTTTGAAGCTTTATAGTAAGCTCCCTGTAGGATGGGATTTGGATGTCTTGTTGACTGCCATGTTCCCATTGCCTAGTACATAGGGGCATAGTAAATACTTGTTGAATGCATTACTATTATTTAGCTGTAAATAGTTTAAAAATCTTGGCACTGACAAAAAGGTGGATGTCATCCTTGGCTCACAGAGGACTTGCAATAAGAGATTTAGAGCTGTTGGCGGCCGGGCATGGTGACTCACGCCTGTAATCCCAGCACTTTGGGAGGCCGAGGCGGGCGGATCACGAGGTCAGGAGATCGAGACCGTCCTGGCTAACATGGTGAAACCCCATCTCTACTAAAAATACAAAAAAATTAGCCGGGCGTGGTGGCGGGCACCTGTAGTCCCAGCTACTCGGGAGATTGAGGCAGGAGAATGGCATGAACCCAGGAGGCGGAGCTTGCAGTGAGCCGAGATCGGGCCGCTGCACTCCAGCCTGGGAGACAGAGCGAGACTCGTCTCAAAAAAAAAAAAAATTAGAGCTGTTACTTTAGATGTTTTGTTCTTTTTTTTTTTTCTTTGTTTCAAGTTTTAATCAAAGCTTTTATATAAGATTACTTTATTCCTGCATCTTCTCAATTGTTCTTCCTGGTATTTGCCTGCGTTTTCGCCTGTTCCTACCGTGGCGAGATTTGCTTTCCATCAAAGGATCTTTTTGTGGTCTGTGGCCAGTTTTGAGCCTAGTGAAACAATCCTTGCCTGGGTGATTCCCTACATGGACATTGGTGCATTACCTTTTCCGCTGCAAGCCTGTTCAGTGTAGGTATTAATATTTCTTCTGTAAACCTGGACTAATTTGCCATTTGCTGACCTTTATAGGTCCTCTTGTACACCTGAATCATCATCCCTTGTCGATGGGCATGGATCGCACGTTTACTTCCTGTTCGTCTCTTGGAAAGAGGGGAAACATAATCTTCCTGCGAATGTGGGAAGGTGCATTGAAATACCTTTTGCGATTCTTGCTTCGGTTGGAAGTCACAAAGGGATTAAACTTCATTTTGGTCACTCCCGCTTCGGTGATGGCCGCAAAAGGGAAGAGCGTTTTGTTCTTTTTATGAGACAGAGTCTCGCTCTGTCACCCAGGCTGGAGTGCAGTGGTGCAATCTCAGCTTTCTGCAACCTCTGCCTTCCAGGTTCAAGCCATTCTGGTGCCTCAGACTCCTGAGTAGCTGGGATTACAGGTGTGCATGACCACATCCAGCTAATTTCTGTATTTTTAATAGAGATGGGGTTTCACCATGTTGGCCAGGCTGGTCTTGAATTCCTGGCCTCAAGTGATCCGCCCACCTCACCACCCAAAGTGCTGAGATTACAGCTATAGGCATGAGCCACTGCACCTGGCCTACTTCAGAATGAATAATTTTGCCGTATTGTAAACCAACTCATTGTTTTTGTTTTTTTTTGAGGATTTGAGTGATAGGTGATAAGAAATCCAGGCATAGGGCCCAGCAAGAAGAAACCTCTACACTGGGCTTTGCCACCTAAGTTTCTCTTTGTGATGCCTTCACCTTACTGGAAAAACATGTTCCTGTCAGGCAGTGCCCAGATTCCAGTCTAGTTAAGGTTGTTCACTCCTTCTGGTTTTCCAGTGACTTCCACTTTTCTGAACCCAGGACCTAGTAGCCACATTTGACACAGTTAATCACTCCCTCCTACTTGAGACCCTTAACTCTCGTTGGTTTCCAGGTCACTTTACTTCATTCTTTACTTCTTTCGCAGTGTTTACTGGTTTCATCTCCACACCCTCTTACCTGTTGTTAACTTAGGTGTAGTTCTTGGACCTTTTGTCTTCTAGATCTGTATTTACCTTCTTGGTGATCTTGTATTGTTTCATTGGCTTTACCTACCTATCTGTGAAAAATTCTAAATTTATAATCTCTTTTCCCTTAAATATCAGGCACATACTTCTTATTGTCTACACAGTATCTCCACAAATTTCTCAAACTTAACATGTCTAAAATTAAAATCCTGATTTCGCCTTTCAAATCTATTTTCACAGTCTTCCTCATCTCAGTAAATGACAGCTCTCTCATTCTAATTGCTCAAATCAGAGAACATGGAGCCATCCTTGACTTTTTCTTATACCCCATATTAATCTGTCAGCAAATCTTGTTGACTCTACCGTCAAAATATATCCACTATCTAACCACTTCTTCATTACCCTGGTCCATGGCACCGTCATGTCTCACGTGGATTATTACTGTAATCTCCTAATTGGCATACCTGTAACCACCCTTGCCCCTTCCTGTTATTTTTAATACAGTAATCTCATTAAAAATTAGATTATGTTACTCTTTTGCTCACAACCCTCGAGTAACTGCCCATCTCGCTCAGAGTGAAAGTCAAGTCTTGAGAGTGGCCCAGGGCCATTCGTGTTCTGAGGTTTCACCTCTTTTGCCCCCTTATCTGCTGCTTCCCATGTTTCCTCTTCTCTAGCTCCACTGGCGGCTCTACCTTGGACACCACCAGCACACTAGGCAGGTCACATTTCCTCATAAGGGCCTTTGTACTTGCTGTTCTATTTGCCTGTAATGTTCTTACCCCAGATAGAGCTGCAAAGGCTTGTTTTCTTTCCCCCTTCATGTTTTGCTCAACTGTTCTGATCCCAGTGAGGCCTTTCCTAAATACTGTATTTTAACTTATAACCTCTCCTGCCCTGGCTGCCACCTTAGCAGACCTTATTTTCCTTACCCTAATCTACTTTTTCCTTCCATAGCACTTTTTACCTTCTATATTGTTTACTTTTTTATTGCCTACCCCCCGTATTGGCTGAGTAGAACGTAAGCTTCACAAGAGCAGGGAATTTTGTCTTTTCACTGCCATACCCGGCATGCCCAGAACATAGTACTTTTATATAGAAGGCATTCAGTTTATTAAATTTATACATTTATTGCATTTATATCCAGTAAATATTTGCTGAATAAATAAATACCAAAAACATGTATCTGGTTATTATATAGCTCATCAGAAGTGAGACTATCTTTGCTAAGTACCAGGTAAAATATAGTAATAAAAAGATGATACTAATGAAACCATGAAACTTTTCATTAACTAGAAGTAGAAGGTGATTTGGAGGTTTTTAAAAAAAATTTTAATGCCAGTACTTTGGGAGGCCAAGGCGGGCAGAGTACTTGAGACCAGGAGTTTGAGACCAGCCTGGCCAACATGGCAAAACCCCATCTCTACTAAAAATACAAAAATTAGCTGGGTGAGGTAGCACATGCCTGTAATCCCTGCTGCTCAGGTGGCTGAGGCACAAGAATCACTTGAACAAAGGAGATGGAGGTTGCAGTGAGACATGATGGTGCCACTGTACTCCAGCCTGGGTAACAGAACGAAACTCTGTCTCTCAAAAAAAAAAAAAAAGTTCAAAGTTTATGTTTTATGCTTTAAAACAAGGGGTCAGTAAACTTTGGTCTATAGGTCAAACCAGCCAGCAGCCTGTTTTAGTACCGTTCACAAGCTAAAACTGGCTTTTATATTTTTAAAAGATTGTAAAGTACAAACAAACAAATAGAAAAGCCCAAGAATATGTAAGATTGTGCATGACCTGTGAAAGTTAAAATATGTACTTCTGCATCTTTGCAGAAAAGGCTTGCCAGCTCCTGCTTTCCACTTTGAACAGTGACAGCCAGAGTAGGAAGTAGCTTGACTTTGTTCCTACCCCATCCCCATCTCTGAGGAACTGTATTAGCAGTCTTGATAATTTCCAGTAATACCATGAATCCAGAGAGGTGTAGGCAGGCAGAGCAATAGACAGCCCAGGGAAAGGTGGCGATAAAGCCTATGAGTATACCACTGCTAGGATCTTAGCACAGGCAGGGAAGGCTCACCATGTCCCAGAGCTCCACATTGAACAGCAGGAACAGGCTAATGCACTGGGATCCCCTGCCATGAATATGGGACACATTCCCAACAGAGGGGGGTAAACCCTCAGAAGAGAGATCAGCAAGAAAAGTGGCACAAAGTTCAACAAAGCCCCCCCTTGCTTCCCCCTCCTAAATCATTTAGGTTACCGAAAAGTGCAAACTGTAGCTGGAAAGGAAAAAATGGGACGAAATTACATTGGGAAAAGAGTATTGACAAGAATTCTTGTATACTGAGTCGGAAAAAATAGGTTTGGACAGAGCAGCCATTATTATATATGAGCAAGATAAAGAGACAGCATAGCAGCTATGAAGAAATAACGTAGGAAGAAAGAGAGACATTTAATATGCCCAATAAAAGACCTCAGTCTAGACAAAATTATAATCTAAGGAACAAATGAACATTTCCCTTGAGTGTTTCATGTTTGATAAGAACATAAATTTAATGAAATAGCTCAAAACAAAAAGATAAGGATACGAGAGACAAATTGATGACTAACAGTGTTATTAAACTAATATGTAAAATTGACACTGCTGAATGAGAAATGATAAAGAGGAGACGCTTGAGATAATCACAGCGAATGCAAAAGAACAAAGCTTAATGCAATTAGAGGGGAAGTAACAGAGAGAACAAAGGAAATTCAACATAATTGGTTCCGTGAAGTAGAAAACCCACACATGAAACCAGAAATGGATTCAAGGGTAGAATAAAATCTGTTGAAATAAACTAAAGGCACTGAATGTACCAGGAGTGTCATGTCTATTGCACAAGTTATTGGGGACTCTCTAACATTACCTTGTATTATTTGTCTTCCCTGTTTCCCATACCAGTTAGGTTAGCAGCTGGGGGTCAAAAAGACTAATCAGCAGTTATTTTCTATATACTCCTCTGTGCTAGCAAGGCTTACTTGGGTGTAGAGTAGATACGGAGGGGTTTAACCACAGCAAAGCCCTTCAGATGTGACCCCCAGATACTAACCTAACTGGTATGGGGAGAAAGGAAGACAAATATTACAAGGTAATGTTAGAGAATCTCCAATAACTTAATGCAATAGACATGACATTCCTGGTACATACAGTGCCTTTAGTTAGTGGTGGTGCACTGTATTATGTTTAAAGAGGTTAAGTGATTTCCCTGTAAGTGCATAGAAGTGTATAGTCAATACCTGGTATAGGTTTTGAAATATACTTATTAAACATAATAAACTTATTATATGTGTTTTGAAGTATACTTATTAAAGTGTGTGTGTGTGTGTGTAAAATCTCACCCGTTTGAATTTAAGTACTTAAACGTTTTGAGGGTTAGTCTTACTTACCTCCTCTTCATTTTTGTAATCCTCACAACACAGTGCCTTGCGTATGAAAAATGCTAAAGGAATAACTATTACAGAAAACTTAGTTAAATAAGACAAATGTATTACTTGTGGTGAAACAAACAGTAATTCTCCATTGTATGACATTTTATAATTTTAACTGCTGAAACAAATGGCAATAATTATTGTCAAACAATTTCTATCCTATAAAATTTGGAACTCGACCAAAGAAAAAATGTTTTTGTCTGCATTATTCTACTTTGATTGTAGGTATTTGTGGAATCGATGAATTTGATAAGATGGGGAATCAACATCAAGCCTTGTTGGAAGCCATGGAGCAGCAAAGTATTAGTCTGGCTAAGGCTGGTGTGGTTTGTAGCCTTCCTGCAAGAACTTCCATTATTGCTGCTGCAAATCCAGTTGGAGGACATTACAATAAAGCCAAAACAGTTTCTGAGAATTTAAAGTAAGTCTCTTCAAATATTTATACCTTTAATATATTGAATCACTCTAATTCAATAAGAAAAAGAAATAGTTCACAGAACTACATGGGAAATACATGGATAGTTCACAGTAGTTACAGATGTCTAATAAACGCACAAAAATGTGCTTAAACACTGCAAAGTAAAACAATGAAGTACCAGTGAGATCCACCAGATTGGCAAACATTTTAAATATTAACATTATTGGCAAAGTAGTGTGGAAATGGTTTTTCAATGGCTGGGCGAGTGGCTCACGCCTGTAATCCCAACACTTTGGGAGGCTGGAAAACAATGAAGTACCAATGAGATCCACCAGATTGGCAAACATTTTAAATATTAATCATTATTGGCAAAGTAGTGTGGAAATGGTTTCTCACTGGCTGGGCGGGTGGCTCACGCCTGTAATTCCAGCACTTTGGGAGGCTGAGGCTGTTGGATCACCTGAAGTCAGGAGTTTGAGACCAGCCTGGCCAACATGGCAAAACCCCGTCTCTAGTAAAAATACAAAAATTAGCCAGTCGTGATGGCAGCCACCTGTAATCTCAGCTACTTGGGAGGCTGAGACAGAATTGCTTGAACCCGGGAGGTGGAGGTTGCAGTGAGCCGAGATTGTGCCACCACACTCCAGCCTAGGTGACAAGAGTGAGACTCCATGTCAAAGAAAAAAAAGAAATTGTTTCTCACATACACAATTTATTATTTTGAAGGACCCCTTGGTATGTTAATCACAATTCTAAATGCACATTCTGTTTGTTAGAGCCACTCTACTTTTAGGACTACTGTTCACAGAAATAGTCATACAAGTGCACAATGATAGGTTTATAGCATGGTATTGCAGCATTATTGCTGCCAAAAATTGGAAACGCCTTAAAACTATAGTAAGACTAGTGATTATGAGAACAAAAGTGGCTTTGTATGTACTAATGGGGGAACATGTCTGTGCTGTACTATTGAGAAGAGCACGTTAACATACTTAAATATGTGGTGTGATCCCGCTTTTTTCAAAAACAATGTTTATATCTGTATGTTTTCTCTTCTAATTCATTCTGTACACCTTGGACAAAATGTGTGGAAAAGGAAAAATAAGTGATACAAAAGTGAGAAAAAGACAAAAGAGTGCCTCCTAAAAAATTAGAACCTTAAGCCTAGTGGGGGTGGAGTTAATTTCCTATTGTTTAATAATGTATCAATATAGAAACAGTCTTTGATACATAGTGAAATATACAATTTGTACTTGGAGATTTAGGGTATTTACCACCACCACCAAAAGTAGTTTTCTTTAGTAAAATGACAAAGTGCTGTATTAGAAAATCAGAAAGATCTATTGAACAAAATCCAGGGGACTTGGATTCTGTTTTTTAATAGTATGAACAAAATACTGAACTAGCTAACCTCTGATATGTCATGTAGCAGTATTGCTAATTAGTGATAAATAGGACATAAAGAAGAATTCAGTGGGTTTGGTGGTGTGAGAAAGGGCCATGTCCTTAACCTACCCAGAGTAGATACATGTAATTCTTGTGCCCATGTTGCAGTGGGTGGATATATCAAATCCAGGAAGCTATTTGCTTATTTCTTTAACCTAAATCTTGGTTTTTCAAGTTCTGCATGGAACTTGAGTAGTAAACAAGTGAGTAAACAATTTTCTAGTTTTTCCTTTTGATTCCAATCATTGTTTCTTCTTTCTTTCATGCTTCGTAGAATGGGGAGTGCACTACTATCCAGATTTGATTTGGTCTTTATCCTGTTAGATACTCCAAATGAGCATCATGATCACTTACTCTCTGAACATGTGATTGCAATAAGAGCTGGAAAGCAGAGAACCATTAGCAGTGTCACAGTAGCTCGTATGAATAGTCAAGATTCAAATACTTCAGTACTTGAAGTAGTTTCTGAGAAACCATTATCAGAAAGACTAAAGGTATAAATGTTTCTTCTTATTCAGTTTTGTTCCGTTTGAAAGTCAAAGTTCAGTGTGTGGCTTATTGTAGAGCAGGATATAAACTTTTTTTTATCAGAACTTTTTAATATTTCAATACTAGAGTTTATGTAAACTTCATTTGAAATAATCTAAGTTGGCCTGGCACGGTGGCTCATGCCTGTAATCCCAGCACTGTGGGAGGCCGACGCAGGCAGATCACGAGGTCAAGAGATCAAGACCATCCTGGCCAACCCCGTCTCTACTAAAGATGATGAAACCCTGTCTCTACTAAAAATACAAAAATCAGCTGGGCGTAGTGGCGTGTGCCTGTAATCCCAGCTACTCAGGAGGCTGAGGCAGGAGAATTGCTTGAACCTAGTAGGCAGAGGTTGCAGTGAGCTGAGATCACACCACTGCACTCCAGCCTCAGTGACAGAGAGAGACTCCGTCTCAAAAAAAAAAAAAAAGGAATCTAAGTCAGCTAAGATGAAAGCTACAGATAAAGTGTTTGGTTGATTTGGAGAGTCTTTTAGAATTGTGTATTTATCTAAACAAGTAGTCTCACTCTGTCGCCCAGGCTGGAGTCCAGTGGTGTGATCTCGGCTCACTGCAACCTCCATCTCCCGGGTTCAAGAGATTCTCCTGCCTCAGTCTCCCAAGTAGCTGGGACTACAGGCGCGTGCCACTACGCCCGGCTAATTTTTGTATTTTTAGTAGAGATGGGGTTTTGCTATGTTGGCCAGGCTGGTCTTGAACTCCTGACCTCAGGTGATGTGTCTTCCTTGGCCTCCCAAAGTGCAGGGACTACAGGCGTGAGCCACTGCACCTCGCCTAAACAAGTTATTTTAGCAGAAAGATTTTATTTGCCACTTATCTTTGTTATCTTGGGCCTTTTAATCATGCTTCAGGTGGTTCCTGGAGAAACAATAGATCCCATTCCCCACCAGCTATTGAGAAAGTACATTGGCTATGCCCGACAGTATGTGTACCCAAGGCTATCCAAAGAAGCTGCTCAAGTTCTTCAAGATTTTTACCTTGAGCTCCGGAAACAGAGCCAGAGGTTAAATAGCTCACCAATCACTACCAGGCAGCTGGAATCTTTGATTCGTCTGACAGAGGTTTGTTTCTTTTTATGGTCATGCTTTTTTGGCTTAAAGGGGAAGGGTGTGCCTTGACTTCTCTTTTGAAATATTGTCTGCATAACTGACTCTGTTTTCTTTCTATTGAGAGACGTTAGAAATGGATGGATGAAAGTTTTTAAAAAGATTTTGTCATGTCTGTAACATATCAAAGTATAGCTACTTCTTTCTAGTCATACAATCAATTACTTAGCATGCAACTTTTGTTTTTCTTTGACTAACTCTTAGGAGACTCCTGGAATGTCTGAAAAGTGGTTAGGTTAACTAGGATTCTGAGATCCCAAGTTGAGTATATGGGAACGTGGAAGGTGTCGGGTATCTTGAGTATTTTATTTTATTACATGACAGGTTCACAAGGGTAGTGCCTGTGTTTTTAACAGCAGTAATATCTATTCACAGTTGTGAAATACTAAGAGAACTCCAGCAGTTAAGATTAGCTAGCTTAGAGTTTGGACTTTTAGCTCCTAAAATCTGATTAACTCCTCTTTGTTGTTTTAGCATATTGGTTAGGCATGATTTCCTAAAAGTAAAAGGCAAGGGAAAACCAAGTATATTTTATCATCGAATCTCCTGAAATGAATACTGAGAAAGATACATTAATAAGTAAAAACGAGTTTTATCCTTATTTTAAGTGAGTTGTAATTTTCATAGTCAAGGTTTCAGATTTTGTTTTATTTTTTTTGCCCTGAGTCAGGGTCTTCCTCTGTCACCTAGGCTGGAGTGCAGTGGCATGATCAAGGTTTATTGCAGCCTCTCCTCCCAGACTCAAGCGATTCTCCCACCTCAGCCTCCCAAGTAGCTGGGACTACAGGCATACACCACCGCACCCAGCTAATTTTAAAATTTTTTTGTAGAGACAGGTCCTCACTTTGTTGCCCAGGCTGGTCTCGAGCTCCTGGGCTCAAGTGGTCTTCCCACCTTGGCCTCCCAAAGTGCTGGGATTATAGACGTGAGCCACCACCGCCAGCCCAGAGAATTATTTTCGTATTTTGACTTCTGATGTTATGACCTTCCTCACCTAAAGGTCAGTTTTTGTGTAAAATTAGTAAATGAAGTAAAGCTTAGACATATTATGGTAAATATATTCATCTTTTGTCATCTGAAAATGGTGTTTTCTTTTAAAGGCACGAGCAAGGTTGGAATTGAGAGAGGAAGCAACCAAAGAAGATGCTGAGGATATAGTGGAAATTATGAAATATAGGTAAGATAAAAATTTCAAATAGTTTTAAATGAAATACCAGTTATCTTCCCATCTCAAATTAGGCAATAGGCCAAGCCTGCTTTTATTTAGCCCATTGGGTCACTTATTTTCCTCCTGAACAGAGTATCGTTTCTTAGTTTAAAATATTTCTCACTGTGTAAATAATCTTTAAAAATGTTTTTGAATGAGTAATACATTTACATAGTGCTCTAATCAGTTCCAAAACCTATTGGAGAAGAGCTAGCTGCTGTGCTATTTACCACCTACTCGCCCTTCACCCAGACACCCATTGCTTTCCATAAATAGTCTACTGATTACACTCTTCTGTATCAGTTTTGAATTTTAACAATATATCCAGAGATCTTTTCTTATTAGAGATTCCTTTTTTATAGCTACAGAGTATTCTATAGTGTAGATATACTATATGGTATATTTGATCAGTTCCCTATTGACACATAGATATTTTCCATTCTTGTGCTTTTAAATAATGCTACAATGAGTAATGTTCTATGTAAGATACTACATATGTGGGTAAGTTGTACACCTACATGATAAATTCTCAGAAGTGATATTTCTGGGTTCAGCAGTAAATACTATAGGTTTTTGATAAATATTGCTAAATTGTATCCTTTGCATTTTACATCATTTAGTAGATAATGATTCCTAGAAGGTGGAAAAGAAAAACTAATTGAGCATATATATTTACCTTAGAAATAGGTTTTTAAAAACCAGAAATATTATTTTAGGTAGGTTTTTTTATTCCAGCTAAAAAAAATTTTTAATAGGTCCATACTTTCATAAGCTTCAAAATTCCAAAGTTCAAAAAGTATAGGTCGGGCGCAGTGGCTCACACCTGTAATCCCAACACTTTGGGAGGCTGAGGCAGGTGGATCACCTGAGGTCAGGAGTTCGAGAACAGCCTGGGCAACGTGGTGAAACCCTGTCTCTACTAAAAATACAAAAAATTAGCCAGGCTTGGTGGTGAGTGCCTGTAATCCCAATTACTTGGGAGGCTGAGGCAGGAGAATTGCTTGAACCTGGGAGGTGGAGGTTGCAGTGAGCTGAGATTGTGCCACTGTACTCCAGCCTGGGTGACAGAACAAAAAAAAAAAGTATATAGTGGAAAAAGTTTCCTCCTACTCTGCTTATTTAATAGCTACCCCGTTCTTCCTGCTAGCCAGTGGCAATTATTAGCAGTTTTTTGTGTGACTATGTATCTATATATTCTTTTTTCCCCTTTGTAGACAAATGGTAACTATAACAACATACCATATACATACTATACCTTGTTTTTTTCATTTAAAATGCATTTTTAATATCCTCTCATAGCAATGAAAATACGTATCTGTTAGGAATCTACTTTCCAAGACCAAAAAATATATTGAAGATGAAATTATTTATCTTACTTTGTTTAGTAATTTCTGATTCTTCTAAGGTAGATGAATTCTTTTGTCCTAGTAGCTGCTGATTCTGGGGCTTGTGTCGTGTCAGAACCAGGTGGTTTTGCCCAGCTATTCCCCTTTGGCTGTGAACAAAAGTGCAGCATAGCTGGAAGAGCAAGGGCTCTGGAGTCCAACCCGGAGCTGTCATGGCAAGTTACACATTGCTTCTCAGTTTCCTCTGCTGTAAAACACACCACAAAGGATTGTGCTCTGAGGTGTCATGCAGTGATGCTCTATAAAGTGATAAATAGGGTTCTGATACATTAGAGGACACTCAATAAACACTGTTTACTATCAATAGCGCAAGTCTTTTTTTTTTTTTTTTTTTTGAGACAGAGTCTGGCTCTGTGGCCCAGGCTGGAGTGCATGTTGGCTCACTGCAACCTGCGCCTCCTGGGTTCAAGCGATTCTCCTGCCTGAGCCTCCCAAGTAGCTGGGACTACAGGTGCATGCCAACACACCTGGCTGATTTTTGTATTTTTAGTAGAGATGGGGTTTCACCATGTTGGCCAGGATGGTCTCAAACTCCTGGCCTTAAGTGATCTGCCTGCCTCGGCCTCCCAAAGTGCTGGGATTACAGGTGTGAGCCACCACGCCTGGCCTGATAGTGCAAGTTTTGTTGATATTCAGATGAGGCTGAGCAGATCCCCTTTTCTCTGAGTTATACCATAAACTGAAGGCCTCAAAAACTGGCAGATCTCATTCTAGATAAGAAGTTTCCAAAATTACCCTTTTCAAAGAATTTTTATGTTCTATTCCTCAATGCCCTCCATCTAAATTGTGCAGTATGTCTTAGCTGAAGATCCTTTTCTTCCTGTCTTTTCCTCATAGGGAGACACTTTACCTAGTTGTCTTTTTGACCCCAGCCTGGTACTGGCCCATCCCTGGAAGCTGCTGTGTTCTCTCTGCTGCCTCTGGAAGTATGCATATGGGTAGAAGGGCACCCATGTCACCTCCTGAAGGTGCAATAATCTGCAGCTTGTTTCCTGCCCTTATAGGGAGTCCATGGAAGGAGAGGAACCTTTCTTCTTAATTCAGTCTCAGAGTTTGTAAGCAGCAGTGAGGTTCTACTGGCTGTCTTTGAAAGCTTTAAAGATTCTAGAATTGATAGCTCTTAATTTTTTATTGGTGGCACCAAAGTAACTGCCTCATAATAAGAAAAATTAATAATTATTGACTCCCGACCCCTTTCAGCTAATTTCTAACAACTCACCTTCTGTGTCTAAGTATCCTGTTGGTATGGCATCACACAGTGCTTTTTTTTTTTTTTTTTTTTAATTTAAGACAGGGTCTTGCTCTGTCATCCAGGCTAGAGAGTACAGTGGCAGGATCTCAGCTTACTGCAACCTCTGCCTCCAGGTTCAATCGATTCTTCTGCCTCAGCCTCCTGAGTAACTGGGATTATAGGCATCTGCCACCATGCCCAGCTAATTTTTTTGTATTTTTAGTAGAGACGGGGTTTTGCTAAGTTGGCCAGGCTAGTCTTGAACTCCTGACCTCAGGTGATCTGCCCACCTTGGCCTCCCAAAATGCTGGGATTACAGCCACTGCGCCTGGCATCACACAGTGCTCAATCCATCAATTTTCTCTCTTTATGTGATTCAGTACTAGGGTTTGAGGGATCTTGTAACTGGAAATTTTACCAACCTGGCTTTAGTCCCTCTCCAGTTGATCTCAATATATGTTGGAGACCCTCCAGTTGCCATTTATAAGCAACCAGATAGTCTAGAAATTTACTAGACTTTCTCATACAACTTGCTGCTAGGGGCATGGCTTGCTAGCATATGAAGTAAAAGAATGGCCACAAAATCTAGTTGTCTGCCTGACTTCTTATGGGTATGGCTTTCTGAGAGACCAGACTAGAGACTGACCTAGCAGAGATACTTTTTCCCATTAGGAAAGTAAGTCACAACCCAAACAAAATTTCAGAATTTTTTTTATTTTAACTTTTTTTCCTATAACAAAAAGACCAAAAATAGGTACTTCTTATTTAATGATGAGAAGTTGATTACAGTCTAGGATGTGTGCATCTTGCTTTCTCTGCTTCCTGCACTTGAACACTCCACCTTTGGGATTTCCTTTTCCTTTTAATGACCTCTGGGTCTTCTGGTGCCTCGCTCTCCTGAATATCATGTTTCTACTTTGTTGAGCAAAGTTCTACATCTGTTGAGCAAATTAAGGGGTACACTACCCTGCTCCTTTTCTCTCTTAACTTTTAACATTCTCCTTTTGAGGCTTTACCATTGTTCAGTTTCTGCAGGCCTTAGACCACAGACATCACCTCAACTGTCTAGTGTCTCTCCACAATAAATTCACTGGTCTGTGGACATGGTAGATTAGTTCTCCTGAGCATCATGCTTAAGCAGAGTAAATTAGGCTATAATTACCTTTTCAATAAAAATGCTATGTTGCCTATTTGTGGTTGGCTTATACTTGGTATAAGATTTCTCTGCATGTCTGAATACTCATATTGGACAGTGTTTGCATGTGCTTTCCTGTCGAAGAGGAACTCTTAAGTGTTGTCTCATGGAACTCTGTATTCGTACTGCTTCCCAGAGTTGCTTTGGTGGTAAATTTGAACAAGTTTCAGATCAGTTTACATCTGGGCCCCTGAAAAAAAGAGATCTTATTATTAAGTGTCAGCAATACCCACATGACATTACCAGATTGTTTCCCTGAATTGTCTCAGTATGTTTACTGGCATTCATAAAAATTTTTAGGAAAAAGAAAATAGTTTGATTGGAATTACCTGACACTACTTCCATGGTAGAGATCAAGATCCAGTGAAACACAATGAAATTAGATTATGAATTACCTGTTTGTTATGCTTAACATGCATTCTGTCCTTAGTTCATGAGAGCAGGGACTTTATCTGACTCATTTACCAGTATATTCCCAGGGCCCAGAATCAAGCCTGCCATAAAGTAGGCCTTCAGTAAATGTCCTGCATTGATGGTAAAGTTGACCTTAGTAATTACTCATTCATTCATTAAATCTTCCATTTCAGAGTTTTCATCTCTTCAGCTTTGTTCAATTTTTGCCCTTAATGTAGTTTTAAACCTTTTAAGATTACATTTTAACTGGGAGGCCGACAGTTGAATAAGAAAATTCTTAAACCGTGACATAGCTTGTCTGAGTTACCAGAGCACTTAGCTTTATTTTAAAAACAAAATGCTTACATTTAGTAAACAGTTCACGTAAGCTTTCTCCTAAAATTGAAAATACACGAGGTAGCAGAAGAGAACAGAGCCACCTTCAAAGGTGAGAGATCACTGAGTTTTTTTCTGTTTCAGGAAACTAGCTCAAATATTTTACATAGCTTTTCAAAATCTGAAGCAGTATAGCAGATTCAAATCTGAGATATGCCACTTACTAGTTGTGTAACTTCTGGCGAGTCACTTTAATCTTAGTGTAGATTGGTGCAAAAGTAGTTGCAGTTTTTGTCGTAAGAAAAAAAAATTTCAAAAACCACTATTACTCGTGCACCAACCTAATGTTTTTTCATCCATAAAATGGGAATAAAAATAGTTCCTAAATCACAGGATTGCTGGGAGGATTAAGTGGGATAGCCTATGGTAAATAAATATAATTAAGATAAATGTTACTTATTATTATTAACTGAAAGCATTTTTAACAACTTTCTTATGAGAAACAAGCATATGGGAGGTTCATCATAAAAGAGATTATGCTGTATTTCAGAAGAAAACACCATCTTACTGTTTTATCATTTTTAATAGTCTTATTTGAATGACTCATTCCTATGGGTATAATGTAAGCTTTTAACTACTCAAGGAACAAAAGGAAGCTTTATTGTTTATAACCCATTAAAATCATTCCTGCATGCTCCTTAAGGGGAGAGATTATACCTGTTTTGTTCACCACTGTAAGCCTATTGCCCAGCAGTATGTATTTGACTAATTAATTAATTCCTGGTTAAATAACAGTTTTGTCAGTTATTCTGGCTGTGAAATACAGCTATCCCATTGTTCAAGCAGGTAATCAGCAATAGAGTTGGATTAAACAGGATGGTTAATTGTGTTTCTAACTGGTGTTTTCAGACTTCTAGCTAAAATTCACTATCAAGTATGTATTTCTTTCCCTGGTGATATTGGGAAAATCAGAGGAAGCAGAGGAAATCTGGCAGTAATAGGTGCATCCTTTAATATCTAACCATTATCACTGCAACTCACCATAACCTTTCTAGTTCATTCCTATAGTATTTTAAATACCTTTTATTTAAAATACTGGTGCTGCCAGATGCTGCTCCAGGAGATAGGACACATTTTTATTCAGTAAAGTCTAAATTTATTATATTTAGAATTTCTTTTCTACATGAATCAAAAGAATGTCCCAGGTATTAATATTGTAGTTTATCAATTTTGTGTTTTTATGCATTTCTCTCTTCAAATTTAGAAGTTTCTTAAAAGCAGTAATTGTGTCCAAAATATTTTTATTCCTTATCACCCCTTATCATAGTGAATTTCAAAGTGGCCACTCAATAAACACATGTTGAAATGTTTACTAAGTGAGCCTAATGGCTACTTGCAAATTTTTCTTCTGTAACCTCAAAGCCCAGGACAACAATTTCTATGGCAGTGCCACATTGGGTAATTTTTTCTTCCTTTCTTTTTAAGCATGCTAGGAACTTACTCTGATGAATTTGGGAACCTAGATTTTGAGCGATCCCAGCATGGTTCTGGAATGAGCAACAGGTCAACAGCAAAAAGATTTATTTCTGCTCTCAACAACATTGCTGAAAGAACTTATAATAATATATTTCAATTTCATCAACTTCGGCAGATTGCCAAAGAACTAAACATTCAGGTATGTTAAACTAGTTAATCTCTTTTGTAATAATTTCAGGAGGTCCTTATTAATATATAGTAGAACAGAAACAGTTTTTACTTATTTAAAATTCATACCTGCTTCTTCTCAAAGGCTTTTCAGCATCTTGATAGTCAGAGGGAAACATTGTAGTAAGACACAGTCTGTATGTTTTTTTGACAGTCTCTTATGGATAAATCATTTAGTATTTTTTAACCTCAGTTCCCTCATCTGTTAAATGGACATGAATTTATACCTGCTATTCCTACTTCGAAGTTCTTGTGAAAATCAACATAATAGCACTTCAAACGTGCTATTACACATTATGGAAAATTAACTTCTTAATTTCAAAAGTTAGTTTGATTTTTGTTTTTCAGCTAACCTGAAACAAATGTAAAATATTCTCTGCCTATTGGAATTTTTATTTTTTTTTATCTAGGCTTTATAGAATCCAGAGCTCAAATATAGGCAGTTTGCTCTGTAAGAAGTAAACATAATTTTATTTGGCCACGAAACTTTACAGTTACATATTATTGTTTGAGAGATTTATTTTAAAAGTAATATTTTGACATGTTACTTAATGGGCTAAACCTTTTGATGTTTTCTTCCAGGTTGCTGATTTTGAAAACTTTATTGGATCACTAAATGACCAGGGTTACCTCTTGAAAAAAGGCCCAAAAGTTTACCAGCTTCAAACTATGTAAAAGGACTTCACCAAGTTAGGGCCTCCCGGGTTTATTAGCAGATTAAAGCCATCTCAGTGAAAATATGTGTGCACGCACAGACACACACACACACACACTCAAATACTGTTCTCTGAAAAATGATGTCCCAAAAGTATTATAAGAAAAAAGCATTAAATATAACAAACTAATTTAAGAACTGATAAAGTCTCCAGATGCAGTAGCTCACACTGTAATCACGGCAATTCAGGAGGCTGAGGTGAGAGGATTGAGACCAGGGTTCGAGACTAACCTTGGGCAATATTTCTTTAAAAAAAAAAAATTTAAACTTAGCTGGGTGTGGTGGCACATGCCTGTGGTCTCAGCTACTTGTGAGGCTGAGGCAGGAGGATTATTTGATTTGAGCCCAGGAGTTTGAGGTTACAGTGAGCCACGAACACACCATTTACTGCACTCCAGCCTGGGCAATAGAGTAACTCTTAACTCAAAAAAATAAAAAAAAATTGTAGTGGTAGCCATGTGTTAATTGTTAAATAAATTCTCCAAAAGACTAAAAGTAAATTACTTATAAATTTTTTAGTTATATTTTTGACCTGCCTTTTATATGTATATTTCATAGTTTTGCATATCAGATGTAGGCATTCAGACAAATACATAAACCAATGAACATTTACATATTCTGTGTTCCAATAAATATTTATGGACACTAAAATTTGAATTTCATAGTTTTCCCATGTCAAGAATACAAAATCCTCAATTTTTGATTTTAGCCATTTAATAATAGGCCTCATTTATTCCACAGGCTCTAGTTTATAGAGTCTTACTTGCAAACAATAGAAACAGACTGATTAAGCAGGAGAAGTTTTTTGAAAGAATTTTGGTTAGCTCACGGAATTATTAGAAGGCAGGTGAACCAGGAGGGTAAGCTTACAGCAGCAATTTGTAAAACCATGCCTTAGAATTAGACTAAGGAAGAAGCTGCTGACACTGCTGCCACACAGGGCACTGGAAGAAAGTGCTACACTGCCACCATGCCCTAACTTTGCCACTTCTGCAGCAAGAATAGGTAGAAGAATGCCCCCACTCACACCAGAACAGCAACAAGAGGCGCCTCCCTAAATTGCTGAATTCAAAAAAAAAGTCTTATCCAAAGACATCTGATTGAAAAAGGTTATGTTATATGCCCCTTTCATAGGCTGCTAGGGAGTTTTCCTGGTTCTACTTTTGGGTGGTGGGATCAACAAGACCAGAATTTCTCATATGTTGTTAGAGGATTCAAATGTTACAGGGTTGCCAGCCAAACTATCAATCATGTATAAATCCAACCAACACTTTGTAACATACAAGAATTCAGGAAATAACCATTGTTGGAGAATCTACTAAAATACAGCTTCCAACAAACCAGAAGATGAATGGAAAATGTAAATAAAAAGAACTGGCAGTGTTTATCAGATGTTTAACTGTAGGACCAAAACTAAGATGTGGAGACTATTGCTACAGACCACAATTTAAATTTTTTTTTTTTTAAGTGAGGAAGAAAAAATCAGGAATAAAAAGGGGCTAGGTGCAGTGGCTCACATCTGTAATCCCACAGCTTTGGGAGATTGAGGCCGGAGGATCACTTGAAGCCAGTTTTGAGACCAGCCTGTGCAACACATTGAGACCCTATCTTTACAAAAAATAGATTAGCTGGGCATGGTGGTGCATGCCTATTATCCTAGCTACTGTGCAGGCTGAAGTAGGAGAATCACTTGAGCCCAAGAGTTTGAGGTTACAGTGAGCAAGACTTTGTCTCTTATAGGAAAAAAAAAAAAAAAAGGAGAAAGTAGATAGTAGCATAAATATAGTGAAGTCTTTAAAAGCTAGGGGTTAAAAGATATTTAAAGCAAATAACTCAGACATGATGGCACACGCCTGTAGTCCCAGCTACCAGCTGAGGCTGAGGCAGGAGAATCGCTTGAACCCAGGAGGCAGAGGTTGCAGTAAGCCAAGATCGCACCACTGCACTCCAGCCTGGGCAACAGAGTAAGACTCTTTCTCCAAACTAAATAGGAGATATTTAAAGCTAAAAAAAAATCTATTAATAGAATTTAAAACATTTCACAAAAGTCAACGCATAAATAATATCAACCAAAATAAAGTGTAGACAGAAGAGGAAATGTACTAATTTATTGTTCAAAGAGGAAAATAAATCTCAAAGGTTAAGGGTATTATATACATTTATTTTTTAAAAGACATAAATGTACATTTTCAGAAGAAATTGTTCCATGTTTCCTTAGATTCTGTATTTAGCATCCATTAATCACAGGGCCAAACTAATAAACGCTGTTTAGCTTTCCCTTACCATCCAGCTCTTGTGGGTATGCAAACATCACATTACAGTCTCTCCAACCATAAACCCCAATATATAGTATTTCACTTCCTGCCTGATAGGGGGTGTCCCCACACCTTTCAACCACTGTAGCAACAAAGCTCTGGCCTAGGCTTTTCACTTGCTTCTGTACTGCCTGACTGACTGTGGTGTTTCCTCATGTGGCCTGGCATGCCCTCTTGGGAGAGAAAGTAATCTTCTATAGGCCATTGTTTCTGTGTCACCATTGCTGATTAAAACAAATCCCAAGTACAAATGTCAGAACAGAAACATGCAAAGCAAGAAAACATGACATCATGAAAGTTTCTTTTTCTTTTTTTTTTGAGACGGAGTTTCACTCTTTTTGCTCAGGCTGAAGTATAGTAGCGCGATCTCGGCTCACTGCAACCTCTGCCTCCTGGGTTCAAGCGTTTCTCCTGCCTCAGCCTCCCAAGTAGCTGGGCTTACAGGCATGTGCCACCATGCCCGGCTAATTTTGTATTTTTAGTAGAGACGGGGTTTCTCCATGTTGGTCAGGCTGGTCTTGAACTCCCGACCTCAGGTGATCTGCCTGCCTCGGCCTCCCAAAAAGTGCTAGGATTACAGGCATGAGCCATTGTGCTGGGCTGAAAGTTTCCTTTTTAAGAGATGGTGGTCTTGCCATGTTGTCCAGGATGGACTTGAACTCCTCAACCCAAGCAGCCCTCCCACCTCAGCCTCTTGAATAGCCAAGACTACAGGCATGCACCACTACGCCTGGCTGCGAGATGAAATTTTAAGAGATGGGGGTCTTGTTCTGTCGCCCAGGCTGGAGTGCAGTGACATGATCAAGCCTTGATCTCCTGGGCTCAAGCAATCCTCCCACGTCAGCCTCCTGAGTAGCTAGAACTACAGGAATGCAACACCATGCTCAGCTAATTTTGATTTTTAGTAGAGATGAGGTCTTCCTTTGTTGCCCAAGCTGGTCTCAAACTCCAGGCCTTCCAGAGTAGCTGAGACTACAGGTGTGAGCCACCACGCCCAGCCTCCTCTCTTTTCCAATATTGTGTTAAGTAAATTGTACTGGTGGTAATCAACTTGATCATTTCATTTTTATGATAGAGGATATCAAGGTGAGAGTATAACTGAACCAGAAGAGGAATAAACACCACCCTGTGACTGATGGATCTTTATAGCTCCCCTTTGATAAAGAAGGGAAATATTGTACTTACATTAACATGTTATAGTTGCTGCTGTTATACAGAAGAATATTAAATGATATTCGTATATTATTTATGAATGCATTGAATTCATAAACAATTGTATGGATACTGACTAGCTAAAGAGGTGGATAAATGTAGATACAATGATATGGTGATTTGGTATTCAGGGTTCATTCTGCTCTCCAGTGTGCCTTCCTATAATGCAGGGGCTGGAAGGTGAGAAAATAACCACATTTCCCAGAATCCCTTTGCAGGTAGATTTCCAGATGTGAATTGGGTTCCACTGATATATATAGTGTATAGTTATATATACACTATATATACTCTATATATACTTTATAGTATATACACTGTATATAGAGTATAACTATATACACTATATATACTCTATAGTATAGAGAGTATATATACTATACAGTACACTCTACTATATACACTAGTATACTATATATTCTAGGTATATAGTATATATACTATATATATACACTATATATAGTATATAGTATATATACTATATATATACACTATATATAGTATATAGTATATATACTATATATATACACTATATACACTATAGTATATAGTATATATACTATATATATACACTATAGTATATAGTATATATACTATATATATACACTATAGTATATAGTATATATACTATATATATACACTATATATAGTATATAGTAATCAGCTTCCTCAGGTTGAAACATCTAAATATATTGAAAACACTGGATAGTCTGCAAACTCCTCTTCCTTAGAGAATGTATTATCTTTAGTATTAAAATGACCTGAGTCATTTTAATACTAAAGGTCCTGAGAAGCACCTCAGAACACACCTGAGGTCCTGAGAAGCACCTCAGAACACTGCATTCACATATTTGCTAGGCAGAATAGTACCCATTCTGTAAGACATCACATCCTAATCCCCAGAACCTGTGAATGTCTTAGGTTACATAGCAAAGGGAAATTAAGATTGCTAATCAGATGACCTTAAAATAGGGAGATTATCTTGTATTATCTGCATGGGTCTAATATAATTAGAACCTTTAAAGTGGAAGAGGGAGGCCAAAGAGAGCCAGAAGAAGATGTGACTACAGAAGAAGGCACAGATGCAGCATTACTGGCTTTGCAGATGAGGGAAGGAGGCCTTCAGCCAAGGACTGTGGGTGGCTCTAGAATCTTTTTTTACATCTCAGTATGTACACCACAGTTAAGGTTTTGTTTTGTTTTTTTATTTTGAGATGGAGTTGCGCTCTGTCATCCAGGCTAGAGTGCAATGGTGAGATCTCGACTCACTGCAACTTCCACCACCAGGGTTCAAGCAATTCTCCCGTCTCAGCCTGAGTAGCTGAGACTACAGGTGTGCGCCAGCACCCCCGGCTAATTTTTGTATCTTTACTAGAGACAAGGTTTCACCATATTGATCAGGCTGGTCTCGAACTGCTGACCTCAGGTGATCTGCCCACCTCGGCCTCCCAAAGTGCTAGGATTACAGATGTGAGCCACTGTGCCCGGCCTCACAGTTAAGGTTATTAAACAGTCTGATTTAACTGAATACAAAATGCGGGGTTGTGTGGTGACATGTTTGTAAAAATGTAAACAGGGCTGGGCATGGTGGCTCACATCTGTAATCTCAGCACTTTGGGAAGCCGAGGCAAGAGAACCGTTTAAGGTCTGCAATTGGAGACCAACCAGCCCAGGGAATATACAGGGAGACCCTATCTCTAAAAAAAAATACCTGGGCATGGCAGCATGTGCCTGTAGTTCCAGCTACTCAGGAGGCTGAGGCAGTAGAATTACTTGAGTCCAGGAGTTTGAGGCTGCACTGAGCTGTGATCACACCACTGCATTCCAGACTGGGTAACAGCGGGTCTATCTGGAGTGCAGTGTCTCTAAAACAAAACAAAAAACCCAAAATATAAACAGTAAGGACTATGAGGTATGTATAGGAAATTAATAGCTGAAGAATATTTTACCATGTTCAAAAAATTCTTCATGTGGCTGAGAGAAGAAAAAAATGGTGTGTTTGCGTTCCATTTGCAGGTATTAAAAAAATCCATTTTTTTTTTTTTTTTTTTTTTTTTGAGATGGAGTCTGGCTCTGTCGCCCAGGCTGGAGTGCAGTGGCCGGATCTCAGCTCACTGCAAGCTCCACCTCCCAGGTTTACGCCATTCTCCTGCCTCAGCCTCCCGAGTAGCTGGGACTACAGGTGCCCGCCACCTCGCCCGGCTAGTTTTTTGTATTTTTTAGTAGAGACGGGGATTCACCATATTAGCCAGGATGGTCTCGATCTCCTGACCTCGTGATCCGCCCGTCTCGGCCTCCCAAAGTGCTGGGATTACAGGCTTGAGCCACCGCGCCCGGCAAATCCATTTTAAATTAACTAAAATGCCTAGGATTTGGAGGGGGAAAAAATTATCTCGTGCTCACATTTGAAGGTTCCTCTCAGAAATAAACCATTTAAAGAGACCACAGTACTGGTTTAATTTTTTTCTGGTAGGGACAGAGGGAAATGGGTGGTCTACCATCTTTCAAAATTCAGTGACATGTTCTGAATAGAAAGGACAGTTGAATGTAACATTAAAACAAGGCTTTCTGAAGCAGTAATCCCCACCCTTTTTGGCATCAGAGACTGGTTTCAAGGGAGACAGTTTTCCATGGAC
The DNA here is from genome assembly GCF_001698545.2 of Rhinopithecus bieti. Classification (NCBI taxonomy): domain Eukaryota; kingdom Metazoa; phylum Chordata; class Mammalia; order Primates; family Cercopithecidae; genus Rhinopithecus; species Rhinopithecus bieti. The sequence goes on along the minus strand of NW_016803344.1, from coordinate 2,546,417 downwards.
TTGGGTGGGGAGATGTTTCGGGATGAAACTTCCACCTCAAGTCATCATTAGTTAAGATTCTCATAAGGAACACACAACCTAGATTCCTCACATGTGCAGTTCACAATAGGGTTCACACACCTATGAGAATCTAATGTGCTGCTGACCTGGCAGGAAGCAGAGCTCAGGTGGTGATGCTCGCTTGCCTGCCGCTCACCTCCTGCTGTGTGGCCTGGTTCCTAACAGGCCATGGATTGGCACTGGTCCACAGCCCAGGGTTTGGGGACCCCTGTAACAAAAGGAAAACAAGATTCTTAAATCTTTACAGGAAGGAGGAATGGAATGGAAAATAAAGCAAGTTGTATACTAAATTATATTAAAAATTCCTTTGTCACCTTTAAAATATTGCAAGCAGAGGAAAAAAATATTAAAACCAACCATTTTACTTTCTTATTTGTAGATAATGCCTGCCTTATGAGAATGTTATTTCTTTTAAAGATTCCAAAAGAACCATATAAAAACTTAGTAATGACTTAATTGTTCACATATTCTAGTGACATCAATACTTTTTCAGGAAGTAATGTGGAAAGGTTGGCACTAGAAGTTGACATAAGAATTAGTTTAGCCAGGTGCAGTGGCACATGCCTGTAGTCCCAGCTACACAGGAGGTTGAGGCAGGAGGATTGCTTGAAGCCAGGAATTCTGGGCTATTATAGTGTGCTCTGCTGATTGGGTGTCCACACTAAGTTCGGTATCAACATGTTGATCTGGGAGTGGTGGGCCTGCTCAGGCCAGAAATGGAGCAGGTCAAAATTCCCGTCCCGGTCAGTAGTGGGATCGCCCCTGTGAAGAGCCACAGTACTCTAGCCTGGGCAACATAGTAAGACCCTGTCTCTTACATAAAAAATAAAATAATAAAAATGAAAAAGAGAATTAGTTTAGATCTCTTGATAATTTAAACAGTAATCTAAATTATAAAGTTTAGGTGGTTAATCTCTGCAAGTCCTGAGGAGCTATACCCAACGTGCTTGGCCCTACCAGGAATGCACTCTTGCTTACATGTGTTTCAAATCTAAATCCCATCATTTAGTTTTTTCCTATTTAGGCTGTGGGACGGTGTGTTTATTACAATGATTGAAACCTGTGCCTTATTTGAATTACTAGTTATTCAAAACACACTTTTGGGTTTAGTGCCCGGTAATTACAGCGTACTCCTGTAAGACTTAACTCTCATTGATTCCTAGAGAATTGTTTTTGATACGGTCTCGGTCTGTCACCCAGGCTGGATGGAGTGCAGAGGCACAATCTTGGCTCACTGCAGCTTCTGCCCCGCTGGGCTCAAGCAATCCTCCCACCTCAGCCTCCTGAATAGCTGGTACCACAGGCACCCACCATCATGCCCAGCTATTTTTTTGTATTTTTGGTAGAGATGGTGGGGGGCTTGAGGGCGGATGGGGGAGCAGGTGGGGTACGGGGGACAGTGGGGGGAGTGTCCTCACAGTGCCCAGGCTGGTCTTGAACTCCTGAGCTCAAGCAGTCCACCCACCTTAGCCTCCCAAAGTGCTGGAATTACAGGTATGCGCCACCACATCCAGCTGTTTTAATTTGATTTAACTTCCAATCATTAATATTTACATAAGACCCATTTGCAAAACTACCTTCTTTACATTATCTTCTTTTGGTTTTAGGAAACAAAAAGTAGCTCAAGTTTATTGTGTCCTAGACTAAATAACACAAGTAACTAATACTACATTACACTGCATATCTGATATAAAAACGCAGTACACATATTTCTAGACTTTGTTCATTTATCCCTAGGCAGAAAATATTCATAATAGATTTGGAATAAAATTTCCTTCTCAAAAAGCTTAAACTTCAAATAGAAGTGATAAATGAGAAAGAATGATTAGGCTGCAGAATTTTCAAAAGCCTAAAAAGAGCCCGGGCATGGTGGCTCACACCTGTAATCCCAGCACTTTGGGGGGCCGAGGTGGGCAGATCACTTGAGGTTGGGAGTTCAAGACCAGCCTGACCAACATGGTGAAACCCTGTCTCTACTAAAAACACAATAACTAGCCGGGCGTGGTGGCATCTGCCTGTAACCCCAGCTACTTGGGAGGCTGAGGCAGGAGAATGACTTGAACCTGGGAGGCGGAAGTTGCAATGAGCTGAGATAGCACCATTGCACTCCAGCCTGGGCGAGAACAGGGCGAGACTTCATCTCAAACAAAACAAAACAAAAAAACAAAACAGAAAGCCTAAAAACAGATTCCAAGAAGTTGTAGCAAAGAGGTAATTTGTTCCAATATACAGCACAGTCATACACAGCACTTTGCAATTTACCAAGGAAAACATTAAACGTGGCAAGACAGTACTACCCTCTAGGGGCAGAATTTTTATTTTCACAACTTCTCAGCAAAGGATGAATGAAAGGATGAACTAAACAGTTAATAGCAGGCTAATTATTCAAGATGGAACAATCCTTTCTCTTCACATTCTCTTGGTGTAAGCACTTACATGATTGACTATAGAAGTTGGGATAAGACACCCGACCAGTACATTTTGGTTACTTATGAAAATAATTCTGATACAGGGTGGAGAGATAAAAATTTGAAATGAACTTCACAAAACTTAGAATTTATATATGGATTTTTATTTCTATTTTTATTACAGACTTACTATTCTAATTTTTTCCCCATTTTGGGAAAAAAGTTCAATGACAGATATTCCCAGTCCCTTCACACATATGAGGTACCTGTGTGTTTAGTTTATCTGCTTGGATAGAAATTATTACAGAATTCATAAAACAGGAAGTGAACATTATAAACCAGTTACTAACTGTAGAATATTTTGGCTTCCTCTGCCTCCTGCCCTGCTCTAAACCCTACTTCCCGGGGTTTCTGCATTTTCTCCATCCTTTTCCCCAGATTAACCTGTTCATTTATTGACTTCTGTCAAGTTCTAGAAAATGAGATCAAAGACTGATAGCTGGATGTTCTCCTATCTTAAAATGTTAGGGAAACAGTTTGTTAAAAGCATGTTACTCTTTAGTCCTAAGTATTGAGCAGTCATTGTCCTTCAGGCCAAAATGCCAGCCACTTTATTTTCCTACTTTTTAAAGACTTAATTAGCCATCAGCAGTCTGTAGTAGAGCTGGCTTTCTTAATACAAAACAGTTTATTATATTTTAATTGGCAGGCTCTATTGTATCTTGGAGTGTTTTTCTCTAATTTTATATTGAAGTGAAAAATACGAAGAACATAAAATTTGCTACATAGATAATTTTGGAGATGTTCTATTTTAAACATTGATAACAGTATAATTCCATATTTTGAAATATACAAAAATATATACAACTAAAATGGGATCTAAAACAGAAACCTATGAGTGCTAGCTCCAAACAATAAGGCAAATAAGTGAAGAGCTCAGGTAATGGTGTTATTCTTGAGGACACAAAGCCTGGATAAAACTAGATTACCATAAATAGTATAGAAGTTGAAGAAATCACCACAGTAACTAGAATTAATTTAGAAAAAATTAAGAAAAGGTTGGACATATACCATAAGTAATAGAAATAAAACCTATCAGAGCAACAAATGGAAAAAACACACAAAAGCAAGTTTGTGTCCTCAGTGCCAAGGATTAGAGGCAGATGAAGTACAGACTGAATATAGGGAATAGAAAGAAGTCCCAAGAGACAATGAGTGTCTTAAATCAGGAAGCGGAGAGTGAATAAAGGCAATCTCATGAAAGGAAGGGAGAAACTGTAATCCTGCCCACTCCCTCTTTCCAGGGTTATCCAGAATCAATGTTTACCTATGAGAATTGTGTTTTAGTTTTAAATTTTAAAAAATTTTACATTGCTGGTACAAAAGTTTCAATTTTCTCTCAATGTCAGGATTTCAATGTAAGAAATAGACTTTTTTTTTTTGGATAAAATGATTTTTGGATAAATACCCGCTGCTTCATCTACCATGTTGCTCACTTTCAGTCGGCCTTTCCCTTTCCTAACTACCCGATTTAAGACTTTAAACTCAACTGTAAGGTAGTTCAGCCATCATAGATGGGGTTAGTGGGGGGATAGTGGAAAGGCGGCAAGAACCATTCAAATTCAGTTCAACACTGAACAAGAAAAAATTCTGTAACATTGCAAATTTATATTGATATATCAATATATGTAATATACTAATCTGAATATATTAATCAGCTAATTAATGGTGAACTGATTCATAACTATCTCGGGTATTATAGGCAAGTTTCTTAACCTCTCTACACCTAAGTTTCCTTATCTGTAAAGTAATAATGGAACCCTCACCTTGCAGTCGTTGGGAGGATTAAACCTGATGATGCACTATAGCCTGGTTATATAGTATAATTGAAACTTTTGTACTAGCAATGTAAACATTTAAAATAATTTAAAAACTATTTAAAAACAATTCTCATAGGTAAACATTGATTCTGGATAATATATTACTGTTTTCAGCAAAACAATTAGCCATTGCTATTAACATTTTCTAATGCTTCTACTTTTGGCATATGTATCTTCAAATGCTCAAAAAGGAGAGGATTATGGAACCAATATTTAGTAATCATTTCTTCTGTACCAGATACTGTAATTCACCCACAAGAACTGTAGGGCGCCGCACGCTCCTTGGAGGGGGCCCTTCTGCCGGCCACCCGCCTCGGAGGGTTTCAGGCCAGGGCCTGATGTGGCTCATGCCCCCTCGCGGCTTCGTCGGCTGCGCAGTCATCCCACCTTGTTCGTTCTCTCCTTCCCTCCCCGCTAGCCTTGGCTTGCCAGCGGCGCCGGGAAGCCCGACGGCGGCGGTGTCGTAAAAGCGTCGCGAAGGCGTCCGCCCTTGGCGGCTCCCTGCCACCTGTATAAGTGGAGTGTGCTGGGGTGTGAAAAGTAGTATGGAGGCAGCGGTGGCCCAGTGTCTGTGTGGTTTCTAGGTCTCCATGGAGAAGCGGCTCGCCAGTGTCCCAGGCTGCTGAGCTCTCGCCGCCCGAGTCCCCGCGGCGCGGCCGCAGGGCCATGCTAGCTTTGCGCGTGGCGCGCGGCTCGTGGGGGGCCCTGCGCGGCGCCGCTTGGGCTCTGGGGACGCGGCCGAGTAAGGGGCGCGCCTGCTGGGCCCTGCTGCCGCCCGTGCCGTGCTGCTTGGGCTGCCTGGCCGAACGCTGGAAGCTGCGTCCGGCCGCGCTTGGCTTGCGGCTGCCCGGGATCGGCCAGCGGAACCACTGCTCGGGCGCGGGGAAGGCGGCCCCCAGGCCAGCGGCCGGAGCAGGCGCCGCCGCCGAAGCCCCGGGCGGCCAGTGGGGCCCGGCGAGCACCCCCAGCCTGGTACGTACCGATGAGGCGGCGG
>NW_016803344.1:2535892-2539722 GCF_001698545.2 Rhinopithecus bieti | reverse complement strand
CCCCTTTTTTTTTTTTTTAACAGGATAGTTCACAGAATTTTAAAAGATATCTTTAGAAATGGACTTTGCCACCTTTTTTACAATCAAAATTAAGATTCAGGCAAGTTGGCTAGTACTGATTAAGAAAGAGGTTAAATGGGGTTCTAGTGAAGAGAAAGTCCCATGGGGTAGAATTGGCAGTCTTGACTCAGTGGAGAAAAAAAATCTAGGCTTTAGGGAAAGGCGTTTTCTTGTCTTTATTTCTGTACCCTGTTGTGCAGGTTGTCTTAGCTCCACTGGGCCGAGGCTTTTCAAAGCTGAAATACCCTCTCATGAGTCAGATTCTGTTTGGCAAGAAGGGGATGTTCTTCAGACAGCTGCCGAAGAGCTCTTCTGTTAGTGCCAACTTCAGCCAGCTTGGCTCCAAATGAAGTGTCAGGGAATCGCAAAGCCCCCAGATGGGAACTATGAAAGCTCTTGGTTTTTAGTTGAGGATCTTAACATTTCCATGACTGTTTTGAACAAATTTACAAAATTTCTCCATTTCCAAATATCACAATCTCTATTCCTATCTCCATTTTCTTCTAGCGGTTCTCTGACTTAGTGATGAGGTTATAGAATTCAATCTTTTTTTATTCTCTTCGTTCATACCTCCATACACTGTATTAGCGTTCTTTAGATATGTGTAAGGGAGTGAGGGAGATTCTTTGCAGTAAATATTTCAAGCTGAATGCCTGGAGTTGATAATTTGGCTTTTTTTTCTGACACTTTTACTTGTAAGTAGACACTATTTGTCTACTTAGAAGATCTTCCTGAAGTTTCACCTTTAAAAGCAGAGTATTAAAAGTTCCGAGTTCTTACAATGAAGTTATATGTGAAAAGCTTAGCTTATATGGCAGATAATGCATGTGTTCTATCTTCCCTCTCTTAAGAAAACCTGTAATAGGCCAGGCGTGGTGGCTCACGCCTGTAATCCTAGCCCTTTGGGCGGCCGAGGCTGGCGGATCACAAGGTCAGGAGTTCGAGACCAGCCTGGCCAACACAGTGAAACTCCGTCTCTACTAAAAATACAAAAATTAGCTGGGCGTGGTGGCGGGCGCCTATAATCCCAGCTACTCAGGAGGCTGAGGCAGGAGAATCCCTTGAACCCGGGAGGTAGAGGTTGCAGTGAGCTGAGATCGTGCCCCTGCACTACAGCCTGGGCGATAGAACTAGACTCCGTCTCAAAAAAAAAAAGAAAAGAGAAAAGGAAACCTGTAATATGTAAGATGCCTTACTCTGTGTTTGAGTACATGATACATCTTCATCTTTTGTATTCTTTTTTTTTTCTTTTTTTAATAAAAAAAAATTGAGATGGGGTTCTCTCCATGTTTCCCAGGCTGGTCTGTAATTCCTGGGCTCAAGGGATCCTCCTGCTTTGGCCTCCTGAAGTGCTGTGATTACAGGTGTCAGCCACCATGCCCAGCCATCTTCTGTATTCTTGAAAGAAGATTTTAGGGAGATATCTGTAAAAAGAACTGAATGGATTTTAAAATTCAATTTAATGTACTAAATTTAAAGTTTATGCAGCTTCTGACTGAAGCTGATGAAGTATATTTTTCTAATGTATATAGTTATTCAAAGTATGAATTCATAGTATTGTATTTAAATTTTGTTGTCTTTGTGTTTCAGTATGAAAACCCATGGACAATCCCAAACATGTTGTCAATGACGAGAATTGGCTTGGCCCCAGTTCTGGGCTATTTGATTATTGAAGAAGATTTTAATATTGCACTAGGAGTTTTTGCTTTAGCTGGGCTAACAGATTTGGTAAGTTGTAAATGCACTCCCAGTTTGCTCTCCTTCCAAATGCTCGTCTGTACTACTAAGTTGAAATAGCATAGCCTTAGCTTGCTTTTCCTTGGGAGGAAATTCTCAAGATGAATTTGACGTAGTACTTTTTGTGAGGACTCTGTCTTTAGCATCTATATGGGATTTTTTTTTTGGCATATGATTTCAGGGAGGAAGCGAAGGTTGTAGGGAAGTAAAGGAGGAGATACTTTGCACTCTTGGTTTTTAAGACTGAAAGAAACACCCTTAGAAATTTCCAAAGAGCCAAGTGCTTGCTTTAGGGATAGAAATAAGGGAGAGGAGATCTGAGATGACTTTTCTATGTATTGTGATAAAGAGGAGTACTCTGATCTGCAATTGGTTTTCCTAGCGGAGAGGGAAACTGGGCCAGTTGTTAGGACCCAGGGAACTAGGATGTAACCAGGGAGCATGTAGAACTCATAGCTTTGCTCAGGTTTCATGCTAGCAGGAGGCTGTAGGTACCCCCACAGATTTATTTTCTGATCTCTGCTCTACACTCCTCTGGCTGCCCTGCAGAATGCTCTGGGCTTACAATTGAACATCCTTCCTTCTTCTCCCTCAGCAGATGGACAAAGAAGAGGAACTCTCCTTGATACCACAATGTTAGTTTTGATAGAGGAGAGGAGAATTTATTCAAATTATCTCACATTAGAACTGGAAAATAATTTTATAACAAAAGGCTACGTTAAATAGGCTTTTGTGGACTGGCTAGCCATCATCATGTATGACATTATTTGTATTACCAACTTTATTTCATGAAAGTTTTGAAATGCCTTATAAAACTGGCTGGACACAGTGGCTTATACTTGTAATTCCAGTGCTTTGAGAGGTCAGGAGTTTGAGACCAACCTGCACAACATAGCAAGAGCCTATCTCTACAAAAAATTTAAAAATTGGCATGGTTGCACATGCCTGCAGCACTAGGTACTCAGGAGGCTGAGGCAGGAGGATTGCTTGAGCTCAGGAGTTCAAGGCTGCAGTGAGCTATAATCTCACCACTGTGCTATAGTCTGGGTAACAGAGCAAGACCTTGTCTCTTAAAAAACAAAAAAAAAGGAAAAACTTCATGCTGTATAAAAATATAGTTGAGGGAAGTGTGGAAAAGATGAAGGAATAATTTTAAACCAGGGCGAAGTTAGCAGGAGAAATAGATACGTTATATTCATGTACAAGGTTGGTCTGAGAGCTATATGAGCATCCAGACAGGTGGTGCTTTGGTGCCTCTTCAAACTAATTTATGTTTGAAAAGCTTTGATCAATTTTGCTCAATATTTATTGAGAATTGAGAAAAACTAGTTTTATATTAATAAAAGTTGCATGGCATCTTTCTTTGTAACATCAGCTGTTGTCTTTGAGGTTCATAGAAATGTAATTCCACGTGCCTAGTAGCAGAAGCATTGGTAGGCAACATAGAATTAACTGAAGATTTTGGAGTGCAGACAGGAGAGCATTTGCACTGTTACATGGCATTTCCAAACCTGCTTCAAATGTTGTCTCTCAAATTGGCTTTACCTCTCTTTTTCCAGAGTTTAGCTTCTACTAATATTTGTCACCGCCTCTTCCCATTCTCACAATTTTTCTCCTTTTATTTTGTCTCTGCTTTTTTTTTTTTTTTTTTTTTGGAGACGGGAGTCTCACTCTGTCGCCCAGGCTGGAGTGCAGCGGCGTGATGTTGGCTCACTGCAGCCTCTGCCTCTCAGGTTCCAGCAATTCTGCCTCAGCCTCCCGGATAGCTGGGATTACAGGCACGCACCACCACACTCGGCTAATTTTTGTATTTTTAGTAGAGATGGAGTTTCACCATGTTGGCCAGGCTGGTCTCAAACTCCTGACCTCAGGTGATCTGCCTGCCTCGGCCTCCCAAAGTGCTGGGATTACAGGCATGAGCCACCGCACCCGGCCTGTCCCTTCTTTTCTCTCAAAGCCTCCATTCATTGTCAATGTTGTCTCCAAGTCTGTCAAAGGCCATTATACTGGTAACAGTTTTTTTTTTTTTTTTT
>NW_016803344.1:2500172-2535768 GCF_001698545.2 Rhinopithecus bieti | reverse complement strand
TTTTTTTTTTTTTTTTGGAGACGGGAGTCTCACTCTGTCGCCCAGGCTGGAGTGCAGCGGCGTGATGTTGGCTCACTGCAGCCTCTGCCTCTCAGGTTCCAGCAATTCTGCCTCAGCCTCCCGGATAGCTGGGATTACAGGCACGCACCACCACACTCGGCTAATTTTGTATTTTAGTAGAGATGGAGTTTCACCATGTTGGCCAGGCTGGTCTCAAGCTCCTGACCTCAGGTGATCTGCCTGCCTCGGCCTCCCAAAGTGCTGGGATTACAGGCATGAGCCACCGCACCCGGCCTGTCCCTTCTTTTCTCTCAAAGCCTCCATTCATTGTCAATGTTGTCTCCAAGTCTGTCAAAGGCCATTATACTGGTAACAGTTTTTTTTTTTTTTTTTTAACAGACAAGATCTTTTTCAGTTACTGTAGTCTCCTTTTTGTCTGCTACTTTTTTTTCTTTTTCTTTTAAGCCGCCACATGAGATTACAGTATTAATTGAATGTTAGAGAGGCCCCATTAACATTTTTCTAAATACATAACATGATGTTTATGGAAACCTGAGTTAACTGGTGCCACATTTCACATTGGTTCCGTGGAGATTTTAGTGCCTTTCGATTGGCCACTGGGAGGTGGCCATACTCATCATTTTAAGCCGGGGAATGACAAAGTCGGATTGCCTTGTGCGTGGAAAATGGATTATAGACAGGTCAGAGTAGAAGCAGAGTAACTGGTTAGGGGCTCACTGTGGTCTAGCAAGAGTGGAAGCAGAGTAACTGGTTAGGGGCTCACTGTGGTCTAGCAAGAGTGGAAGCAGAGTAACTGGTTAGGGACTGACCGTGATCCATGGCAGCAGTGGTAGGAACTTAGACTGTGGTTGGAATTTGGAGTTGGAGAGAAGTATGTGGGTTTGAGATATATTTTAAAGACAGAGGTAATATGTTGATGGATTAGATATGGAGTGAGAGTAGGAAGAGTCAAATATGAATACTAGGGTGTTACTTTAAAAAAAAATTCTCTTCTAAAACCAGGTTCATGGAAATGACATTTTCTGTGATGAGCAACACTGGAATAGGGCAGAGTTTAAGGGAAAATACTAAGAATTCTGTTGCTTATCCACATAGAAGTATCAATTGAGCAGTTTAGTAGTTTGGAGTTGGAGGAAGTCTTCATTACAGAGAGAAATTTGGGAGCTGTCAGATATAGATGGTTGGATCTGGGTAAAATCATCCAGACTGAGGTAACAGAAAGGAAGAGTCAGAGAAATGAGCAACAAGTAGAGCACCAGAAAAGAAGCCAGTCAGGAACCCTGGGAAGGAATAGCTGGTGAGGAAGGAATAAAATTAGGCAGTGAGATTTCCCAGGAAGTGGAGAAAGTGCTTCAGTTGTGTCGAGGTCAGGTACTCTAAAAATGCGGAATTCGTTGGTGACCTTTATGAGCCTCACCTCTGGAGGGGTGGGGACTATTGGAGAGGGTTGAAAACAGATGTGAGATGGTAATGACACGGGACATTCCTTTGAAGCAGTTTTGCTTTGTAGGGGAATACAGAAATGGGATCACAGAAGGGTCTTTTAAAAAGATATGTATTGGGGAATTCTGTCTATCTATCTACCTATCTAATCCTCTATGTAAAAATATATATGCTGGAGTGTATGTATATACTGGGGAATTTTTCTTTGGTCTTTTTTTTTTTTTGAGATAAATCTCGTTGTGTTGCCCAGGTTGGCCTTGAACTCCTGGCTTCAAACAATCCTCCCACCTTAGCCTTCCAAGTAGCTGGGACTATAGGTGTGCCACTGTGCCCAGTGAATTTTTGTTGTTAGTTAAGTGATTAATTAAATGATCAGGTAGAGAGATTAAATGAAAGGGAGAGATTGATGATGCAAGGCGAGATGGGGAAGAAGAGAGGCAGGTCACAGAAGGTGACAGGGCATGGTAACGGATGAAGGAAAGCAGAGAGAGTGAATGGATGCAGGTAGGTGGAGGATTTGATGATGGGAATATGAGGACGAGCTGACTACATTTTTCTTTTTTCTTAAGGAAAATATAGACATGACCTTGTGCAAAAGAGATGAAGTTAGGTCTGAGGTGAGAGCAGAAACAGTGTGAAAGAGAGCATGAAAAGAGAGGGTAAATATAGTAGCAAGTGTGGGATTGCTAGGCAGTATTGGGTGCCCATGGGAGATTTGTGGTCCCCAGTTTGAAGTGAGACCAGTCTTCCCATTTGTGTGTTTTCCTTAAGCACTGTTCAGCTCTTAGGTGCAGGCCCAGAGTACATGAAGAGTTGTTTTTAAGCAGGGTTGAAGGAGAGTGGAGTGAAGGGGAGTTACAGATGTTTGTAAAGGAATGATGTTGATGTCCTTGTAATCTAGTGTGGGTTAGAGGAATAGTGAAGATGAGAGGGTGATGATGGTGAAAAAGTGAAAGGTTAAGTTCCCTGAGGTCAGAAACTGAACTAAACCTCATCTTCCAAGGTCCCAGCTCCCCAGGCTAGGTACTTTTCTGTTCATATGCTTAAGAAGAAAATAGATTTTTTTCAGTTGCGATAGTAATAGCTAGTAACTGCTTTTTTTTGAGGATTTACTAAGCGTTGAGTGCTGAACAAGTATTAATCACTTAATGTGCTGAAGACAACCACCCTTTTGAGGTAGGTAATTTATCTCTGTTTTACAGATGAGGAAACTAAGGCTTAGTCAGGTCAAATAACTTATCCAAGATCACACAGCTAGTAAGTGGCAGAGCCAGGACTTGAACAGCTTTTGTTCTGCTACAAAGACCACATTTTTTTTACCACAGTCCTGGACTCCTGCTGTCTCCTGTAACTCATTGGAGTACTTGAGATATGACAACTTATTTGTTCTTTAAAATGAACCATGATTAATTATGTCTAAATTAATCTTTTTTTCCCCTTAGAAATAGTATTAGGGAACTCAAACATTTGTTGAAACTTGAAGTTAAATGAGTAAAAGCCAGGAAGGGACTTGGATAAACCAGAAAATACTTGCCTTGTTTAATGTGGAGAGACAATACTTTTCAGTCCATTTTGTGGCCCCAGAGTGGCCAGACCACTCCCTTCTCAAGTTAGAATGGAGATCTGGGTTTTTATGGGAAGAACTGAATACTTAAATGTAGATAACTAATTACAGTTTTTAAAAGCTCTGATAGATCAAACAGAACCAGCTTGCAGGCCCCATTTGGCCCACTAGCAACTAGATGTGACTTATGCTTTAAATATAGTTTATTTTTATCACAATAATATAAAAATAAATAAGTATCAGAATTTTAACTAGGTCAGGTAGAGAGGACTGAGTTTTCTACTCAAATGTGGGTAATGCTGATACAGTCAGAATAAGGAATAAACAGTGGTATTGAGCAAAATAAATTGAAAAACAGAAAAATGGTAAGTTTTAACGGAGTTGAATTATATTATCCTAGACCAGGCTCAGCCATGCATGCTTTCTTTGAGTTTTCTTTAGGTTCTTTATAGCTTTAAATACATCACTAACCATATCTTTAAATGTGTGTTTGGGTTCATCCACCAAAGGGGCCTTGTGAAAATACTGAGAAATAACCAGAAGGCCTTGAGGGGAAAGAAAATAAATGTGCATTTATTTTAAGACCAGTTGCTAATTTAAAAGCAAAATGTATACCAGTGAAAGAATGAGAATGTTTGGGGGTAAGAAACAGAAGAGATTTTGTTTACATTTTATGAGAGTATAATCGTTATTCTGGTATATCTTAAGCTTCAGAATATCTACTCTGTTCCTGTTATGACATTTATATATAAAAAAAAAAACTTCTATTTTCAGTTGGATGGATTTATTGCTCGAAACTGGGCCAATCAAAAATCAGCTTTGGGAAGTGCTCTTGATCCACTTGCTGATAAAATACTTATCAGTATCTTATATGTTAGCTTGACCTATGCAGATCTTATTCCAGGTAAGAACACATCATGCGTACTTTTGAATAGTACAGGGAAGAATGACATTAGTCAGCTTAGGATTTCTCTTGAGAGACAAATAATTTTTGTTCCAAAAATATAGTTTTCAACTTTAAACAGTTGAACTGTTTTATTTGTCAAACTAATTGCGGATTTTAGAATTTGTGTCCTTGTTTTACTAGTAAAATCAGTTGCTTTCCTAGTAAGGTTGTTTAAAATTAAAATCGAACAAATATTTCACAGTGCCAATTCATATTACTCTGAAATTTTTTGGTGCTATATTATATATTTTAGTGCCTAGCTTTTGAAAGCAATTTAGTTTTCTTATGTTTATTATCTTTATTAATATCGTTTAATCATAATAAGTGAGAACTCTGAAATCCTGAAGATGTCTATAAAATTTCACATTATGTAGACCCTATTAGGCAATTTTTAAATTATACAATAGTTTGTACATTATATGAATACTTTTTCTAATAAGATTTTATGATTTTTTGCTTTGTATTTTCCATGTGCTTTTCTGATTGTTCATTTTCTACTTCAGTTGTATTTCTCAGTTGTTCTCCCTCAGATGAAGTTAAACTGTTTTTTTTTTCTAAGAGCTAGGAATCATATCTAATCACACTGGGACTTCCCTTCACCATCAGTCTAAGAGTTTGCATTTTTGAGGTTTAGGAAAAGAAAAAAAAAGGAAGAAAGAAAGAAATGATATCTTAGAACAAAGAAGCTGCCACATGGTCCCTCGGTATCATGTTATTATTGACACTTGGTAGAAAGAAGTATAGTGGCGTTTCAGCCTAATGTAGTCTCCTCCAACTAGAAATTATTTTTCTTTCTTGCTTTTAGTTTTCTAAGTTCTTGTACCAAAATAAAAAATAAATTGGACTAATGTTTACTTTTATGTGCTTCTTTGAAAGTTAGAATTGAAGTGTGTATGTGATTGGGGTGTGTGTATGTGTGTGTGTAAGATTTCTTGCCTCGGCTGGTCTCGAACTGCTGGGCTCAAGCGATCCTCCCACCTCGGCCTCCCAAAGTGACTGTGGATTACAGGCTTGAATCACCTTGCTTGGCCCCTCCCATTTTTCATAGTTACATTGTATTTTGATGTATTGTTTTACAAAGGTTGCCCAGTCATTTTGCTATTGAACATAGAAATTGTTTCCAGGTTTTTTGGAATTACGAGTAACATTGCTGTGAGTTTTACTTACATAATTGGTGTAGGTTGCTTTCTAAGCTGAGACTTCCCTTCACTGGCAATCTTAGAGTTTCCATTTTCTTTCCTCTATGTTGAGTCTGTTTTTCCAGGCTCCCTTGTCTTCCTTTGCATTAAGTTACTCCTTTTCTCCAGTTGTTTTCTGTAGAAGGATGGAGTGTGGCAGCCAGATTTTTAGAGGTCTTAGACATCTCAATGTCTGTATTTTGTCTTCCATACATGATTGACAGTTGAAGTAGGCATTACTTTTTTTAATCTTTTTTCTTTTTCTTTTCTTTCTTTTTGAGACAGGGTCTCACTCTGTGACCCAGGCTGGAGTGCAGTGGCACAGTCTCCGCTCATTGCAGCCTTGACCTCCCAGCTCAAGCAGTCCTCCCACCTCAGCCTCCCAAGAACTTACCACCACATGCACCACCACGCCTGACTAATTTTTCTATTTTTTGTAGAGATAGGGTTTTGCCATGTTGCCTAGGCTAGAGGTGTAATTTTTAAATTGCAGATGATTTTAATTTGGAATTGTGAAGACCCTCTTCCATAGACTTGGAGATTCCAACTTGCTATGGAGCAGTCTCTTATCATTCTGATACGTTTTCCTTTACATGTGATCATGTTTTGTATTGGAAAGCTTTTAGGATTTTAAGAAAATGTGATTCCTAATTGATGTTTTCTTTAAAAAGTTATCTCTCTTAATTCATTTTCTAATGCTTATATGGCTACCCATTTATCCCAGCACATTTTATAGAAAAATAGGTATTTTCAGACTCAGAGCAAGGTCATTTCTAAGTTGTTTTCTTCTCCATTGATTCGTCTGTCTTTGCATCAGTGGCACCCTTCTTATTGCTTTGCTAAAAGTCTTGCTGTCTGGTAGAGCAAGTCCTTTCCACTTTGGACATTCTTAGCCCTTTCCATTTGTTATAAATTTTAGAATCAACTTTTCCAAGAATCAGCAATTTTCCAGAGAAAAATCTGTTTGGATTTTGATTGGGATTGCAATGAACTTATGATCTGTTTGGAGGAATTTGCATCTTTACAATTTTAAGTCTTCCAGTCCACGGACATGCTGTATCTACTCTATTTAGGTCTTCTTTAGTATCTGTCAAAGTTTTATAGTTCTCTCCAGAAAGATAATAAACATTTTTGTTAGACTCACTCCTAAGTGCATGATAGTTCTTGGTGCTTTTATAAATGGTAGCTTTTAAATTTCATTTTCTGGCCAGGCACAATGGCTTACCCCCCTTGTAAGCCAGCACTTTGTGGGGCTGAGGTGGGTGGATCACTTGAGATCAAGACTTCAAGAGTAGCTTGGCCAGCATGGCGAAACCCTGTCTACTAAAAATACAAAAATTAGCCGTGTGTAGTGGCATGTGCCTGTAATCCCAGCTACTCAGGAGGGTGAGGCACGAGAATGTCTTGAACCTGGGAGGCAGAGGTTGCAATGAGCCGAGATTATATGACTGCACTCCAGCCTGAGTGACAAAGTGAGACTCTGTCCTCAAAAAAAAAAAAAAAAATTTATTTTCTAATAACTCCATGTTGATATGAAAAAGTCAGTACTGTTTCTAATGTTGATTGTTGTGTCTAGTGAAACTTGCTAACTTGTATTCTAACAATATACATATAAATTCGCTTGGATTTTTTACATGCTTAATTATGTCTTATATGTAATTAATGACAATGTATTTCTTCTTTTCCAATCCTTTTACTTTTTGTTTCTTTTACTTGCCTTACTGCACTGAGTAGTACAGTGTTGGCAAGGAGTGGTGTCAATGTCTTGTTCCCAATCTCATAGAAAAGCCTTAAGTGTTTCACTATTAAAGATGATGTTTGCTGTTGGTTTTGTAAGTATCCTTTTCAAGTTAAGAAGTTCACTTCTGTTGGGAGTTTGAGTTTTTCTTACAATTGGGTACTAAATTTTTTTGTGTTTTTTGCAGAGATGCGGTTTTGCTATGTTGCTCATGCTGATCTTGAACTCTTGGCCTCCCAGAGTTCTGGGATTACAGGCATAAGCCACCACCCCTGGGCTGGATATAAATTTTGTCAAACTCCTTTTGTGTATTACTATGGTCGTATTGTTTTTCCCTTTAGCTGTTCATGTGTGGTGAATTACACATGTTAATGCAATATTAGTTCTAATGTTAAAACAACTTGCAATTCCTGGTATAAATCCAACATTGCCATGATATATTATGAAAAACTTGCTGGATTTGTCTTGCTAATATTTTGTGGAAGATTTCAAATTTTAATTCATGAGATCGGCTTGGAATTCTTCATATATTCTTGTTAAGTTTTCATATCAGATTATAATTAGCTTCATAAAATGAACTGGGAACTTTTTTTTTTCTTCCGTTCTTGGAAGATGTTTCATTATGAATATTTCTACTTAAAAGTTTGGTAGAATTTGTTAAAGCCATTGAGGCCTAGAGTTTTCTTTACGGAAGAGTTTTAAAATAGATAATTCATTTTCTTTGTTAACAGGATGATTCAGGTTTAAAGTATATCTTTTTTTTTTTTTTTAACCTTCAACCAACTCACTCCATATTGTACCTTTTGACCAGTTTTAAGTTGTGATGTTTTCTCGGAATTTGTCCATTTGATCTACATTATAAAAAATTTATCATATGGGATTTATGGTATCCTCATTAACTTTATTTATTGACTTACTACTCCTTGTGGAGCAGGGCTACCCCATAGGCAGTGTGCCCAGAATAACTCTCATTAACCTTTTGATGTCTATAGGATATGTAGTAATGTCCTTCTTTTCCTCTTATTTTTTGTCCCTTTTTTTCTTTTTTTTTTTTAATCTTTTTTTGCCAGAGGTTTGTCAGTTTTATGAATCTTTTCAAAGAACCAGGTTTGGGTTTTGTCAAGCCTCTCTGATATGTTGTTTACTACTTCATTAAATCTTGCTGTTTTATTTTTTCTTCTTCAGGTTTTCTTTGCTGTTCCTTTTCTAATTTTTTTTTTTTTTTGAGTGCAGTGGCCTGATCTCAGCTCACTGCAACCTCTGCCTTCTGGGTTCATGCGATTCTCTTGCCTCAGCCTCCTGAGTAGCTACGATTACAGGCCTGTGCCACCATACTCGGCTAGTTTTTTTGTATTTTTAGTAGAGACGGGGTTTCACCATGTTGGCCAGGCTGGCCTCGAACTCCTGACCTCAGGTGATCCTGAAGTGATCCTGACCTTAGGTGCCTCTGCCTCTCAAAGTGCTGGGATTACAGGTGTGAGCCACCATGCCTGGCTCTAAATTCTTTTAATTGATTCTGTCTAGAAATAAAATGGAGATTCTTATGTAATTAAAAATTTTTAGTAGCTTTTTTTAAAAAAGGAAACATGAAAATTGATATATTTTATGTAATCCACTATATCAAAATATTATCATTTTAACTTGTAATCAATAAATTTATGAGAATTTTTTCCTATCACACCTTCAAAGTCTAATGTGTATTTTGAACCGTGCAGCTATAGGTGGCTACTTGTTTTTCAACTTTTCTAAAGATTGCATATAATACTGTATATTTTCCTCTAATTACCACTTTCATTGCATCTCCTATGTTAGTTTTAGTGTGTCATTGTCCAGTATACAATATTTTCCTATTTCCAGTATTATTCTTTCATTGACCTGTTAGGTTAAAAATAAATATATCTTAATTTGTTGCCATTTTGGGGGGGATTTTTTAGTTATCTTTTTGTTACAATTTCAATCGTAATAACCTTGTGTTCAGAGAACATGCTCTGTGATTTCAGCCTTTCAGCCCAGTACAGTCAGATTTTATAAATATTCCTTGAATACTTGAATGTATATTCTACAGTTCTTGGGTATGATGTTCTTCATAGGTCTATTAGATCAAGTTTTAATCCTGCTCTTGAAGTCTTCTGTTTCTTCACTGAATGTTCTTTTGCTTTTGGTTTGTTCAGCAGTTAGAGTTTCCTACTGTGTGTCTAGTTTTCCAGTATTTGTCTCTGTAGTTGTGATTTTGTTTTGTATCTTTTTTTTTTTTTTTTTTTTTGAGACAGAGTCTTGCTCTGTCTCCCAGGCTAGTGTGCAATGGCACCATCTCGGCTCACTGCAGCCTCCGCCACCTGGGTCCAAGTGATTCTCCTACCTCAGCCTCCTGACTAGCTGGAATTACAGGTGCATGCCACCATGCCCTGCTAATTTTTGTATTTTTAGTAGTAACGGGGTTTCACCATGTTGGCCATGCTGGTCTTGAACCCCAGACCTCAAGTGATCTGCCCACCTTGGCCTCCCAAAGTGCTGCAATTATGGGTGTGAGCCTCCACACCTGGCCTGCTTTGTATGTCTTGAAGTTATGTTGTTAAAGTGAGTATGAATTAGAAATTGTTATGTCTTCTTGGTGAATTGAATGTTTTATTGTGAAGTGACCCTCTATAGCTCTAGTAATGATTTTTACCTTAAAATATATTTTGTGGGCTATTACTTAAGCTCAGCTGGCTTGCTTTTGGTAGTGTTTGCATGATAAATATTTTACCTTCTACATTTCTGCATCTTTTTAGATATCACTTATAAATAACATATATTTATGTAAATATATATGTAAATAACATATTTTAAATAAAACCCATTTTCTCTTAACCCAAATAGTCTTTTAACAGAAGCATTTAATCCATTAATATTTATTGTGATTGAGAGATGTTTCATTCAGTCTTTTATTTTACTTGAAGTATTGTATATGACACGTATGTTTTGTCCTTTTTAGTATTTTTAAATTATATTTTCTTTCACTCTACTAGTTTGAAAGTTTTACACGGTTTCCATTCAGTTTTCCTCCAAATTAAAACATTTATCTTTATAAAAATATGATCTTAATAATTCTGTACTCATTCTGGGCATGGGAGGCACCTTAGAATACTTGAACTCCAATTATTCTCTTAGCTTAGGTTACTGTTGTCATACTTTTATATATTTCTTAAACTCACAGATATGTTTATATAATGTTCATTTAAATTTATCTTCATATTTATTACTCTTTGTTGGTCTGTGTTGTTTGATGTATTTCAGACTTCCCATCTGAGATCATTTTCCTTTTGTCTGAAGTATGTTCTTTTGGAATTCTTTTTAATGTAGGTGTACTGGTAAATTCTTTTTCTCTGAAAATGTTTTCATTTTGTCTTTATTCTTGAAGAATATTTTTGTTGTGTATAGAATTCCAGGTTGGTGTTAGTTTTTCTTAGCATGTTTAAGATATTGCTCAGTCATTCTCTTCCATTGTTGATAATAAGAAATCAGCTGTTAATCCTTTTTTTTTTTTTTTCAAGGCAAGGTCTCACTCTGTCACCCAGGCTGGAGTGCAGTAGTATGATCTTAGCTCACTGCATTATCTGCCTCCTGGGCTCAAGCAGTCCTCCTACCTCAGCCTCCTGAGTAGCTGGGACTACATGTGTGTGCCACCATGCCCATCTCATTTTTGTATGGTTTTTAGAGATGGAGTTCGCCTGTTGCCCAGGCTGGTCTTGAACTTTTGAGCTCAAGCAATCTACCCACCTTGGCCTTCCAAAGAGCTCTGATTACAGGCAAGAGCCACTGCACCTGGCCGTATTGCTTTTTTTGAAGGCAATTTTGTTTTCTTGTGGCTGTTTTTAAGATTGTCTTTTGTTTTTCTCAGTTTCATAATAATATTTCTTGTTATAAGTTTCTTTTTTATTCTGCTTGGGATTTATTGGACTTCTAAGTCTGTGGATTATATATTGAAGTTAGTGCTAGAAAATTCTCAGCCACAATCTCTTTAAATGTTGTTGTGTATTCTTTCTTTTCTTTTGGGACTACAATATACCTCTGATAGACGTTCTCTCTGTATCCATTACATCTCAGTGGGTTTTTTCTGTGTTCGCTCATTTTATCTTTTTGAGCTCCATTCTGGCTGTGCTAATAGGTTTACTATTTTTCATTTAATTGCCTCTCTTTAGCTGTACCAAATCTATTTAATCTTAACTTCTATTGTATTCTCTAACTATAGAACTCCTGTTTTATTCTTTTTTGGACTTGCTAAGTCATCTTTTATGGTTTTCAGTTCCATGCTGAAGTTTTCAATATTGACTTTTATCCCCTTGTACATGCTAATAAGCTTAGTTGTTTTTATAGACTCTGGTGATTCAAAAATCTTACATCTTTTGGTAGTCTCTTTCATTTGTCCACTGTTTCTGTTGATTCTTACTCATGGTATTTTAATTATTTGTTATTTTTTTTCCTGTTTAGATATATTCTTTGAAAAATAATTTGGAGGAATATTTGATTCTTATGAACATGGCATTACTCACCAGAGAAGATTTTTTTGTTCTACCAGGTGCCTAGGAATGCTAACAGTCTGGGACCACATAGACCACCAGGTGATGAGACAATCCTGGGAGTCCTGTTTTACTTTGGGCCATCTTTTCTCCCAACCCTGTAGGAATAGTCATTCAGATCCTAGCTGCAAGCTAGGAGATGGTTTATCAGAGCCCAGCCTCGAGGGCTCTGAGCTTTGGCTACTGTCACCCCATCATAACTGAGCTTCATGGATTGATTCTTTTCTTTCAGATTTTCTTTTAAAAATCTTTGTCTTTTTTTTTTCTTCTGAAAGATTCCCCCAACATTACCATTCCCCCCTTCTGTTGACTTTTTTTGGCTCTCATTTTGAATTTTCACGAGTTCATGTTCTCTGTCTTCGTTTAAAAAAAAAAAGTTCTTATATCGTGGATGAATGTCATTCAGGATGTCTATACATACATGCGCATACCTCATTTTTATTGCATTTCACTTTATTGCACTTTGCAAAGTGACATTTTTTACAAATTCAGAGTTTGGCAACCGTATGTCCACAAATCTATCAGCACCATTTTTCTAACATATGTGCCCATTTTGCCTCTCTGTCACTTTTTTTTTTTTTTTTTTTTTTTTCCTGAGACAGGGTCTTGCTCTGTCACCCAGGCTGGAATGCAGTGGTATAATTATGCCTCACTGCAGCCTTGACCTCTTGGGCTCAAGGGATCCTCTTGTCTCAGTTTCTTGAGTAGCTGAGACTACAGATGTGCGCCACCACACACCCAGCTAATTTTTAAATTTTTTATAGAGATCGGGTTTCCCTATGTTGCCCAAGCTGCTCTCGAACTCCTGGGCTTAAGTGATCCTCCCACCTCAGCCTTTCAAAATGCTGGGATTACAGGCATGACCCACAGCACCTGGTCTCTGTCACATTATAATAATTCTGCCAATATTCCAGACTTTGTCATTATTAAATCTATTATGGTGATCTGTGATCAGTGATCCCTGATGTTACTGTCTAATTGCTTTGGGATGCAGTGAACCCGTGAGAGTCATCCATGAGGGTTGGAATCAACTTATTCCAAAATCCTGTTAATCAAGAGTGAAATTAATCAATTAATGTTGTGTATGTTCTGACTGTTCCACCAATCTGTGGGTCCCCTATCTCTCTCCCTCTCCTCAGGCCTCCCTATTCTCTGAGACACAATAATATTGAGATTAGATCAATTAATAACCCTACAATGTGAAAAGAAGAAGTTATATGTCTCTCACTTTAAATCAAAAGCTAGAAATTATTAAGCTTAGTGAGGAGGGCATTTCAAAAACTGAGAGAGGCTGAAAGCTAGGCCTCTTGTGCCAAATAGCTAGCCAAGTTGTGAATGCATAGGAAAAGTTCTTGAAGGAAATTAAAATTGTTACTCCAGTGAACACATAAATGTTAAGTAAGCAAAACAGCCTTATTGCTTATGGAAAGAAAGTCTGAATGGTCTGAATAGAAGATCAAGTCAGCCAAAACATGCCCTTAAGCCAAAGCCTAATCTATAATAGATTAAGGCCCTAACTCTGTTTAATTCTGTGAAGGCACAGAGAGGTGAAGAAGTTGCAGCAGAAAAGTTGGAAGCTAGCTGACCTTGGTTTGTGCAGTTTAAGGAAAAAAGCCATCTCCATAACATGGAAGTGCAAGGTGAAGCAGCAAGCACTAGTGGGGAAGCTGCAGCAAGTTATCCAGAAAATCTGGCTAATGATGAGGGTGGATACAATAAACAACAGATTGTCAGTGGAGACAAAACACCCTTCTTTTGGAAGAAGATGCCATCTAAAGCTTTCATAGCTAGAGAGAGGTCAGTGCATGGGCTTCAAAGAACAGGCTGATTCTTTTGCTAGAGGCCATGAAGCCAGTGAGTTTAAGTTGAAGCCAGTGCTCATTATCATTCTGAATATGGTAGGGCCCTTAAGCATTATGCTAAATCTACTCTGCCTGTGCTCTAGAAATGGAATAGCAAAGCATGAATGACAGCACGTCTGTTTACAACATGATGTACTGAATATTTTAAGCCTACAGTTGAGACCTACTGCTCAGAAAAAAAGATTCAGTTTAAAATGTTACTACTCATTGACAACACACCTGATCACCCAAGAGCTCTGATGGAGATAAACAAGAAAATTAACGTTGTTTTCATACCTACTGACACATCCATTCTTCAGTCCTTTGTTATTTTGACTTTCAAGTCTTATTATTTAAGAAATACATTCCCCAAGGCTATAGGTGCCATAGATAGTGATTCCTCTGATGGATCTGGGCAAAGTAAATTGAAAACCTTCTAGAAAGGATTCACCATTCTAGATGCCATTAAGAATATTGATGATTCATGGGAGGAAGTCAAAATATCACCATTAACTGGATTTTTGGAAGAAGTTGATTCCAACCCATATGGATGATTTGAGGGGTTCAAGACTAGTGGAGGAAGTCACTGCAGATGTGGTAGAAATAGCAAGATAGCTAGAATTAGAAGTGGAGCCTGAGGATGAGTGAATTGCTGCAATCTCATGATAAAAATTTCCTGAGTTGCTTCTTAAACAAAGAGGTTTTTAGAGATGAAATATACTCCTGGTGAAGATGTTGTGAACACTGTTGACATGACAACAAAGGATTTAAAATATTACACAGACTTAGTGGATAAGGCCGCTGCAGGACTTGGGAGAATTAACTTCAACTTTTTTTTTTTTGAGACAGAGTGTTACTGTGTCGCCCAGGCTGGAGTGCAGTGGCATGATCTCGGCTCACTGCAAGCTCCGCCTCCCAGGTTCATGCCATTCTCCTGCCTCAGCCTCCCGAGTACCTGGGACTACAGGCGCCCACCACCATGTCCAGCTAATTTTTTTGTATTTTTAGTAGAGACGGGATTTCACCATGTTAGCCAGGATGGTCTTGATCTCCTGACCTCATGATCTACCCTCCTTGGCCTCCCAAAGTGCTGGGATTATAGGCGTGAGCCACTGCGCCCGGCCTTAACTTCAATTTTGAAGGAGGTTCTGTGGGTAAAATGCTATCAAATAGCATTGCATGGAACAGAGAAATCTTTTGTGAAAGGCAGAGTCAATTTATGTGGCAAACTTGATTGTTGTCTTATTTTAAGAAATTGCCACAGCCAGCCCAGCCTTCAGCAACCACCACTCTGATCAGTCAGCCGCTGTCAACGTTGAGATAAGACCCTCTACTAGCAAAAAGTTTATGACTCGTTAAAGGCTCAGATGATCATTAGCATGATTTAGCAGTAAAGTATTTTTAAATTAAGGTGTGTGTGCTTGTGTGTGTGTGTGTGTGTGTATTTAGACAGTGCTACTACCATACACAAAATGGATTGTAGTGTAGACATAACTTTCATGTGCACTGGGAAACTGAAAAATTCGTGCGACTCACTTTACTGTAGTATTAGCTTTGTTGCGGTGGTCTGGAACAGAGCCTTCAATATCTCTGAGGTATACTTGTATTTATTTATTTATTTATTTATTTTTAAAAAAACCTCTGTATTGGGTCTCTTTCCTTCAGATTCTATTTTTTGTTTGTTTTGGCCTCTCTTTTATGGTGGAGACTTTATTGAAATGTGTGGTGATCTTTGGCTGCTAACTTATATTTGAATGAGGCATGAAAAGTTCATTGGGAGCTCAGCAGGCACTGGGGTGCAGGGCCTGAATTCTCAGTATCTTTAAGCTTATTCTGTAGATCCTAGCTCTCCATCTGCTGCTTGGGAATTATAAAGGCCTTCCCACCAGGGTTTTGGGAGCTAAGCTGTGGGAGGAGGCTGGGGTCTCATTATTCAGTATGTAGACCCTACTGCACTCCAGTGCCCCTTGGTTCAGAGAGTAACGTGGAGTGGGGGTTGGTAACTTTTCCTGCAAAGGACCAGATAATAAATATTTCCTGCTTTGTGGGTAATGTGATCTTTGTCACAACCACTCAGCTTTGCTATTGTAGCGTGAAAGCAGCCATAGAAAATATATAGATGAGTGAATGTGAATGTATTCCAATAAAGTTTCACTTATGGACACTGGAAATTGATTTTATTTTTTTTATTTTATTTATTTATTTTTGAGACGGAGCCTCGCTCTGTCGCCTAGGCTGGTGTGTAGTGGCACTATCTCGGCTCGCTGCAACCCCCACCTCCCAGGTTCAAGTGATTCTCCTGCTTCATTCTCGTGAGTACCTGGGATTACAGCCACCACCACTATGCCCGGCTAATTGTTTGTATTTTTAGTAGAGGCGGGGTTTTACCATGTTGA
The DNA here is from genome assembly GCF_001698545.2 of Rhinopithecus bieti. Lineage (NCBI taxonomy): Eukaryota > Metazoa > Chordata > Mammalia > Primates > Cercopithecidae > Rhinopithecus > Rhinopithecus bieti. Next base: position 2,520,082 of record NW_016803344.1, on the reverse strand, counting down.
CCAGGCTGGTCTCGAACTCCTGACCTCAGGTGATTCACCTGCCTCGGCCTCCCAAAGTGCTGGGATTACAGGCATGGGCCACCATGCCTGTTTTTTTGTTTTTGTTTTTTGTTTGTTTTTTAGACAGGGTCTCACTCCGTCACTTAGGCTGGGATGCAGTGGCACAAGTCTTGGCTCACTACAACCTCTGCCTCCCAGTCACTTTCAAGAAGTGATTCTCATGCTTCAACCTCCTGAGTAGCTGGGATTACAGGCATGCACCACGAGGCCCAGCTAATTTTTGTGTTTTTAGTAGAGATGGGATTTTGCCATGTTGGCCAGGCTGGTCTTAAACTCTTGGCCTCAAGTGATCCGCCTGTCTCAGCCTCCCAGAGTGCTAGGATTATAGGCATGAGCCACCCCGCCCAGCCTGGAAATTGAATTTCATAGCATTTTCATGTGTCTTGAAATACTGGTCTTCTGACTTTTTTTCCCCCAACCATTAAAAAATGTAAAAATCACTCTTAGCCACAGGGAGCCCACAGCCCTAGCAGTAAGGTGTTAGGGAAGGCTTGGGGCAGGGATCTGACTGCTCTTTATATGGACTTCTTGAGTTTCTCTTGTGGAGTTGCTTCTTGTGAGAATTCCTTTCTGAAGAACTTAGGTTTCAGCTCTTCCCACCTTATTACTAATAAGCTTGGTTAAAACTTTGAAATCTGTCTCCTCTACTCATTCTCTTTGTGTTTTTATATCTTTCATTTCTTTACTGTCATTTTAGGAGAGTTTTGGAAAGTAGAATGACGCATATATGCAGTCTTGCATGTTCCTACTTTTATGCTGCATTTTTTAAAAGTCACGTCTACCTTCATTTTAATACCTTTGTTTCTCTAAGAGTAAGACATATCTTCTGCAGGATTGGAGGTCAAGAAACTTTTTGCTTTCCTTTTTTGCAAGAATAATAAATCATTCTGCTATTCTTTTTGGTCTTTTTTGGGAGGGGGAGAAGGATGAAAACAAATTCTTTGGCTTATATGTTGATTAGAGAGTGGAAGGCAAATCCAAGTTAATTTCTACTTAGATTTATGTCCACTGAACTTAGGTCTGTGTGTATTTGTTCTGCCACATTTTTGTATTATTATATTGTTTCTGGTTTACCATATGTTAAATTATTATTTCTGGCTTAAGTCAATTTCTAGAATATTCTGTTAAATTTACAGTTTTCAGTGTAAAAACCTATGGTGTAGATGTTAACCATTTTTAATATGTAAACGATTTTATGAAATCTTTCCCTTTAATGCTAATAAAACTTGACCATGATGTCTGGCTTTGTGGGCTGTGTGATCTCTGTCACAGCTGCTCAGCTCTGCTGTTGTAGTGTGAAAGCAGCCACAGAAAATATTTGAATTAGTGAGTATAGAATGTGTTCTAATAACATTTTACTTACAGACACTGGAAATATCGTTGCAGATATTACCCATGTTTCAGAGTTAGCAAGTAGGGAGAAAAAACCTGGAGAAATCCTTGACACATTTTACACTGTCCTACCCATCACTTTCTTACTCTAGTAGGCAAAATGAAAGCTGTTTTAACTGTAGAAGAGAAGAGGAGGCCAAGAGGGAAAGCCAGGAAATAGGATAAAATTTTTTAACTACAGTAGGAGCCCATGTCTTTCAGTTGGCTGAGGCCTTCGAGACCATCTGGTGCAGAAATGTTCTAGCCTTGCTGTGCATAAGAGTCACCCAGAGGAGAGCTTTCACCTGGAAGAGAGCTTTCATCTGGGCTTTTACTGAACTCTCTCAAGGTGACTTTTGGATGGGCAGTCAGTTTGGGGAACTCTTGTTTGTTTGTTTTTTTTTTAATAGCTCTTTCCCCTACCAGATGGTTACAGATGGTAAACTGAGTCCAGAGATGCTAATTGTTAGGTCACACTGTTGGGTTGGAACCTAATGCGCTGCACCAAGCATAGTCTGAATTCCATAGGCCTACATTCCTGGTTGAATGCAATCTTGCATGTTCTTCCACGCATACATAGATTTTAATTTGCATGGATTTGCTGCTTTTTGTTTTGTTTTTTTTTTTTTTGAGACGGAGTTTCGCTCTTGTTGCCCAGGCTGGAGTGCAGTGGGACGATCTTGGCTCACTGCAACCTCCACCTCCTGGGTTCAAGTGATTCTCCTGCCTCAGACTCCTGAGTAGCTGGGATTACAGGCATGCGCCACCACGCCTGACTAATTTTGTATTTTTAGTAGAGATGGGGTTTCTCCATGTTGGTCAGGTTGGTCTCGAGCTCCTGACCTCAGGTGATCTGCCTGCCTCGGCCTCCCAAAGTGCTGGGATTACAGGCGTGAGCCACTGCACAGGTTTGCTGCATTTTAAAAGTATGAGTGTTGTTAGATTTTGCCAGCTAATGATTGCTACAGAAAAGTTTGTTTTACAAGTACAAAAATGTTCCTAAAAATTATGAGTTACTGTTTTCATGCTTGGCTCATATAGCCATATCTTGTTTGCTCCAAATGCTATGACTTGAGTGGATAAGCACTTTTTCTTTGGAATAGTGTTATCCGTCAAGGACTCGGCCAAGGATCAACACTTACATCATAGCTATAACCAGCAGAGATTTAAATTTTAAATCTGTAATTAATTAGAGATTTTCTTCAAATTGCAGAGCCAGTTGAATGTCAAAACTGGAGAGGACCATAAGTACAGCCTCCAGTAATTCATAAAAGATTTGTTTGAAAGTATTACGGAAGGGATATTCATGATCCTTTTATTTTATCTTTATTTATTTGAAATAGCTTGAATAGTGTTTGAACCGAGTGAACTCAGGGTTTTTTCCCCCCTTTTTAAAAATAATAATTTTTTTCTTATAAAAGATATATTCACAGTTAAAAACTTTCTGTGGTGCAGAAGGATATAAAGTGAAGCAAGTTCTTTGCCATCTCATTCCCATTCAATAAGGAAATAGGGGTTCCTTAGGTATTTATTTGAAAATATCCTTCTATTGGCTATGGCTCTGGGACCATAGTGTAAAATCTGAGGAATGATGACAGAACTATTGACAAGTTGAATTCATTGAATGGGCAAGGAGAAAAACAGCAATCCCTGGGAAGAAACTGGCTGGATAAGTATAAAATATTTCAGGCTGGGCACGGTGGCTCATGCATGTAATCCTTGCATTTTGGGAGGCTGAGGCGGGCAGATCGCTTGAACTCAGGAGTTTTAGACCAGCTGGGATAACATGGTGAAATCCCTTCTCTACCAAAAAAAAAAAAAAAAAATTAGGCATGGTGGCATGTACCTGTGCTCCCAGCTACTTGGGAGGGTGAGGTGAGAGGATTGCCTTGAGCCCAGGAGGTCAAGGCTGCAGTGAGTCGTTACCGTGCCACTGCACTCCAGCCTAGGCAACAAAGCAAGGCCCTGTCAAAAAGAAACAAAACAAAAACAAAAACAAAAAAAATTCTGTTTCTCTACTAGTTGCACATAACAGCAAATTTTACTCTTCAGAGAATAGTCTAAAATGCAGAACAAGCAATCAAAGCTCCTGAGATTCCAGAAGAGTTTGAGGCCTCCCACATCCTTCGCCACCCCTTTATCATCTCTTTCCATGTAATTCTGAGTATGGTGATCTTTTTTTCAAATGTACAGAGCTAAGAAGTAGCAGAGGAGGAGAGAGTGCTGAGTAGAGCTGATGCTGACAACTTCAGACCAATAGCTTAAAAACATGCAAGAAAAAAGCATAATCAGATGAGAATATCGGCATACTGAAACGCAGATACAGACTTCAAAGCTATAGTCTGTACTTCACTTTGTTTTGAGGGCGGGTTAAAGAAGAATATAAAAATCAGTAGTTTGCTATAGGGAACCCTAAACCATCAATAGGTGTTCATTATAAAACTATTTGTGAAAACAGCAGTTTGTGGTAAGGCTGAATGACATGTTATTATATTCATAATATATGTTAGTAATTTTCAGAATCCCAGTTAAAATTATTTTATGTTTGATTTTCAGTTCCGCTTACTTATATGATCATTTCGAGAGATGTAATGTTGATTGCTGCTGTTTTTTATGTCAGATACCGAACTCTTCCAACACCAGTGAGTTTGTTTCCAAAAAGTATTCTTTTAGCATTGTATATGATTTAAGGAAAAAACAAAAAGACATTTTTTAAAGTTAACCTCTTTTCAATTGATGGCACGTGAAACCCAGACCAGCCAGCCCATATCCCTAGAAGCAGATTCTTTAAAGGTGTTTCACATAGGTCTGAGACATACTGTCTAACCTCTACCACGGATAGTCTAGAATTGGTTTTAAAAATCACAGTTGTATGAACATGGAACGATTTGTTTGCATATTTAATCATGAGCTCTATAAATATTTGAGCACAGACGCGTGGCAATTAACCTCTTTTGGCTCCCAGTCTACTGAAAATAGAGCAGTATTTTGTTCATTTTATTTTTTAATTCAAAAAAGAAAATAGTGAATAAGGGAATTTTGAGTTTAATAAAATTTTATAAAGCAACTTTATAGGTATTGTGTTTGAATTTTACAGCAATTGAGAAATCTATAAATTTTTTAAAACTCAGTTTTCAGTATATATTGAATGTATGATTTATAAAATTATGTTATTACCTGACTATAATAACAAAATGTCTATTTTAAATTAAAATGTCTATTTTAAACAATAAATTAATTACTTTATCTTTTTTGGTCCTCTGCCAGCGAACACTTGCCAAGTATTTCAATCCTTGCTATGCCACAGCTAGGTTAAAACCAACATTCATCAGCAAGGTAAGAGAATGCAATGTTCTTTTAAGTTATCCCTTTGTAAATTTTTATTATATGGAATATAAACCTCAGTCAAGAACAGCTGAAAATGAGACAAATTTAAATGCATAGAGCATAGAGGCTAGAGAGCGGCGTCAGGCAGGCAGCTTTAACCCAGTTATTTTGTCCTCCATGTTTTTTGGATCATCCTTTACATGTTGTGCCTTGAGTTGGTGGTCTGAGAGTTTAAGCTCTGAATGAGGTAATTGGGCCACTGTTCAGGGAAAGGGAATTGAAATGTAATTGTTCCTTTTTTTTTTTTTTTTTTTTTTTTGAAACAAGGTCTTACTTTGTTGCCCAGGCTGGTATGGAACGCCTGGCTTCAAGCAGTCCTCCTGCCTTGGGCTCCCAAATTATTGGGATTACAGGAGTGAGCCACCAAGCTTGGCTGTAATTGCTTCTTGATTGAGTTTCACAGATTATGAAGAGTCCCTTGTGGTTTCACTCCCCTCCTCCCTGTGGTGAAAACACCAAATGGCCTTTCATTTTCAGGATTGACAGTTAAGTGGAAAGGCATAGGAAAGTAGGAAAAAGTTTTGTTCACTGATAAACAACTGCTACTCTTAGTTGTCCATTCTGTTTTCCTGAGCATTCAGGGCAGTAAGTATATGCCAGTCTGCACACAAAGAGGATACTGTTAATGCCTCTCAAACCATATTTGTTTTTCTAGTAGTTTTGATAAGTTTTCTCAGTTCATTCTTTTGTCCCATCTTTAATGTCAAGGATTTAACAGGTTAAGAATGCCCATCCTTTTTGAGAGAGAAGGGTGGTAGCTTTTATACAGAACTCCCTGGGGTGGACTTTCACCTACATGCATAGGGTTTGGGTTTTGTTGTTGTTGTTTTTTGTTTGTTTGGCTTCAAGTGACTTGTATTTATATTGTATGGCAATTTGAGTGTAGCACTACATGGAAAGTGGCTTAAAGAGGTACAGGGACAAGTGCCTTAAACCCTTATACGAAGTCCTTCAGATAAAATTTATTTTTTATTTTATTTTATTTTATTTTTAAGATGGAGTTTTTGCTCTTGTTGCGCAGGCTGGAGTGCAGTGATGCGATCTCGGCTCACTGCAGTCTCCACCTCCCGGGTTCAAGCAATTCTCCTGCCTCAGTCTCCCAAGTAGCTGTGATTACAGGCATGCACCACCACGCCCAGCTAATTTTTTTGTATTCTTTAGTAGAGATGGGGTTTCACCATGTTGGTCAGGCTGGTCTCAAACTCCTAACCTCAGGTGATCCACCCACCTTGGCCTCCCAAAGTGCTGGGATTACAGGCGTGAGCCACTGTGCCCAGCTATTATTTATTTTTTAAAATGAAGTGTCATTTGGCTGGAGAACGGGTGATAGAACAGAGGTGCTTTTCTGCTTCACTCCCTTTTTCATACTTTACAGACTCTTCCATGGAATGCTTCTCATGATGATAGAGGGAGTGTCCAGTGTGTTTCTTGTTCTATTTTCTTTTCTCCCCAGTGCTGTCTTTTAGTGTAAGGAAGCCTACTCATTTCCTCCTTTAGAGAGGTTCTTTTATGGAGATGAGTGTTTTTTCTTTGAAATAGGGTCTTGCTCTGTCCGCCCAGCCTTGAGCGCAGTGGTGCAAGCATAGCTCACTGCAGCCTTGACTTCCCAGGCTCAAAATATCCTCCCACATCAGCCTCCCAAGTAGCTGAGAGTACAGGTGCACGCCACCATGCTTGACTGGTTTTTAACTAGCTGGTCTTGAACTCCTGGGCTCAAGTAGTCCTTCTGCCTCAGCCTCCAAAAGTGTTGGGATTGCAGGCATGAACCACTGCATCTGTCCTGAGATGAGTGCATTTTAATTTTCTAACCTCACAAGGTTTGACAGGTAGGCAAGAAAGGAACATCAGATAAGGCCCTAGGAAATCTAGGTTCCAGCTTTGGCCTGCTGTGACTGCAGGCAAGTCACCTAACTCCTTACTCTTTTACCCATGAGGAGGTAGCCTAGTTATTTTCATATTCTGTTTTAATGGGCAGTTGGAAAAAAGGCAAATAATTTTGTAACATTTTTGAGTTGCTGTGGGAATTCAAGGTAGTGGTATTTTCTGACAGTTGTCATTACTCTCACTCTTAAGGGCAGCTGTGCAGACAGATGGGTCAGTTAGTGAGGTTGACCCTTTTGTGTGTGCTCACCTGTAAATGCAAGCTTCTTGGGCAGGGGTAGTGTAGATGAACTGCAAGCATGCTGAGGGTATGTCATGTTATAGTGTGATGGGCTGTGCTTTTGTCTTGAACACTTGAAATAGGATCCAGTTAGCACTATTCACTTAGAACTTTTTCTTTTTTTATTTAGGTAAATACAGCAGTCCAGTTAATCTTGGTGGCAGCTTCTTTGGCAGCTCCAGTTTTCAACTATGCTGACAGCATTTATCTTCAGATACTGTGGTAAGCTAAATTTAGAATCACTGTCTTAGAATGTCAACAGAATGACTTATTGTGATAGCCCTCGAATGACCTTGTTCTTACAGCATTTATTGAGCACTGACTGGATAAAGCTGTGGCTATATTTTGTGATTGATACCATTGTTAAGACACTTCCTGCCAAGTATGAGATGTAGAAGTTAGCTTTCACACAAATTAAAAGGGTAAAAGGCAGTGATAATGTGTTAGGGTTTGGGAGGAAGAGATAACTTCATAGGAATAAGAGGGGCAGTTTCAGGGAGGAGGTGGTGTTTGATGCATGAAGTATAGGTGGATTGCATGTAGGAAGAGACTGAGAGGAGTCCAAAGACAGGGCCTAAGCCAAGAGACAGAGTGTTGGAGAGAGGGTAGGGAAGCTGAGTCCAGCCTGTTGAAAGGGTTATTGTAGGAGGGAAAACTGGAGAAAGGAGTTTGAATTTTATTATACTAATTGCTTATTTATCATCTTAAAAGTGTGTCAAATTCATGCTTTCAGAGTTCAAAATATGTCACATTGATACTGGAGTATTATATTTTGGCACAATTTTAACTAGAATTAAAATTATCTTGCTTGGTACAGTCCGGACCAGAAAGTGGTGGCTAATCACAGTCAGTTAACCAGGCAAGCTTTTAAAAAATGACAACTACTCTAAACTTTGTATTTTAAAATATTTAAGTGTACATTTATTCCAATTCATCTTATACCTTCTGATATAGGATGAAGACTTTTTGAGTATAGGTCCATCAGTGGGAGTTTTTTCTTTCTTGGATAAACTACATCCATAATACAACCTCTCTGATTTTCATTTTTTACTTCTTTAAGGTGACGCAAGAACTTAAAACATTTACAAAGCAGTCTAAGAACTGTTTAGATTTTTTCCCTAGTCTTTTCACAATCATCTTGCCTATTTATTTTGACAGTACTTTTTTTCCCTAGGAACCCATGAAAACAGAGACAGTATTTTTTTTTTAAATCAAGTCACCTTTATTGAGTCTTTTGTAAAGCATCCAATGTAGTTTTCAGAAATAGCAATTTAAAAAAAAAATTTTTTTTTTTTTTTTGGAGACAGGGTCTTGCTCTGTCACCCAGGCTGTAGTGCAGTAGCATGATCATAGCTCACAGTAACCTTGAATTCCTGGCCTCAAGCGATCCTCCCACTTCAGCCTCCTGAGTAACTGGGATTACAGGCATGTGCCACCACACCTGGCTATTTTGTTTTTTTTTAATTTAATTAATTTTTTTTTTTTCTTTTTTTTTGAGACGGGTTCTCGCTCTGTTGCCCAGGCTGGAGTGCAATGGCCTGATCTCAGCTCACTGCAACCTCTACCTCACGGGTTCAAGTCATTCTCCTGCCTCAACTTCCTGAGTAGCTGGGATTACAGGCACCCACCACCATACCTGGCCAATTTTTATATAGTAGAGGTGGGATTTCACCATGTTGGTCAGGCCAGTCTCGGACTCCTGGCCTCAATTGATCCACCTGCCTCGGCCTCAAAGTGCTAGGATTACAGGTGTGAGCCACTGCGCCCAGCCATTAATTTTTTATATTATTATTTTTTGTAGAAACAAGGTCTCACTATGTTGCCCAAGCTGGTCTCAAACTCTTAGCTTTGAGCAATCCTCCTGCCTCAGCCTCCCAAAGTGATAGGATTATAGTCATGAGCCTCTGCGTCCAGCTAGAAATAGCAATTTTTCTAACACATATATTTCATTGGTTTATGAATTTAGTATATCAAAGTGGCATGAACAGATTCAAGATCCAACAAAAGGGAATCTTGATTCTGCCTCACCTAATAAAAGCAGAAGTGTGTGGGTACACTAAAAAGTAATCTCCTAGCTGTGGGCATTCAGCATGCCACGGGTGTCAGTTGATGTCATTTCAAGGAGAATTCGGTTAAGGGTAATTTGGTAAAGAAAGCTGAAATTTATTTAAATTTACTCAGATAACTTTAGAATTCTCAAAAGCTACAGGAAATAGAGTCTGGTACCCTGAGCAGCATGGAGCAGTAGAAAGAGCATGTGGGCTTTAGAGTTGAAACCAAGTCAGGCTCAAACATAGTTCTTTGATAAGCCCTGAGCAGGTTCCCCGGGTCTTCCATTTCCCCCTTCTGGAGGATGAGTTTGTTGTAAGAATAAAATGAGAATGTAAGACACCTGGAGGATGCCTGAGTAAAAAATGACAGTTGCTAGTAGTGTTTATTTGTAGGGCTCATTACCTAGAATAATTTTGTTTGACGTTACTAATTAAAATGAAGTCTTAAAGAAAAGCAGTGTATTTAGACTCTTTTACACCACAGAGCCCTTTTTACTTTTTTTTTTTTTAGATGGAGTCTCGCTCTGTCACCCAGGCTGGAGTGCAGTGGCACATCTTGGCTGACTGCAGGCTCCGCCTCCCGGTTCACGCCATTCTCCTGCCTCAGCCTCCCGTGTAGCTGAGACTAAAGGCGCCCGCCACCATGCCCGGCTAATTTTTTGTATTTTTTTAGTAGAGATAGGGTTTCACCATGTTAGCCAGGATGGTCTCTATCTCCTGACCTCGTGATCCGCTCGCCTTGGCCTCGCAAAGTCCTGGGATTACAGGCGTGAACCACTACACCCAGCCTTTTTGCTTTTTAAATAGATCTTTTGCCTGTATTTATTATGATTCCTATTGCTACTGTTTTTTAGACTTGACAACTAAATTTTATTTCTTTTCTTCCATAAAAGGTGTTTTACAGCTTTCACCACAGCTGCATCAGCTTACAGTTACTATCATTATGGTCGGAAGACTGTTCAGGTGATAAAAGACTGATGAAAGCCATCTATCACCATTAGTAAGGAAGCAGTATACATCAATGGGAGCAGGGCCCGTGGAAATCTACAGGAGTTTCCCTATTTTGGTGTTCAGCTTGAAAAAGGACTTGTCAGAACCAACCATGTCATCAAAATTTAAGTAATGTGCATTGAAAATAAGGTTGATCATGGGAATATGCAGAATTTCCAATGTATTTTAAAATACAAATAAAACTGTAATTTAGAATTTTTAATCTTAGGTTTCTTGATTAATTTATAAGAGATCAATTATTGTCAGTCTTTTTTGTATGTTTTCTACAAACATAGTCCAGAGCATGGGCAGTGTTGACACCTCTCTTTTAAGTGAAATTTGGATTGCTCACAAAGCACTAGGAAATGTCGTGGGGTTCAAATATATATCCTACACAACTGGGCAATACATTTTTGTTTGATTTTTAGGTCTGTGTATACATTAACAGTTCATGTAGTTAATACCTGATCATTTGGGATAATGAAAGTGAAGTTAGTTGTAGATGAAGTAAAGTTATAAAAGAGATTTAAAATGCAGTAAGTTTTTAAGATAATAAACAGAATAGAAGGTATGAAGTTCATTTTCGGTAGTCTTCCAACCTCTCAGGTGCCTAATAATTTATGTATGAGGATAACAGGTAACAAAGATAGTTGAGATACGAGAACGTGTCTATTAGTCTTTGCGTCTAAAAGGCAGTGAGTTACATTCCTGCCTTCCACTGTTTCTGACATAGCAATGTTTGTTTGATATTGGAACCTGGATTCATATATTATGTAAATAATATCAAGCTGTATATTTTCAAAGGCTTTTAAACTTTGGAGACTCTTCTTTTGTTAAGAAGTTAAAGGAATAAAAGAGCTGGAAAAAAAATTGTACCTTCAACTCAGGTTGTTCCATATAACATACTTATTCTCCGCTGTTACGTAAGTTTTCCAATTCACAAAGTCCATTCATGTACATCACTTACACTTAAATTGTAAAAATAATTAGTCTGACCATCTGATTTTAAAAGAGTCTTGCTACAAATACATCATATTTAGGAGAATGTGGGATATGGGGAACGGGAGAAGACAGTCCAGGGGTAACTGGTTGTTGCTGCTTAACAGTAGAGGCCTATTGCTGCCCATTGTCCCTGGTTTTAATGCAAGCCTATTACGGAATACTGCAGTGAGATTATCCATTCTCAGCCTATTGAGCTGCATTAAATTAGAATGGGAGGCTGTAAGTAAAACTCATGCCTCTTGGCCAGGCATTCTGCACCAGCGTGTCCCTCTGTGGCTTGCTGGTCCTGGCATCTTTGTTCTCAGACCGGTGGCTGAGCTGCGCTTGGCTTGGAGCATACTGAAGCCTGCAGCCAGGGACAACACCATTGAATCAGATGGAGGGGGTTGAAAAGGCAGAGAAGGGGGCATGTGGCTGGCTATTCTTGCTCTCTGGAGAACAGCTTCATTGTTAGTAGTAGTAAGGCTGAAGGTGGACTTCCCACTGCTGAACCACCCAAGAGGCACAGAGTGAGTCTCTGCATTAGTAATGGGTGAGCCACATAAGAATAATGTTTAAAAAAGGGAGGACTTGAAGTAGCTATGGGAAAATTTAGAACTTTGCACCTTGTTATGCTTATTTATGGTTTAATGTTGATGCCATTTGGAATGACTTAGGGCTTGGACCCATAATCTTTTTATTATTAAGGTCTCAAGCTGGCTCTCGTTAATAAACTTTTTCCACTTCAACCCTTAGAAGAATGATCCAGGTCTCCTCAGGCTTTTGGATACTGAATTGTTATAAAACACATCAATTCTGCCAGTTTATAAAATATTGGAATTGTATTTAGACATGTCTGAGTACATACTTGTTTATAGACTCAAAACATGATGAAAATTCATTTCAGTGTCTTCACAGAATAGGCTTAACCTTGACAGTAAGCTTAAAAATAAAGCATTAGTGTCATTTAAGTACATGTCTGGGGATTTTATACTAATTAGATTTTATACTAAATGCTTTTGCAATGCATTTTAGTTGGGGCCTCATTCCTGAGCCCAAGTGACCATTTCACCTCAGCTTCCCAAGTAGCTGGGATTATAGGTGCACACCAACCGTGCTTTGCAGTTTTGTGTGTGTGTGTGTGTGTGTGTGTGTGTGTGTGTGTTTTTTTTTTTACAAGCACACACATCATAGCTTTGCAGTTTTTAACCAGGAGCTGGTGGAGATCTTTGAAATCATTTAGTCCAATTCTCTTAGTTACATTTATGATGAAACTGGGGATCTACCTTAAAATTTTGGGAAGCTCTTTCAAAACTTCAAACACCTAGAAATATATAGTGCAATTCAGTTTTAGTTTCTGCAGCATGGTTTGGAAACAAAAGATACATGGGATTTAAACTTGATTTGTTTTCTTCTTACAGTAGAAGTAAATGCTCTTGTGGGTTGAATTGCATCTTCCAAGGAAGATATGTTCACGTTCAAACCCCCAGTACTGTACATGTGACCTTATTTGGAAATAGGGTCTTTTTAGATGCAATCAAGTTAGAATTAGGTCATACTGGATTACAGTGGGCCTTAACGCAATAACCAGGTTTTTTTTGTAAAAAAAAAAAAAAAAAAGGAAATGTGAACAGAGAGACAGAGAATGCCGTGAGATGATGGAGGGATAGATTGGAATGATGTCTGCAAGCTAAGGAATACTGAGGATTGCTGCCAACCATCCAAAGCTGGGAGAGGAGATGGAACAACTCCCTTGGAGCCTGCAAGAAGAACCAACCCCACTGATGCTTTGATTTGGGATTTCTGACCTGAACTGTAGGAAAATAAATTTATGTTCTTTTAAGCCAGTTTTACTAACTTGTTACAGCACCTGCAGGAAATTAATAAATGCTAATGTTGAAAATTAAAATCTAGAAATATGGCTCTAATTATAATTTCATAGAATCATTTTTTCCCCGAGTTTCCCCTGAGTTTGTATAAAAGTGAAAAGTAGAGGACAGAGTAGATGCCTCCCACATGAAGACACAGATTTTAAGGCATTGTTTGATGCAATTAGGGCAGAGAAACACTTGGGCTTCTAGCTAGAGTCTTGGGTTCTCTTTAGCTCATTTCTTCCCTCTAATTAAGAAAAAAGATTTTTAAAGTTTATTATGCTTCCTAAAAAATGAATTGATAATTCATTTGTCCACTTAGTCTTAGGTGAAATACAGTAAAGACGAACTTAAAAGGACAGCTTTTCCCTGCGTTTGACAAATGTTCCCAGAAAACTGGTTTTAACTGTAAAGTTGGAAGTATATTTTCCTTGTCATGTCCTGAGATGGAACTAATAAACCCAGAAGCCCTTACGAAGCAACCATTAATTAGCTCTCCCCCTAACCCCGGTTCTCAGGAATTGGAACTGGAAATCCACTGGAACTGATTTCTTGAATAACAGAGCTCATCATGCCTTAGAGCTTGACCATGAAGGAGCTTCCACTGGAAAGACCTGAGGATGTGATTTCTAACGATCAAAGAGGCTGGGTTATGCAATTTCCCTGTTTCATCCCTTCCTACTTCCATACACTATTCTACTGGATAGAAGGGCACTGACTGCTGAAAACCCCAAAGGAAACACCACACAAGAAGGCCTGGTGGCAGTGGGGAGCGATCTGGCATTGACCATCAGGTTTCTGGGAACAGAGAGTAAAGTAGAAGGAAGGGAGGGCAGTTGTGCCTTGGACTGAGACACTCAGTGTGGCAAGTTCCATGTGTGCCCAAGGCATTCTGGCTTCACGGGAATTAGAAACCCTAGGAGCAGATGGGGTCATTTTTGACCTGTACCTTTCTGCGCTCAGATCCAGTTCGGTTAGAGGTGTTTGCCCAGAAGCTGGGCTAACTGACGGTCTGGAGCTCCAGCGGGTAATCAAAGGCCGGGTTTTTGCAGGCCACAAGGTGCGTGTCGCAGCGCTGCAGGCGTAGTGTCTGGCCCCGCCTGCAGAGACACGCAGACAGCACCAAGGTGCTGGCGAACAGCAGGCCGCTGGCTGCGCACAGCCCAGAGAGCAGGAGCGCGAAGCTGGGCTTGGTGGTGAAGGCGGCGCACGGGCTCCTCCAGCCCGAGGACCGCGGCTGGCTCAGACCTGCCCTGTTGGCCGCCAGCACGCACACGCGGTAGGTGGTGCCCGGCGACAGCCCGTACAGAGGGTGCTGCCGGGCCGTGCTGTAGATGACGCCCACCACCGACTGGTTCCCCGCCCAGCCCTCAGCAGAGTAGCGGATCTGGTACCCGTGCACTACCGAGTTGGGGGCACACCAGTGGACCAGCGCCGACGTGTCTGTGGTCTCCGTCACCCCCTGCAGCCTGGGCGGGTCTGGGATGGTGTCTTCCCCGCTGAGGCCGGGGCAACGGCACCGCGACCGCCTCTGCAGCTCAGCGCACGGGGTCTGTAGGTGCTTGCAGGGATGGTAATCACAGGGGACGTCCTGGTGAGGCATTCCCACCTCCTCTTTCCTCCCCTCCTCCTCCTCACTGTAGTCGTCCAGCAGCAAGACTGGAATCCCGCCCTCAGAAGGACTCGGGTTGGGGGCTTGGGGTGTGGTGTGTGTCCTCTGGCTGGGCTGAGGCGAGCTTATGCGGTTCCACGAGGTAGGGAAGGGGCCCAGGAGCTTGCTCACCAGTGGGGTGGAGGCAGCTGAGATACTAGGCTCAACGACAAGCCCGGGGGCATGTTCTTCTCTGTGCTGGGACGCGGTGGTGCTGGCAGCCCTGGGGAAAACGCTGGAGTTGCTGTGACCTGCTACAGAGTTGGTCGTGGAAGAGGCAGTCCCCTCCTGTGCATCGCTGTGCGGCCATGCAGCTATCGTGCGGGAGCCCACGGTAGGGGCCTTGGAGACACTCTGCTGGTCTCCCTCAGGCTGGGTGGCAGGGGTTGCACTGGGCGCCACGGTGGGACCCTGGGCGTAGGTGGAGTGGTTGAAGCCGGGTGGGTGTGAAGCTCGGAGAGTAGTGCTTTGGTGGGACTGGCACACTCCAGGCAGCTGGGAGAGTGACAGGGAGGCTGAGAAGGGGCCGCTGGATCCCGCAGCTGGTGCGCACACAGTGTCTGCTGCCCTGGAGGGGAGACCAACCAGTTAGAAGACGTCTGGCTTCAGGGACACTTCTGGGCAGAGCTTTGAATCCTCACTGCCAATGTCACCCCTGCCAAGCCCATCAAGGCATCTCTGCCAGGCACCCCAGGGCACACACGCCACACACATCACCTAATTGATTCTGGGGAAACCTTTGGAGGAAGCTCCTGTCCTCACTCCCATTGGGCAGAGAAGCAAACAGAAGTTTAGAAGGAGGAACTAATTGGCCAAGACACCATAGCTAGCAATGGCAGAGCTTCCCCCGGGGCAAGCACTGTGAGAAGGAGCCCAGATTCTCTGAGTGTCGTTTGCCATTTTGTTCTCACCCGTCTGCTTCCTGGCAAGAGAGCACTAGTAATAAAAACCATAGTCGGCCGGGCGCAGTGCCTCACACCTGTAATCCCAGCACTTTGGGAGGCCGAGGCAGGCGGATCACGAGGTCAGGAGACCGAGACTATCCTGACTAACACGGTGAAACCCCATCTCTACTAAAAATACAAAAAATTAGCCAAGGGTGGTGGTGGGCACCTGTAGTCCCAGCTACTCTGGAGGCTGAGGCAGGAGAATGGCGTGAACCCGGGAGGCAGAGCTTGCAGTGAGCCAAGATCACACCACTGCACTCCAGCCTGGGTGACAGAGTGAGACTCCGTCTAAAACAACAACAACAACAACAACAACAACAACAACAACAACAACAAAAAACATATTCGGGCCGGTGTGGTGGCTCAAGCTTCTAATCTCAGCACTTTGAGAGGCTGAGGCGGGCGGATCACAAGGTCAGGAGATCGAGACCATCCTGGCTAACAAGGTGAAACCCCGTCTCTACTAAAACTACAAAAATTAGCCGGGCATGGTGGCAGGTGTCTGTAGTCCCAGCTACTCCGGAGGCTGAGGCAGGAGAATTGCTTGAACCTGGGAGGTGGAGATTGCAGTGAGCAGAGATTGTGCCACTGTACTCCAGCCTGGGCAACAGAGGGAGACTGTCTCAAAAAAAAGAAAAAAGTACTCATACTAGCTACCATTTCTGAGTGCTTCCCACATGCTAGGGGCTATTCTTCACACTCTACTGTGTCAACTAATTTAGTCTGCACTACTTATGCAGTAGACTCTATTACCCCATTTTACAGATGAGAAGGTAGAGGCCGAAGTAACTCAGAGAGATGAAATAACTCAGCTCAAATCAACAGTAGTAAGTAGGCCAGGTACAGTGGCTCATGCCTAGAGTCCCAGCACTTTGGGAGGCCCAGGTAGGAGGATCACTTGAGGCCAGGAGTTGGAGACCAGCCTGGTCAACATAGTGAGACCTCATCTCTACCAAAACAAACAAAACAAAACAAACAAACAAAAACTTAGCCAGGTATGGTGGTGCATGGCTGTGGTCCCAGCTACTTGGGAGGGTGAGGCAGGAGGATTGCTTGAGCCCAGGAGTCTGAGGCTGCAATGAGCCGTGATCATGCCACTGCACTCCAGCTTGGGTTACAGTGCAAGACCTTGTCTCTAAAAAAAAATAATAAAATAGTAGTAAGTAGGATGAAGCTGGACTCTCTGGCTTCAGAGCCTGTACTCTCAGCTTCATCATTAATACCGTGATGAGATCCTCGACTGCAAAGGGCCTAGGTGCTTTTCTTTGGAGGGAATGTGGGGTTGGGGGGCAGACTGAGCCCCACTTCACAGCTGAGCTTAGGTGGGAGATGAGAAAAGAATATTGGCTGGGCGTGGTGGTTCATGCCTGTAATCCCAACTCTTTGGAAGGCCCAGATGGGAGGATCCCTTGAGTCCGGGAGTTTGAGACCAGCCTGGGTAACATGATGAGACTCCATCTCTACAAAAAGATTTTAAAAAATTCGCCTGGTGTGGTGGCTTGCACCTGGGGTCCCAGCTACTCTAGAAGCTGAGGTAGGATGGTCGCTGAGCCCAGGAGGTTGAGGCTGTAATGAGTGAGACATGATCACACCACTGCACTCCATCCTGGACAAAAGAGCAAGACCCTGTCTCCAAATAAACAGAAAGAATCCTGCAGAATGGTGGTGATGGAGGGTTGCCTCCCAAGGTGTAGTGTTTATCTGGTGGAACTGGTTTTGAAAGTGCTCAGGACTGGGGGTGTTCCCAGCCCCCCAGCTCCCACTGTCTCCTGGTGGCCAGCCTAAATGTGGCTCCCCACTGCAAAAACAGCTCTTCTAGCCAAGAGCCTTCATAGGAATTTCCCAGGAGAGCTCTGTAAGCCCATGGGCCTAGGACTGGATAACCCAGGAGCAGGAGGCCAGGTTCCATCTTGCGGATTCAGTAGAACCCAGTGGTTAAACCAGACCACATTTCCCAGCCTCCCTTGCAGGTAGGTGTGGCTCCTGGCCAATGAATGTGAGTGGAAGTGAGGAGTATCACCTCCCAGCCTGGCTCACTAAAAACCTCCCATATCTGCTCCTCCATGTTCTTTGCCCCTTCTGGCTGGCTGGAATGGAGGTAGCTTCCATCACCTGGATCCCTGAGTGTGACTACATGGGGAAGGCTGCCCAGCCCAACATGGCCAAAGTGCCAAGCACAGTCATGTGAGCAAGATGTAAGCTGGAGAACTTCAGCTCCTGAAGGCTGAGCCTCACCCCTCAGCCATCTGCTTTGTAAATGTGTTACCTGCTTAGGACAGTTCTCTTTGCATCCATGAGGAGCCAAGACAAGTCACAGCTACAAGTGAGGGGGTTGCCAAAGAGGTTGATCGATAGGACCTGGGAGGAATCCAGGGTCCAAGGAGGGAAGGAACTCAAGTTGCAGCTGAAATACACACCAAAAAATTAATTAAGTCAGGTTTTTACAATTGGATCAAAGATATTCCCAAAAAGGCATGGTGTCAGAACAATGCCCATGGTATCAGAAGCATTCTGATAGGGGTTGGAGAATACTGCTTTGGGCAAAACTCTTAATGACCTCGAACTTCATTTTTTGTCCTCTGTTGTAAAACAGAGATACCAACCTAACAGGAAATACTATACTTCATATCAACTGGGGACAATATTCCCATGACGATGGTTGTATCAAAAAGAGTGTGTGTTGGCTGGGCATGGTGGCTCACACCTGTAATCCCAGCACTTTGGGAGGCCGAGGCAGGTGGATTATTTGAGGTTAGGAGTTTGAGAGCAGCCTGGCCAACATGGTGAAACTCTGTACTACACATACAAAAATTAGTCGGGCAGTAGTGGTGGACCTGTAATCCCAGCTACTCGGGAGGCTGAGGCAGGAAAATCACTTGAGCCTGGGAGGCAGAGGTTGTGGTGAGCCAAGATCATACCACTACCCTCTAGGATAGGCAGGAGAGTGAGACCCTCTCAAAAAATAAAACAAAACAAACAAACAGAAACAAAAAAGAGTGCATGATGATAAAAGTGTTTGTAAATGCAAATCTCTACATACAAGCAGATATTATTATTATGGACCAGTGTTACTGCACTATGGCTGGTGACACTCAACGCCAGTCCTTTGGAAGATGCCTCATTTAAGTGCATCAGTGAACTCTTGACACGTAGAGAATAACCCCCAAACTTAGTAACTTAAAACAATAAATATTTATTATTTGGCATGATTCTGTGGGTTAGCTCAGTGGTTCTTGTGGTCTGGATTAGCTCAGCTGGGGCCAGATGATCTGGGATGGCCTCATGTGTAAGGCTCAACCGGGTGTCCTGGGACTGCTCTCCATGTGTCTGTCATCACCCAGGAGGCTGGCCTGGGCTTATCCACACGGTAGTGGCGGGATCCCCAACAGCAGGAGAGGGCGGGTCTCAGTGCTCAATTGCTTTCTAGCTTCTTACATCACATTTGCTAATGTCCCACTGGCCCAAGCAAATCACAAGGCCAAGCCTAGGTTCAAGAGATGGAGCAATAGACTCCTTGAAATATGGGGCCTGGTGCGATGGCTCATGACTGTAATCCTAGCCCTTTGGGATGCCAAGGTGGGAGGATCACTCGAGGCCAGGAGTTTCAGATTAGCCTGGACAATATAGCAAGATCCTGACTCCACAAAAAAAAAAACTAACAATTAGCCAGGCATGGTGGAGTACACCTGTGGTCCCAGCCACTTGGGAGGCTGAGATGGGAGGATCGTTTGAGCCCATGAATTGGATGTTACAGTGAACCATGATTGTGCCACTGTACTCCAACCTGGGGAGCAGAACTAGGCCTTGACTCTAAACAATTTAAATTAAAAAAAAATATATATATAGGAGGAGCTGCAATCATGTTGCAAAGAGTTGTGCCTACAGGGATGGGGGAATTACTGAGGCCATTTTTGCATAGAGTCTACCACACCTAGCAATGGCAGATCTGCTCCTGCCTCCCTTCTCTTTCTTACCCAGAGTCTCACAGAGTGTTTGGCCTTGACTTTGTCAACTCCCTGAGTCTCCTGGACCTCCCAGATTTTGACTCCTTTACATGTACTCAGTAATAATTCATCATGGGCAATGGGAGCTGCATTTTGCCTTCAAGTCTCTTGTGACCAAAGGCTGGCTTTCCTCAATCTGTCTGGGAACCTGCCTTCTACTACTCTGGGGAAGATGCTGTTGTTCTGGGAAAGGAAGGACATGTCACCCAGATCTGCTCTATCACTTTTGGCCAGTGGGAAAGTGACAGTCACCTCTGGAACACCAGATTTATGTATGTGCCATTTACATTAAAACTTAAGCCATACCTGCATATACAAGTATATATATGTATATATGCGTGTATGCTTATTTTTTGCAGATTTTACACAGCTAGAATGGAAATCTTAGAATCAGAGTTCAATCAGTATTTTTTTTTTTTTTTTTTTTTTTTTTTTT
>NW_016803344.1:2485342-2500112 GCF_001698545.2 Rhinopithecus bieti | reverse complement strand
TTTTTTTTTTTTTTTTTGTAGAAAGGAAATGCTTTTCTTTTTCCCTGAAGTGGGAAAGGAAGAGGATTACATTATTTTTTGAGTAACACCTCTGAGTCCTTTACCTACATTGTCTCATTAACATCATTATGACAACTTAGTGAGGTAGACAGCATGTTACATGTTCTACATGTTAAGAAAATTATTCTTAGGGGAAAAGGTACAATTTGCTTTGGTGGTTCTTTCTGCCACCCAATGCCACCTACATGCTGAGGAAGGAGAGCCTGGCTGGTTCCTGATCCATGTCACATTTGGGTATTCTTTGCTTCTGACAGGGCCCTAGTGCGGAAGAAGTCTCCATTTGCTCTCCTAAATCATTTCTATTGGAGAATTGCTAATAGAAATTGCAGATATTTCCATGTCACTTTCCAGTAGTTCCTTGTCATTTACAATCATTAAAATTATGAAAGTTATTAGACTTACTGGTAGATTTTGTCACTTAAGGCGTTAAAGAAGAAGACACACAAACACACACACACACACAGCACTCTTCTGATAAGAGTGGACCACAGATGGGAGCAGTGGCTCACGCCTGTAATCCCAATACTTTGGGAGGCTGAGGCAGGTGGATCACGAGGTCAGGAGATCGAGACCATCCTGACCAACATGGTGAAACCCCGTCTCTACTAAAAATACAAAACAAACAAAAAAATAGCTGGGTGTGGTGGTGCGTACCTATAATCCCAACTACTTGGGAGGCTGAGGCAGGAGAATCACTTGAACCCAGGAGGCGGAGGTTGCAGTGAGTCGAGATCGCGGTACTACACTCCAGCCTGGCAACAAAGCAAGACTCCATCTCAAAAATAAATAAATAAATAAATAAATAAATAATAAAAAGAGTGGACCCACAGGCTTCACCAGACTGTCAAAAGGGTCCATAATATAAATGAAAATAAAACCTGCCTGCTCTAAAATGGGGCCTCTGAAGATGAAAACATCTATCGGAAGGCAGTAAGGAAGATGGGAGATGAAGAGGACTTGATCTAGAGTTGCCCTAAAGGGTCAAAGAGAAGGAGGCTGTCACAGGAGCTGCTGGGGATGGAAATGAAACGAGTCCTGGGGACTTGACTCCTGCAATGACTCTTCCACCCCTTTCACCTGGCTCCCTTAGGAATGAATGTCCTAAGGGAATGCCGATGTCCCACATTTTGCCAAATCCCGTAGTCACACCATTCTCAGCTCACTAGGGCTCCTGATGGTTTTGCCAACCACTCCCTCCCTCCTTAAGCACTCTCTTCTCTTGACCTCCAGGACATCACATTCTTCTGGTTTTTCTGCTGCTTCACTGGTCATACCTTCTTGGTCTCCTTTCCTGGTTCTTCTTCATCCCGATGTTAAAAGTTGGGGTTCTTCAAGGCTCAGTTCTGGGCCCTCATCTCTCTATACTGTCTCTCTGGTGATCTCGTGAATTCCTTTGGCTTCAGATATCATCTTTATACTCCCAAATTTATACCTCTGGCTCAGACACTCCTCCTCCATGCTTGGGTCTGATGCAGCATTGTGTTTAGGGTATCAGATGTGGAGCCAAACAGCCTGGGCTCAAATTCTGATTCTTCTATTTACTAACTCTGTGAACTGGGGAAAGTTATTTAACATCTCTGTGTCTCAGTTTTTTCATCTGTGAAATGGGAATAATGACTGAATCCTATCTGGATTGCTGCAAGAATAAATACTTCAATATATGCTCAGAACTATGCCTGGCACAGTACAAGAGGTTCGTGTTATTATTACGGAACATTTCCCCTGGATGTCTCATAGATCTTTACTATCCAGCAGGCAATTAGATACACAATTCTGGGGCTCATCAGATGCCCTTGGCTGGAGATACTCAACTAAGCATCCTCAGCACAGAGATGGAGGAGGATGCATTAGGCTTGAGGGAAGGGGATGGTGCTGGAGTAGTGCATAGGGTGACAGTGCAAGAAAGTTATAAATGGAAATAGGTAAGGACATTAAGAAGACCTAGCCAGGAAGGCTGGAGAAGCACCAGGGCAACATCCTGCGGCCAAAGAGATAGAGAACATCAAGTGGGAGGAAAGAAACAATAGGCTCCACAGACAGATGTGTCCACTGACTTGGCAGCTGATGTGGGTGGTCAGATTGCGGTGAATTGACAAGTAGAGGGATGAGAGGAAGTGGTCATCGCTTCTGAACCTGGGATACTTGCTCTTCTTGGGCCTGGATGGCTTTTCTCTTCTGACATTCACCTGGTGAGCTTGGACTCGCCTTTTGAGATATGGACCGATTATGCTGTTCCTGTAGAAGCCTCTCTGATCCAGTCTGATGGATCATTACCCCCACCTGCCTTATAACACAGCACATGGTGTGTGTCTCTGCTATGGATCACGAAGTGTTATGATAAATGGCAGATATCTGCTGCCTGTACTGAACTGTGAGCTCCCTGAAAGCAGTGGCCATGTTGTCAATGTCATCATCACCAAAGTCATCATGACCATCAATATCAATATCTTTATTAATATCGCCACCACTATCACATCACCATTGTCACTGTCAGTGTTCTCACCACCACTATTTTTTTGTTTTGTTTTTGAGACAGAGTTTCACTCTTGTTGCCCAGGCTGGAGTGCAATGGTGCAATCTCAGC
Organism: Rhinopithecus bieti; assembly: GCF_001698545.2. Classification (NCBI taxonomy): domain Eukaryota; kingdom Metazoa; phylum Chordata; class Mammalia; order Primates; family Cercopithecidae; genus Rhinopithecus; species Rhinopithecus bieti. The sequence goes on along the minus strand of NW_016803344.1, from coordinate 2,497,468 downwards.
TCACTGCAACCTCCACTTCCCAGGTTCAAGCGATTATCCTGCCTCAGCCTCCCAAGTAGCTGGGACTACAGGCATGTGCCACCACGCCCGGCTAATTTTGTATTTCTTTTAGTAGAGATGGGGTTTCACCATGTTGGCCAGGCTGGTCTCGAACTCCTGACCTCAGGTGATCCACCCACCTCGGCCTCCCAACGTGCTGGGGTTATAGGCATGAGCCATCGTTCCTGGCCCCACTACCACTATTTTATTATACAATCATCACTATCCTCACCATTATAATTAGCACCATCACCCATCATCATCACCATCACCATCACTACCAATGTCATCCCCATCACTGACATCAATCAGCATCAACACCATCACCATCACTGTCATCACCATCAGCATCTCCATTATCGCCACCACCATCATCTTCACTAATTTTAGAGGACAAATACCATAAGCCAGGCACTGAGCTAAGTGGTCTACATAAACCATATGCTTTTTTCTCATGAAAAATCCCAAAGCAAGGTTTTATCATCATAGCTCTATTTTACAGATAAAGAAACTACTTGATATTTGTATCCTGGCACTTTACACAGTTCTTGGGTTTTTATCGAGCTCAAAGGAGTCTGAGCCAGAGATACAAAGCGTTTCCCCTCACAACATTGTGTGCTCAATAGCTATTTATTGAATAAAGGAAAGAATGAGTGAATGGTTCTGCCTTTGCTTTGAAAAGTAGTTCATCCTTTTAGAAGAATAATTCCATCTTTAGTGACTGCATTGAGTAAAACAGGACTAACAGGGCCTGCCCCTAGACTTCCAAGGGATTTTCTAACAATATCAATACTTTCATCCCCAGACCCACTCAGATTCTGGAAGGGACTGAACTTGCATGACATGTGGGGAAGAAAGCAGATCCAGACAGAGAGTAGACCTGAGGTCCTCCTCACCTCTTCCCACTGTACATTTCTAAGTGCGGGCTTAAAATAAACTTTAAAGGCACAGGAGTTTGGCATTCTAATACTACTATGAACCGGACTGAGTTGCAAGGTTAGATGGCTGGGTGGACTATCTGGGACCTACCCAAGATATCACCCAACGGGTGGGGGAAAACAAAGCCCCAGAGAGGACTCGGAAGAGCAGTGGAAGAAAAATTATGGTCTGGTTTGTTCTATAAAATTCAACATAGCGTAATGGGCAAAAATCAGTCATGTGATTAAGATGCGCCTCAGAAGCACTTACTTCTGGAACAGAAGGACCTGTAGATGTGGAGTGTCTTGAAAGATGTGCGTGGCGACAGAAGCAAGTGCTGGGGAGTCCTGACAGTCCAGCTGCTGCAGGTTGGGAGTCATCTTGAAAATGTCCCCCTCCAGGGTCGTCAGCCAAGGCATCTTCCTCAGGTAGAGGGATGTGAGCTTGGGCAGGTCTCTGATCCACCCTGACTCAACTGAAACACAGAAGGGAAACTACCCACCACTCCAGAACGCACAACCCCAGGAGGCCAGCCCGGCATGAAGGAAAGAACGAGAGTGGTAAGGTGAATGGTGAAGGTCCATTGCTGAGCATGGGCACAGTTAGCAGCTCTGGGAATCTCAGAATTGTGGTCATTTCAGCTGGAAGGGTGCTCAGGGATAACCAGTCCTTCCTTTCTTCCAATCTGAGTCGGCCAAGGCCAGAGAGGGTGTTGATTGGCCTAAGGCCACATAGCTGGAACGGGGCAGAGACAAGGCTTGAACCCAGGACACTGTCTCCAAGTCTGTTGCTGCCTCACCTTCTCATTAAAGTCCATACAAAAAATAACCAGACTTTGCTCTGATGTCTGTCAGGAGTGGGGAACTTCTGTGGAATGTAATTAAGGAGGTGAGGCGGCCCCAGAAACCTAATTTTGTGGCTCTCCCAATACATGGAGAACGTGCCCCTTCCCCTCGGTATTCCCCATTCTAGCTGTTTTTTCTCTTTGTCTTTGATGAAACAGGTGGTTGTAGACACGTGAAGTGTTTTTTAAAAAATAGTAAAACCAACCTTGTGAATCAAAGAACAGCAGGAACAGGAGACCGGTTATCTTCACCAGTCTCCTGTGGCTTGTTTGAGTGATTCAACATTCACAGAAACAATTTTGCCCAACCAGGTAGAGAAATCAGTGAATTCATCCTGGAAGCCTCAGTCACTTCAGCTAACTGCATGTTTGCGGCTCAGTTTTTCCATTCATCGGCCCCAAAGCATGCACTCACTTCCCCATTCCACAAACACTTATCCAGTCATGCTGGGAAGCAGTAGAACAGAGTGGTTAAAGTTTTGGGCTCTGGACCCAGAATGCCTGAGTTCAGATTTGCTTAATGTGTGACCAAGTTTCACCTTTCTGTGCTTTGGTTCCCTCATATGTAAAACGGAGATGGTAACAGTTTCCATCTCTTAGGATTCAAGAAAGTGACTCCTGTGTGGCGCTTCAAACTGGGCCCGCTTGCTCGAAAAATGTAGCTGGTGTTTTTTTGAACCCAGCTGCGAGCTGGGCACCTGGGTCACCCCTGGAGGAAGAATGCAGCCCGGCCCTCAGGAGCGCACGCGCAGCCTGGCTCTGCGCTCAGGTCTGCTGAAAACGCGGGGCGCTCGGACTCACCCCGCTCGAGGAACGTGCCGCTGAGATCCAGGACTTCGAGCGTGGCCAGGGGCGCGCCATCCTCTCCAGCGAACGCCGCCTCGGCGATGCCCCCCTGTGCGCCGCGACCTAGCGCGGTGCAGGAGAGGTTGAGGAGCTGCAGCGCGGGGAAGCAGGCGAAGGCCCGGGGCTGTAGCGCCTGCAGCGGATTCCCGGCGAGCGCCAGGGCGCGGAGGCTGCTCAGTGCGGAACCGGCACACGGCGGCACAGCGGCCAGCTGGTTGTAGTTGAGGTCCAGGGTGTGCAGCCCCGCCGGCCCGCCCGGGCCCCAGCGTAGCTCGGCGATGCGGTTGTGGCTCAGGGTCAGCACCTGCAGCTGCTCCAGGTGGCCGAGTTCGGATGCGGTCAGTGCGCGCAGTAGGTTGTGGCTGGCGTTGAGGCTGCGCAGTGTGCGCGGTAGGCAGCCGGGCAGGCGCTCCAGGTTGCGGTTCGCCAGGGTCAAGGCCGTCGCACCCGCGGCGGGCAGCCCCTCGCAGGGCGAGTCGGTGGCGTTGCTGCCACTGCTCCCCCAGGGACCCTGCTGAGTGACCCGGAAGAGCGGGACCTTCTGGAGAAGATCTGCCCAGCTGGGGCGCAGCACCGTCAGCAGCAGCAGCAGCAGCAGGGTTTGCCGCATGGCGTCTGGAGAGAGAACAGCAGGACGCCCATCAAATCCACAGGAACTTCCGAAGAAAGGGGCAGATGCGCGTCCCAACCCCACCTCCAGAGCTCTGAGGAGACGCACAGGCCCTGGATGTTCCCTGAAGGGCAGGGAGACGTTCCCAGAGTCGCCTGGTGTGCAGTCACCTCGCCCCTGTCTGCTTTTGCCCTATCGTCTCCCCCAGGAGCACCATGGTACCCCTTGTTCTTCCTCTCCTCAGGGATGTTTTTCCCCCTTCTTGTGAGAGGGACGCCTTCCTCGTCTCTCCAGTCTGGGCCTGAATCTCTCAATAACTCCCTCCGTTTATGTACCCCCATCCTGTGAGCTTCTACAGGAAAGGGATGTCCCCTTTATTGCTGCAAACTCTTCCCAGGTAAACAGTCACTGCTCCATAAACGGGAATGCCCTCAGTTGGGAAGAATCTCTGCTGGATAGAAACATGTACTCTAGGAAGATTTTGTCAGTTCCACGCCTCTCAGTTACCCTGCTTTTCCCCGTTAGACCTGCCCAGCCACAGGGGAATCCTAGTTTGCCTAAAATAAGTCCTGGAGTCCGTTTCTTGGGAGCATGCCCAGGGTTGCCTTCAGCAGAAGAACAAAGCCCTGTGAACCCTGGAGTCAAACATTTCCTGGTCCCATGTGGGTTCCAACAAAACCAGAGCCCCCTTTATTAGCCCTGCCCAGGAGGGATGGCTGAGAGCTGCTAGTTGTGGAATTTCTGGAGTACTTAGGGTTGCACAGGTCAGCTAGGAGATCAAGTGGAGGAAGATCCAGCAGCCATGGGCTAGCTTGGGAGTGGCAAAGATGCTGTTAACCAGGCCCTGGCCATGAGGTCACTGCTCGATATCCCTCATGACTGCAGATGTGTATTCCTTTCCCAGCTCTCTGTGCTGACCAGTAGATCTCCCAGCCACCACGCAGGGGCCAGGGGAAGGGTCTCCCTATTGCTAGCTGGGGATGAAGGCAGTGAGAAAGATCCTGGAACCTGAAGCCAGGAGCGTGTGCATCCAGCAGTGTGTCATGCTTACCTGGAAGTGGTCCTTTTGGAGTGTGGCTCCTCTGGATGCACATCTGAAGTCCTCAGTTTTGTTTTATAGATTCCAGGGACCACTGATTTGGATAGCAACTCAGCTCTGAACTCCAGAGGGAGACCTGTCTCCCAGCCTCCTCTCTCCCAGCCTCCTCTCTCCCACAACACCCATCCACTGAGAGGGCCTGAGACACTCCAGTCTTTCCCATCGCTCCTCCTTTCCCATCAAGACACTGTTGTTTTTAGCCAACACCCTCATTGCTCAGCTCCCTCCTCTCCCACTAGGGCCTGCGCCTGCCCCTTTCCAGGCCTGGCACCTCCCCCTAGCCCTCCCCATCTTCACCTCCCCGAACACCACCTTTCCCAGGCTGGAGAAATGAAAGGAGTCAGCGATGAGGGCTAGTGGAGTGCAGTGAGGCAGAGCAGCGCTGTCACCTCTCAGGAATTTGATCCTTCCTGCTGGTGGCTCCCATTTCCTGGGATGGCTGGAGCCTAATGGTGAGCCAGCCAGAGGAGCAAGCCGCTTCTCCCAGAGGGAAGGCATCCAAGTCTAGAGGAAGCTTGCAGGGATTTCCAGGAAAAAGTGGCAGGAGAGAGGATCCTCAGAAGGCTCTGGGGCAGAAGCAGGCTCAAATCAGACCCAAGAGGCCCCGCGGACAGTCTGCTTGGTGGCTCTGGGACCCCGCTCAGTGACAGTGTGGACGTTTGTCTCTCATAAGGAGTGAGAATAAACAGGGCGGAAATGCAGAAAGAACATTCCCGCTCCATGCCTGGGAGGTTGGGTCCTGATTACCAGCCCCAGGTCTCCCGAAGATGTGATGCTTGAGTGAGCTTTGTGTAGAGCGCTTTTGTTTGGAGCAGACAGCACTTCTCTCCCCCAAAGTCCCAAGGCAGAGCCTGGTTATTTCCTCTGAGGGCCTTCGATCTGCATCCTCCCCCAATCCCACCTAGCCCGGTCTGAGAGTTCATCAGGGTTAATGGGCCGCAGCTTTGTGTGACAGACACTGAGACCAGAACTTTACGTATTTTTCCTCCTGTCAGTCCTTATCTGGACAGCCCTGAGGAACTCCAGGATACCTCAGAACCTTGCCTATTAGGGTTGATTGGTTAATTGGAAGTTCCTGAGGATCTCCATTGAGGCCTGCTCCACCCACAGCCTGAAGAAGATCCTTCAGTCTCAGTGCCAGCTAGGACCCTGCTGCTCAGAAGCATTGCTCCTCTGCCTGAGCAGGGCAGGGAGAGGCCGCTCTGTGCGACCCAGCCTGAGGCTCATGCAGTCACCTCCCAGGGAGCCTGGGCCCAGGCCCCAGAGGTAGAAATACATGCCATGGAGACACAGGAGGCCAGGTGGGAAGAAGTCAGGAAGAAGTGGGTTCAATTTAGAGGCGGAGTCAGCATGCAGACCAGTGGGCAGCCTGCTTCCTCTTTGCCTTTGCATGGAGAGCTCCATGCCCAAGAATTAAAACATTAAGCCAGGCATGGCGGCTTATGCCTGTAATCCCAGCATGTTGGGAGACTGAGGCAGGAGGGCAGGAGTTCAAGACAGGTCAGGGCAACATAGCAAGACCTTGTCTCTATCAAACAAACAAACAAACAAACAAAAAGAATTAGAACATCATGTTTCCCTCAGAGTTAAACCAGCCAGGTCCACCCATGTAAGGTGATTGACCATGCTGAGGCCAGCAGGGGTTTGGGGAGTCCAGGCAGGGCTTTCCCAGATGAGAGGGAGCCTAATCCATGGAAACATGCCTGGATTGAACAGAGACCCTGAGGAGGAAGGAAGCTGGTTCACCACGGAGGCCTATGAAACAGGACCTTGGGGAGCCATGTTGGGGTGCTACTCCTCTGTGTACCAGTAGGCGAGGGTTCTGGAGTGGCCCTGGCTGAGGAATCCCCCTGAAGGCATCATCCTGTGGTTGCCTGGAGTGGCCCATCCTGTGTGGCCCAGGCCCTCTGAGCCAACTTCTTGCCACTGCTGCTTGCTGGCCAGTTTGCCAGTGGTGGCAAGGGCCTGGCCTGGCCAGGCTGACCTGAGGTTGGCCCTCTGGACTGCCCTGTTGCCCTGGTTGTACCCAGCCCTAGCACAAACATCCTTGGCAGGCTGCCCCGTTCAGCTTCTGAGCTGGGGAGGCTGATGGCAGAGCCTGCATGGCAGGGTTTGCTTATCGGTCTTTCTGTGACAGAGGGTTGACCTTGCCTCAGTGGGTAGTACCCTCTGTGTGCATCATCATCCCCTTTTTAAAAATTGAGCACTTACTATAGTCAGAGCCTAATGCCATATGCATGGTCTCATCTAATCCTCCCCAGGTACTTACTATTATACTTATATTACAGGTGAAGAAACTGAGGCTCGCCGAGGTTTTTGTGCTCTAGATTCTGGAGAACATATGGAGTGAGCTATGTGATTTAACCACTGTCTTTTTTTTTTTTTTTTTTTTTTTTGAGATAGTCTCCCTCTGTCACCCAGGCTGGAGTGCAGTGGCACAGTCGTGGCTCACTGCAACCTCCACCTCCCAGGTTCAACTGATTCTCATGCCTCAGCCTCCCAAGTAGCTGGGATTGCAGGGATGCGTCATCATGCCTGCCTAATTTTGGGGGGTATTTTTAGTAGAGACAGGAGTTCGCCATGCTGACCAGGCTGGTCTTGAACTCCTGGCCTCAAGTGATTCACCCACCTTGGCCTCCCAAAGTGCTGGGATTACAGGCACGAACCACCGTGCCCAGCCAAACCACTGTCTTATATTGCTGTCCATAGACCTCAGCATCTGATACTATAATATGCCCTTAAGCACAAGAGAATCTTTTCCAAATACTTAGATCCAAATTGTGTGAGAAGCCAAGACACTGGGAAATTTCCTTCCATAGTTGAGCAGCTCATTCTCAAAATACACAGAGCTGACTTCTTGGGTGACTGTGGGCCCAAGACTGAGGAGGATGATTGGGTAGGGCCCACCAGGCACCTCTCAGGGAAGCTCAGCCCTCTTTTCCAGCCTTTTCTCCTCTTCTAGCACTTCTTGGAGGTCAGGACAAGAGGACTAAAGTGTTTGTCCTCTCCAGAGAAGAATGCTAAGGTCTTGCATCACAATCCTGGAACCAACAAATATGCATCCTTCAATTGCTGCACCAAGTGCTGTGCCATGCTTGCCCTCCATGGCTTTACTGTAGCTGTTCCTCTGCCTGGATGCCCCCCTAGATTGCCTTAGTCTCCATTTCACCTAATTTATTTGATTACTAGTGTGGGTCCCCTTGAAAGGAGACCCTAAGATACAGACCCGGGTGCCATGCAGGTAATTTATTTGGGAGGCCATCTCAAGGAGTACGGAGATGGAATAAGGACGTGAGACAGGGAAGGAAAGGTGCTGATGATGTGTTGATGTGCAGAGACTGCTGTGGACTACTGGGGCTCCATCTTGCTGGTGGCCTCTGCGAGACTGTATAGAGCATACCTCAGGATGGTTCCATCAAGTGGCAAGGAAGAGGGGTATCTTTCCGCCAGCTTCTGCTTTTTGTTGGTTTGAGGGTTCTTCCTGTGGCTTTAACTTCCTGGCACACAGATCAAGCAACTCCACGGAGGGCTAAGGGGATAGGCAGGGCACTGACAGTACCTGCTATAGCACCCTTCAAGATTTCACCCAAGCGGATGCCCCCAAGCAAATTAAGTGCCTGCCTTGGTGTTTTTCCTAGGGAACACTGGCTACCTGCCATCAAGCAGAGTGAAGTGGCTCTCCTGTAATTTAGGACTAAACTTCCTGATAACTGGGTCACATGATTTATTTCCTAGCCCCGGTGCCTGGGGTGGCGTCTGGCACACAAGAGAAATGTTCTGACCAGTGAATGGGAAAAGGCACGACAGTGTACATGGAGGATCATGGTGTTCTCTACAGCGCCCAGCAGTGGATGGGGCAGGACTCAAAACAGTAAAAATCAAATTCAAGTTCCTGAAATTCGCAGCTCAAGTCCTCCAGCATCCCAGCATTGAGAAGGGCTAAGGTGAGAGTTGAGACGCAGGAGTGAGCAGAAGTGGAGGAAGAAAATTGAGTCCCAGAAAACCCTCCAATTCAGATTCCCTATACTGTTAGGATCTTTGAGAGAAAAAAAATCTCTTGGAAGAAGATTACAAGGTTAGACTGACAGTAAACCTACAGCAGCTGGTTGGGGGGAGGGCAGGAAAGAGCCAGTAATAATATACTTGGCCACCCTTTTATGGATTTAGATAAAAATCAGAGTCATGGATCTTTGGCCTTAGAAGGAACTTTAGAACTTGTCTGGTCCCATCCCTCCTTGTCCACTTTAGGAGAAAATGAGCCCCAGAGGGGGAAATTGGCTTGTCTGAGGTCACACAGTGTTGGGTTCCTAATTACCCGGTGAAAAGGAAGGGTGATCTAATTCTCACTGTTCCACTCTGGCTCTGGGCTTATTTGCACAGCTGACCAGGTCTCACCTGCCCTGATATTAGCAATGGGAGTCTTTCCCTGAAGGTATGGCTAAGTAAACACACCTGGTAAGCATCAAGCCACTGAGCAGTTTCAAGGGCTCTGACTCCAGCTGTTCCCATCTTACCCCCAGAACTCCAGGAAGAAATACTCCCAGCACAGACTGCCCCAGAGACCCAGAATTGGTATCTTCTAAGTGGGTCCTGTCCGGCTCTCTTTGCAACTCTTGCAGCCTGCAATGGGGTGATGAGGCTGACCCAGGTGACAGGTGACTGCTCAGCCAGCTGCCCCTACCCTGCTCTGCCCTCCAGATGCCAGTCAGCTACGCTGAGAGGTTTTCCCCAAAATACGGGAGTCAGAATGTACAAGCCTAAAGATTACATTCTTCTCTGACACCAGAGATAAGCCAGAAGAATGGGAGGGTGATTGTGGGAGGAGACGGTACCAGGTTGTCAAGTCTCCGGGAAGAGCCAGCTCTCCCGATATGGAATGTAGAGAAGAAGCTTCCAAGGGGTAGAAACCAAGACATCTGAGTGGGCTCACTGACGTGGCTGACCTGCCTGTGAGGAAATGATCTGGAGGAAATAAAGTAGTAATGGGTTGAGACTCATGTTTATTTTCTTTCTGAAGTGTCACTCACCAAGTCAGGTTTCAGCGTGAGGATGGAGAGAATGCTTAGAATTTTAGAAAATACCTTTTGAGATCCTTTTAAAATCCATAGTGGAAAAGATTCAAACAGAAATGTGAGGTCAGACTCTAACCTGCCACTTTACTTTGCATGTCACTGTAGGAAGTGGGATGGGACAGTGGATAGGAACATTTAGAAATTATATTCTGGAATTTACCACAGCCAGAGGCAGCATACTAAGTGAAAAGGACCTTAACTGGGACACAAGATGCTGGATTCTCATTCCGACACCACTACCATCTTTCTGTGTACAGTGTCTATGTTCTTAAGCTTCTGTCTATCTCATATTTTTCATTTGTAAAGTAAATGAATTGGCTTAGCAGTTCAGCACATGTATCTTGAGACCATGCTAATAAGTGACCCAGGTGCTCACTATATAACACGGGGGCTCAGAGATGAACAAGGCTTGGACCCTGCCCTCAAGCAGTTCCCAGCCTAGAAGGGGTGGAAGAGAGAAAGAAATCATGCATAGTGTGAGCACATTATCACATCACAAAAAGCTGAATTGTGAGCTCTGTTCGTCCTGGAAGTGTGTCCAGCTTGTTCACTGCTGTATCTGAGTATCTGGCAGCACCTGCACACAGTAGATGCTTAAGAGAGATTTACTGGGCTGGGCACGGTGACTCACACCTGCAATCCTAGCATTTTGGGAGGCTGAGGCAGGCAGATCACCTGAGGCCAGGAGTAGGAGACCAGCCTGGCCAATATGGTGAAATCTCATCTCTACTAAAATATAAACAATTAGCTGGGTGTGGTGGCATGTGCCTGTAATCCCAGCTACTCAGGAGGCTGAGGAAGGAGAATTGCTTGAATCCAGGAGGCAGAGGTTGCAGTGAGCTGAGATTGCACTGTTGCACTCCAGCCTGGGCAACAGGAGCGAAGCTCCATCTCATATAGGAATAAAGAGAGAGAGAGAGAGAGAGAGAGAGAGAGAGAGAGAGAGAGAGAGAGAGATATTTACTGAATGAATGAGTGTGACTGTGCCCTGTCCTTCTCCTGTTTCTGATCAGTTACATTCCCTTATTTGGAATTTTCCTCAAAAGAGCAGTCAGGGTTTCTCTGTGCATTTATTTAGATTTCTAATATGTTAACAAAAATTCTTTCAAAAATAGAAGTGCTTGACAAACAAAGCAATGATTTGGAATCTTGTGGAGCTCAAATGTTATTTATTCCCCATTGCTATAGAAACGTGCAGATGCAGCATGGATGTTCAGTAACATTTGTTGAATGAAAAAATACATGCTGTTCAATAAGTATAGGAGCATGTGCTCAACATCATTATTTATCATGGAAATGCAAATTTAAACCACAATGAGATACTATAGTACACCCACCAGAATGGCCACAATTCAAAAGATTGACAATATCAAGTGTTGCCAAGGGTGTGGAGCAAATGTAACTTTTTTTTGAGGTGGGGGCTCACTATGTTGTCCAGGCTAAGCTCAAACTCCTAGGCTCAAATGATGCCTGGCTAGAACTCATACACTGCTGGTGGGAATGTCAAATGGTATAGTTACTTTGGAAAACTGCTTGGCAGTATCCATGAATGCTAAGCATATGTCTACCCAATTACTCAGCAATTACACTCCTGGGTTTATACTCAAGAGAAATGAGTGTGTATAGCCACCAAAAGAATGTTTATAGCAACTTTGTAAATGCTCCAAAACAGAAACAACCCAAAAGGCTATCAATAGAAAAACTGATACATAAATCATGGTATAGCCATACAACGGGTTACTATACAGCCACAAAAAGGAATGAACTCTGCCATGCTTAACAACACAGATGAATCTCATAGCCAAACACAAAAGAGTACATACTATATAGATTTATTTTTATGAAATTCAAGAACAGGCAAAACAAATCAATGGTCAGAATAATGGTTACCTCTTAACAGCATCCCAGGCAGAGGGCCCAGTAAGTGAAAGAAATGGAGGCTTGACAAGGCATGGTGTGTTGAGCAAACAGGTAGTTCAATATGGTGGCAGGGCGGAAGGATGGTAGGGGCCATGGAGGAGGAGTGTAGGGAGGAGAGATTGGAAAGGTTATTTGGGACCATTTTGTGAAAGGCTCTGTGGTAGTCATTAAGGCTATTGAGCATATAGTTCAGGTTTTCCCTGTTTTGGCTGCTGGTAGGATTGTACTGCCTGGCCCTTTGAGGTTGGGTGGGGCCACGTTTCCATGTTTTGTTCTAGCCAATGATTTGCAACAGGAAGCGATGTGTGTCACTTCCAGACAATGCCATCCAGTTGTTAGTATGAGGCCCTCCAGAGCTCTTTCTGCCTCACTGGCATGCCAGTTGCCACTATTTGATGGTGGCTGCTCCATCAGCCTGGATCCCTAGGAAGATCCGAGCTCCCCCAGGGCTGACCACAATGCATATATAGTATGAGAAATAAACGTCTGTGGTTTTAGGTTGCTGAAAATGCCCATGGGGGAGGTGGTGATGTTGCCCTGAGAGTAATAACAGTAACGGCGAAGACAAGTACACAGATTTGAAATATGGTTTGAACCTGAGAGAAACAAGAAATGGGGAAAGGATTCCCTATTTAATAAATAACACTGGGAAAATTGGCTAGCCATAAGTAGAAAGCTGAAACTGGATCCTTTCCTTACCCCTTATACGAAGATTAATTCAAGATGGATTAGAGACTTAAATGTTAGACCTAATACCATAAAAACCCTAGAAGAAAAT
>NW_016803344.1:2463174-2483856 GCF_001698545.2 Rhinopithecus bieti | reverse complement strand
AAAAAAAAAAAAAAAAAAAAAAAAAAAAAAAAAAAGAAATATGGTTTGAAAGTAGAACCAATAGGATCTGTTGGTGGATTGGAAGTGAGGTGTGTTAGGCTGAATAAATAGTCCCCAAAGATATCCATGTGTTAGTCCCTGGAACATGTAAATGTTATATAGCAAAAGGAACTTTGCGTATATGATTAAAGACCCTGAATGAGGTGATTATCCTGGATTATCCCTGTGGGCCCTGAATATAATCGCTACTGTTCTTTTTGTTTTTTTCTTTTTTTTTGAGAGAGTATTTTGCTCTTGTTGCCCAGGCTGGAGTGCAATGGCACAATCTCGGCTCACCATAACCTCCACCTTCCAGGTTCAAGCGATTCTCCTGCCTCAGCCTCCCGAGTAGCTGGGATTACAGGCATGTGCCACCATGCCCAGCTAATTTTGTATTTTTAATAGAGACAGGGTTTCTCCATGTTGGTCAGGCTGGTCTCGAGACCTCAGGTGATCTGCCCATATCAGCCCTCCAAAGTGCTGGGATTATAGGTGTGAGGCACCCCGTCTGTCCTGTAATCACTACTATTCTTGTAAGAGGAAGGAAGAGGGAGATCTTACTACAGAGAAGGCAATGTGAAGACAGAAGGAAGGCCGGGCATGGTGGCTTATGCCTGCAATCCCAATATTTTGGGAGGCTAAGGTGGGAGGATTGCTTGAGCCCAGGAGTAACCTGGGTAACAGAAACAGCCTGGGTAACAGAGAGAGACCCTGTCTGTACAAAAAGCTTAAAAATTAGCCAGGCATGGTGGTAAATGCCTGTGGTTCCAGCTACTTAGGAGGCTGAAGTGGGAGGCTGAAGCTGCAGCAAGCTGTGATTGCACTGCACTCCCAGCCTGGGTGATGGTGCGAGACCCTTTCTCAGAAAAATAAAACAGCAACAACAACAACAAAAACCAAAGGAAGATGCTACATGGATGACTTTGAAGATAGAGAAAGGGACCATGGAATGCAAGGAATGCCGTTCTCAAACTGGAAAAAGCAAGGAAGTGGATAGGGTCCTCTGGAGGATGTGTGGCCCTGGTGACACCTTGACTTTGGCCCAGTGAAACTGATTTCAGGATTCTCCCTTCCAGAACTTTGACACGATGAATGTGTATGTTGTTGTTGTTACTTTTATTGTGGTAAACTGTAATGACATAATATTTATCATTTAAACCATTTGTCAGGTGTGCACTCCAGTGGCATTAAATATATTCACAAAGATATTAGGTAACCATCACCACTATCTATATCTGAAACATTTTCATCATCCCCAACAAAAACTCTGTACTAGTGAAACAATAACTCCCTCTTTCCCCCAACCCTTGGTAACCTCTGTTCTACTTTCTGTCTCTATTTGCCTATACTAAGTACCTCCTATAAGTAGTATCATACAATATTTGTCCTTTGGTCTCTGGCTTGACTAAGCATAATTTTCAGGGTTGATCCATGTTGCAGCACGTATCAAGATGTTATTCCTTTTTATGGCTGAACAGTATTGTGTTGGTTCATTCTCACACTGCTATAAAGACATACCTGAGACTGGGTAATTTACAAAGAAAAGAGGTTTAGTTGGCTTATGGTTCCACAGGCTGTACAGGAAGCATGACTGAAGAGGCCTCAGGGAGCTTTTACTCAAGGCGGAAGGCAAAGGAGGAGCAAGCATCTTCACAACGCTGGAGAAGGAGGACGCGAGAGAGTGTGGAGGTGACACACACATCCAAACAACCAGATCTGGTGAGAACTCAATCGTGAGAACAGTACCAAAGGGGGAAATCCGCCCCCATGATCCAATCACCTCCCACCAGGTCCCACCTCCAATATTGAGGATTACAACTTAACATGGGTTTCGGATGGGGACACAAATCCAAACCATATCAAATATTGTGGGTTGGTTTCAGCCATCAAATTTGTGATAATTTGTTAAAGCAGCCTCAATAAACTAATACATGAGGGATGAGAGGAAAGAAGGCATGAAGGAGGATCCTTAGACTTTTGGCTGAGAACTGGCTGGATTGAGATGCTATTTCCTGGGATAGAGGAATCCGAGAGAGCAACCTATGAGGGGTAGCGAAACCACAGGCTCGTTTTGGCCATGTGAAGTTTTGAGATGTCTGTCAGGTCTCCAAAGGAAACGTTGAGGAGACAATCGGCCTTCCAGTTCTGGAATTCAGGGGAGAGCTGGGACTACATTTGGGAGGCATCAGCGTGAGGTGGTGCTTAGAGCCAATAGACGGGATTGAGGTCATCTAGGGAATGTGAATAGAGACAGAAGAGAAGGAGATTAAGCTATCATTCTATCCTTTGAAGGTGGGCAGAGTGGGAGGAATGAGCTGAGGGGGATGAGAAGGAGCAGTCAGGGAGGTAGAAGAAAACTCAGGAAAGTTTGGTGTCGTGAAAGGGGAGAGGCCTGTGTTTCACTGAGGAGAGCATGGCTGATCAGGTTTTTAGAGACTAAATAAGAGGAGAAATTTATGACCTGGACAAGGGCAGGGTCTACTGAGGGGTTGAGACTGAAGCAGGAGGGGAGTGAGTTAGAACACGGGAAAGTGTGTTAGCCTTCTTAACTCTCTGGAGAAGTTCTGCAGTGAGATGGAGCAGAAAAATAGGACATGGTAGAATTTAAAAACTGCTTAAGGTAGGGGACATTGTTGTGGTTATTTCTTGCTAACAAGTATCCCAAAACTTAGTGGCTTAAAACAAGTCATTATTCAGTACGTCGTCACTTAACATTGTTGATAGGTTCTTGGAAACTGTGACTTTAAATGAAGCTATGTGTAATGAAACCAATTTTACTACAGGTGAATCGATATAAACAAGAGTTAAGTTCCTGTGGTCACCAAATGTATAAATAAAGACCAAAACACTTCTAATGTTAAATGTTAAAATAAATGGCCTGGTGTGGTGGCTCACACCTGTAATTCCAGCACTTTGGGAGGCTGAGGCGGGCAGATCACGAGGTCAGGAGTTTGAGACCAGTCCGGTCAACATACTGAAACTCCGTCTCTACTAAAAATACAAGAAATTACCTGGGCGTGGTGGCATGCGCCTGTAATCCTGGCTGCTTGGGAGGCTGAGGCAGGAGAATCACTTGAACCTGGGAGGCGGAGGTTGCAGTGAGCCAAGATTGTGCCATTGCACTCCAACCCGGGTGACAGGGCGAGACTCCATCTCAAAATAATAAATAAAATAAAATAAATGTGAGTTATACATATATTTTATATTTAAGAAAGATTAATAAAAACAAGTAAGATAATTATTTACCTGCTTATTCCAGTTCAGGGTAGCAGGTGGCCGGAGCCTATCCTAGCAACTCAGGGTGCAAGGCTGGAACCAGCCCTGGGCAGGATGCCATCCCATTGCAGGGTGCGCTCACACACACATAAATACTCACTCAACCTTGAACCATGTAGACACACCAATGAACTTGATATGCACAGCTTTGAGATGTGGAAGGAAACCAGAATGTCTGGAGAAAATCCAGGTAGACCTGGGAACAACCTGCAAACTTCACAGAGACAGTGGACCAATTTTGTTTTCTCATCAACGTTATAAGAAAATGATATTGAATAAAACAATATGATTTGAGGACCTGCTGTATTCGATTCCATGATTTTGTGGGTTAGGAATTTGGTTAGCGACCCCCTAGATGATTGTTTTGCTCCATGCAGCATGGACTGGGGTCATTGGTGGTATTCAGCTGTTGAAAGGGCTGATTTTGAGGGCTCAAGGTGGCTTCACTCACATGCCTGGCACCTTGATGGGGATGCAACCTCAGCTCACTGCAAATGCCTCCCGGGTTCAAACGATTCTCCCACCTAAACTTTCTAGTAGCTGGGACTACAGGTGCACGCCACCATGCCCAACTAATTTTTTGTATTTTTAGTAGAGACAGGGTTTTGCCATGTTGGCCAGGCTGGTCTCGAACTCCTGAACTCAAGTGATCCACCCACCTCGGCTTCCCAAAGTACTGGCTTTACAAGAGTGAGCCACCGTGCCCGGCCAGATCTTCCCTCTTGATGGGAAGACTGTCAAGGAATTTGCAGCCGTGCTTAAACCCCCCACAGATACAGAACATGTTTACAGATTAGAGAAGAAGGCACCAGGGAGCGGGGAGAGGTGAATGATGCAGAAGAGAGAAGAGGAAACTGCAGGAATAAAGTCCTTCAGAGGCCACAAGGGGACAATACTCTGAAGGCACTCCTCATTGGGACAGGAGGAAATAAGACATGGTGAGGACAGGTGCACAGTGAAAAGATGAGGCTGTTCCCATAGGATGACTTCACGCTGCTCGATAATGTGCAGGTGAGCTCAACAGCTGATGGGTGGATGTGAAGGGTTGAGAAGAAAAGAGGGTAGGACAGTAATCTCAGAGAATTGGAACATTAGGTATTTTTTTGAAGCAGATTTTAATAGTGATGACATTTTGTCATTTCTGAAAAGATTATAATACATGATTATTAATCCTTAATAATATATTAACACAATCTCTTTACTAGCAATTATTAATTATGTCAAGTATTTATGGAACCCGTGAGACATACTCCACATTCTAGGTGTTGCTGACCAACTCTTGTTCACCACACTTCTTTTAGGAGGGAGGCAAAAGCTATTATTTCCATTTTATTGCTGCAGAAATTGTATTCAATTTCATAAAGCAAATCTGATAAAGGACAAGATTAGAACTCTGAGACCATTTTTGAGGGAGGAGTATTGAGAACATGGAGAATACTTGCTTGTTTTACTTGAGAGAATGTTTGGATTGCCAACTCTTAAGGGAGATAAAAAAGATTATCTGGCAAAAGTTAGTCTTCAGCAAAATTACTTAGTAGGTGAAATCTTCTTGCACATGATGCCTCCAGTGTTAAAAACATGTTTGTGATTCATGTTCTGGAATTGCTTTCAGGAGGAGTTTCTGATACACGCACGCACACACACATGCCACAATTATCAGGATTATGTTTACTTATTAAATCACTCACCCAAATATTTTATTTATCCTAATCTCATAATTCACCTTACTTAGTCTCAGATATTTCAAAAAATCAAACCCTTATGAAAGTACTGAAAAATCATCAACAGTGAGGAAATTATAGAGGTAGTGAATCAGGCTTTGCTGAGAATTTCCAAAGGGGGATTCCAAGGATGTTCTGAGCAGCTCCATTGCAAAGGTCCACACATATGTCACAGAATCCTATTACGTCAGGCATGACTGAGGTCTTAGAGTCACCCAAATAAAACTTATCTGTGTTCTCTGACCTCTCCTCCTTCTGACACTCTTTATATTTATCTACCAATTGGGTTTCCATTCATTCAATTAGTCAAACTAAAGATTGTAGGGTCAAGTTGACCCTCTGCTCCATTACTCGAAAATTCATTTGTTTCATTGCTCACAACGACCAGTTAGAAGTGAGTTCAGCTATAAGGTACAGAAACCCCACCTAACAATGGCTTAAATACACTCATTTATTTTTCTTACATAACAAAAAGTCACATCCACATTCAAGGCAGGAAGAATAGGAAGGTGAAGGGTGAAGCCAGCTGACTTTCCCTTTTGTTAGAATAGAAAAAGCTTTCCAAGAAATCTCCACAGTGTACTTCCCCTTAGGCCTCATTGGTCAGAATTGGATCCCACGGCCCCTCCCCGGCCCCACCAGCCTGCAAAGGAAGCTGATAAGTTAGGGAACACGATTGTGATAATTGGCACAGACCAGTACAGATCACTGATCTGGACACATTGATTCAGTCCAAATCAAGTTCTGTTAACAAGGAAGATGGGAAGATGGTTTCAGGTAAAAATGGTGTTGGCCACAATTGCAATCTGCTGATTTTAGTTCTGAGGCAGCTGATTTTAGGTATGGCATATTGGCTCATGCCATATATAAATGGCCAGGTGTGATGGCTCATGCCTGTAATCCTAGCATCTTGGGAGGCTGAGGCCAGTGGATCGCCTGAGCTCAGGAGTTCAAGACCAGCCTGGGTAACATGGTGAAACCCTGTCTCTACCAAAAATACAAAAAATTAGCTGGGTGTGGTGGTGAGTGCCTGTGGTCTCAGTTACTTGGGAGGCTGAGGTGGGAGGATCGCTTGAGCCTAGAAGGTGGAGGTTGCAGTGAGCTGAGATGGCACTACTCCACTCCAGCCTGGGTGACAGAGTGAGACCCCATCTCAAAGAAAACAAAACAAAACAAAAACCAAAATTGCAAATACTAAGGGCACGCCTCACAAATCCCTGTGGTCTCATATCTGACCAACTGTGCCCACATATGTTTCTTACCCCCACACACAGTAACGTGTGCAGCCCCTTATCTTAAAAGGGTGAACTTTACTTGAGTTACATGCAATGGATTCAGCAGCTTCTTGCCAAGTGTTGGCTGCCTGTTTGCTCTCCTGATGTCTACCTGATTAAAAGAACCTTATAAGAGGAGGAAAAGGTCAGGGTAAAAGCATTTCATGCAGCCTCTAGAAACAGAACTCAGTCCCTAAGGAAAAGTCACCTCTCTCTGGTGGGCCTTGGCACCAATGATTGCTATGCACTAGTAGGAGTTGGGCCAACCAGTTGTAGGGGTGAAAAGGTCTCTGGTTTGGTGTTGTCTCTGTCGGGAAAAAGGCAGAACTCTTTCCTCCCCTTCTTAACTCCACCTTTCACCCAGATTTGCAAGCAAATGTCAGATTGGACCAACCCAGTGGGAATCGGATAACTTTTTAGCAGAAATTTTCACTATTTTGGCATTTGAAACCTAGTGTAAAGTAATTGGAAGAAAAAAGTGTCTATGGAGTTCTGTAGGTCTTTCTCAAACATGTTCTGAGAAAAACCAACTCAAGGACATTGTCACGAGTAAAGACTATCTAGGGTCCTTGGCTCGGGAGGCCTTGCCATTCTCATGGGAAATCAAGAGTAGTGCTGAGGGGCACACTCAAGTCAGAAGATTTTCATACAAATCCTTGATTCCCACATACTAGCTGAGTGACTTTGACAAGTTGCTTGACCTCTCTGTGCACAGTTCCAATGTGTGCTGGAGCTGGTTTATCCCCACTGGAGAGATGGATGTTTGCATCTCTTCCCAACTCTGTGTCCACTGACATCATGTTGGCTGTGGTGGGAATCTTTACACCATGGGAATTGGCAAATCAGTGTTCCCCCAGCCCACAGAGTTGTAAACATTTACTGTTGTACCACTGCATGTTTCCTACTTTGTACAGTGGGCTGATAATACTTACCTCACCTAGGGGATGAATTGAGAGAACTCATAGGAGACAAAAGTGATAGCCCTTAATACACACGCGCTTTCTAATTCTTTTAGCCATGTAAATGTTTGCTATATTATTGTTGAGACTGCTTTTTGGAGAGGTGGGAGCTAATTTCATTTGCTCTATCATTGGTTTGCAAAGCTGCTTACCCTTTTGGTATCCCTGTTGCTCCTGGGGCCTATTTGACTGCTATGGCAATCTGTCAACCCACCCTGAAATTCGGCAAATTACTTAACTTGATGGCCTGGACGGAATAATGGGGTTGTGTTGGCAGAGAGACACCGGAGTCTCTGAAGAAAACACATGCGTGGTACAAAGGTCCCAGATTATTACACCTGAGTGGGGGATATATCTTGACCTGATTGTGGTGCAGATGGACTGTAATCGATGGAGAAGTACATTGGCGCGATCTCAGCTCACTGCAACCTCTGCCTCCCGAGTTCAAGTGATTCTCCTGTCTCAGCCTCCCAAGTAGCTGGGATCACAGGCGCGCTCTACCTCACCCGGCTAATTTTTGTATTTTTAGTAGAGATGGGGTTTCTCCATGTTGGTCAGGCTGGTCTCGAACTCCTGACCTCAGGTGATCCACCTGCCTTGGCCTCCCAAAGTGCTGGTATTACAGGTGTGAGCCAGTGTCTGGCCAATTTCCATGAATTTCAAATGGCTTAATAGATAGCTTATTCAAATACAAACACAAAAACCAGGAGACAGGATGGTATAAAGATGAGAAAGACACACTCTGAAATGCCATCAGCTGTGTCTTAGGATACTGCTATGCTAGAATGGGATCGATTTCTTATTCTCCTTTTTGGGGATATCTCATCCTGCATTAGTCAGCTATTCCACAATGATGCTCCTTAACACACTACTCCAGAACTCAGTGGCTAACAATAACGAGAATTTGTTCCCACACAAACTGTGGGCCAACTGATCTAGCTTGGCTTGGCTCCAGGCTGTGGACTCCATTTAGATCTGCTGCATGGATTCCATTCAGTGGCTCAGGCGATGACCTGGGGAATGCTGTTCTCACAGTGGAGGCAGGAGTACAAAAGGATTGCAAAAGCACAGTGGAGGCCCCTGCTCACATCACGTCCACTAACATCCCATTGGCCAAAGGAAGTCAAACGGCCAAGCCCAACAGCAAGCGGGCAGGTAGTACATGCTACCCACGGTAAAAGAGGAGAGGGGAGCAAATATTTGCTCAACAATGATCCAAACCGTCACACAAACCATCACACTTATTTGAAAATAAGCTGATAAAGTACTTTTCTAATTAAAAATATGTTCTTGTTAAAAATAACACTTTACATTTGTATTGCATATTATGGTTTTAAAAGCATTTTTGCATCATTCTCTCACATATTCCTTCCAGTGACAGAGTGGAAAGGCAGCATCCCCATTTTTAAAGATGTGAAGATTCTGGTTGCATTATTTTCCTAGAATTGGTGTAACAAATTCCCATAAGCCTTGTGGCTTGAAACAGAAATTTATTCTCTTACAG
This sequence comes from Rhinopithecus bieti, assembly GCF_001698545.2. NCBI lineage: Eukaryota > Metazoa > Chordata > Mammalia > Primates > Cercopithecidae > Rhinopithecus > Rhinopithecus bieti. The sequence goes on along the minus strand of NW_016803344.1, from coordinate 2,475,083 downwards.
TTCTGGAGCCTAGAAGTCCAAAATCAAGACGGTGGCAGGCTGGAGTGCAATGGCATGGTCTTGGCTCACTGCAACCTCTGCCTCCCAGGGTCAAGCGATTCACCTGCTTCAGCCTCCCAGTAGCTGGGATTACAGGCACCCAACACCACGCCTGGCTAATTTTTGTATTTTTAGTAGAGATGGGGTTTCACCATGTTGATCAGGCTGGCCTCGAACTCCTGACCCCAGCCCTTGTTGGAAGCCTTACTCTTTCCTTAAAGATGTATATATATATATCTTTATAAGTATATATTCCTTAAAGACATATATATATATAAAGATATATATATATCTTTATAAGTATATATTTATATACTTATTTCAAAATTTTATTTTTAGAGACAGAGTTGTGCTTTGTTGACCAGGCTGGAGTCCAGTGGTGTCTATATAGGTGTCATAGGTGTCTATATTTTTGAACCTCATTTGCCTTCCCTGTTACTGGTCCCATTTATGTCCATCAACACATCTCTTGAGTCAGAGGGCACAGGCTTGGGGCATTCGGCCCTCCCTCCCCCAGGTCCTCTGCTTCTCTTACACAGGTCTCTGCCTTCTCTCCACGGTCCACTTTTCCATCCAAGGTATGTCAGAGAGCAGCCAGAGGCCTCCCTGGCCAACTTCCAGGGGTGAAGAAGAGAGACACTCTCCTGTTAAGATCCCACGCAGCGTATGTCATTTGCAGTGGCTGGGGAGAAGCAGTTATAGGATTTTTTCCTCTGTAATGACTGAAGATACTGAGGCACATGGGGAATTATGGGTGTTTTTGGAACTCACACAGTGAGTTGGAGAAAGGGGGTAAATCGTTATAGTGGAAAGTATCTTCCCCACAGGTGTCAGGAGCATTCTCATTCAGGTTTTTAAAAAACTGGGACTCCTCTGAGATAACTGAGCCTTTACAAAAATTATCATGATTATTTTCAATAGAGACAGGGTCTTGGTTTTGCCCAGGCTAGTCTTGAACTCCTAGGCTCAAGCAATCCTCCCGCCTTGGCTTCCCCAAATGCTGGGATTACAGATGTGAGCCACCACACCCGGCCAATCGCTGAGTCTTGATGCAACATGAAATATGTGGGCAAATGTCAGGGTAGCTTTTTCTTTTCTATATTTATTTATTTATTTTTATTTTATTTTTTGAGATGGAGTCTTGCTCTGTCACCCAGGATGGAGTACAATGGTGTGATCTCAGCTCACCACAACCTCTGCCTCCCGGGTTCAAGTGATTCTCCTGCCTCAGCCTCCTGAGTAGCTGGGATTACGGGCATGCCTGGCTAATTTTGTATTTTTAGTAGAGACAGGGTTTCTCCATGTTGGTCAGGTTGGTCTTGAACTCCCGACCTCAAGTGATCCACTCGCCTCGGCCTCCTAAAGTGCTGGGATTACAGTCATGAACCACTGCGCCCAGCCTCCCTTCTTTCTGATAGCACTCAATATTTCCATACAACTCCAGTGAGGTTCAAGGAATTGGAAAGCTTTAATGCAAGTGAGGGCCAAGGGCTTCACCTTTTCAGATTTCCCAATTATGATTCCCCGGACTTCAAGAGTCCTTGGATGTAGGGTGCATGAGAAGGAAAGATGGGTGAAATAACAAAGAGGAACGCTCCCCTTCTTTCTCCTACCACTGAGAGATTCTGGGGTGACAGGGGTGGAAGGGGAGGAGGCAGGAAAGTCACGCTATGTGAGAAAATAATAAAAATGAATATAGAGATACTAAATGTAGAAGCCTTTTTTTTTTTTTTTAATGAGACAGGGTCACTGAGGCTGGAGTGTGATGGCATGATCATAGCTCACTACCACCTTGAACTCCTGGGGCTCAAGGGATCCTCTCATCTCAGCCTCCCAAGTAGCTGGGGCTACAGGCATGTGCCATCATGCCCAGCTAATTTTAATCTTTGTAGAGATGTGGTCTTGCCATGTTGCCCAAGCTGTTCTTGAACTCCTGGGCTCAGGTGAGCCTCTGCCTTGGCCTCCCAAAGTGCTGGCATTATAAGGTGAGCCACTATGTCCAGCCCCCAAAAAAGAAATCTTGTGAGTTAAAAAAAATTTTTTTAAGTGATTTTAAAAGACAGATACTACAAAATATCTTGACTTCCTGTATTAAATGAGTTTTCAAATTAAAGCTTCCTCATTTGCTTACTTTTCTGATCTTGGGACTAAAAATGAAACTTTCCCAGAATTAAGTGTGGTGGCTCACGCCTGTAATCTCAGCACTTTGGGAGGCTGAGGTGGGGGGATCACCTGAGGTCAGGAGTTTAAGACTAGCCTGAGCAACATGGAGAAATCCCGCCTCTACTAAAAAATATACAAAATTAGCCAGGTGTGGTGGTGCATGCCTATAGTCCCAGCTACTCGGGAGGTTGAGGCAGGAGAATCGCTTGAACCCGAGAGGCGGAGGTTGCGATGAGCCAAGATCATGCCATTGCTCTCCAGTCTGGGCAACAAGAGCGAAACTCCATCTCAAAAAATGAAAACAAAAAAACAAAACAAAGAAAAAAACCCCAACGCTCTAAGCACCTCATTTCCCTGGCTCCCAGACGTTTTTGGTCTAGCCTCTCCTCCCACAGCCAACTGCTGTTAATGCCCCTGGTTCTCTCTTCCTGGTGTGAGCCTGAGCTTGGGAACGCCTGCTCTGGAGCTGGGGTAAGGGGGATTTCAAGGCTGGGTAAGGCTGGGGAAGGAAGGGTGGAGTTTGCCAGGTTAAGCTTAGTGGCTTCTGGAGTTAAGACAAACACTGCTCATTATGAGGCGGTGTGACCCTGGGCAAGTTCACCTTCTGAGCCTTTCTCCTTTGTGAAGCAAGCCATTTCTACCCTCTATGGGCTGACATGAGAATTGCACAAAGGGATATCTATAAACTGCATGTCACTAAAGCAAAGTGCCCTCAACATTCAGCCATCAGAATCAGAGGCTTCTGCTGTTCTATTGCTGCTGGGGATATTTCTTTGCTTGCTGGTGTTTGTGTGTGTGTGTGTGTGTGTGTGTGTGTGTGTGTGTGTGTGTGTGTATGTGTTTTAATATGGATCTGGAAGGAGACAAAAGAGCTCACGATAAGGCAGGATATGCCAGGAAATCTGTGACCAAGTCAGTGAGAAAGGAGTTGAAACCAGCGGGTAAATGAGGTTTCTAAGTGGCTCTCTGAGGACTCCCGGAATCTGCCACTCCCCACACCACGGGAGGGAATGACCTGGAATTTTGCCGCTGTTAGGAGAGACACATGTTAGACCTCAGAGTTGCAATCCCTTTTCATAATAGAGGAAACAGTCACCTTTTTGGAGACAGTAGGTTGGAGAGGACACAACAGGACTGTACTCAAGTCCATACAAATCTTTTACTTAAAAGTCATATAAAAGAATAAAAAAATGCAGATTTCTGAATCAAGTGTAGATAAGGAAGCAAATGATGTTGAAAGGTGCCCATTAATTTAAAATTTCATCATAGGAAGCTGGGTGATCTTTTGCACTCAATATTAAAAAAACCGTTACGTTGCTCAACACCAAGTATAACACAGTACACTCAGCACTTGTTTCTATAGAAAACATTTCAAATCAAGTTCTTTATGATGTGAACCAGATTTTCCAAATGCCTAAACCACTTCCGAGCTTTAAGCAAGGCCTCAGAAATTCAGTGGGTTCCTGGGAGGCTTCATTCACATTCGCCTCTAAGGAGAGGCTAAAAGAGGAATTTCCAGATGGCAGCTACTGGCTCAGAACCAGGGGGTCCCTTGCCAAGTCTGTCTCTATGTGGCTCCCAGAATTGCTGAGGTCTCACTTCTCAGAAGGCTTTGTTGGGAAATAAAGCAACAGCTGACGCTTGCGGGCCTCGGAACTCTGGCCAGGCCCCCTGAGGGGTACATCCTAGGAGAACTGAGAAATGGGATTGGAGCTTTTGCCTTATCCTTGCAACCCAAGTTCTTTGTGTGGCAGAACATCTATGAAAAACTAATCAAATATTGCCTGATATTTCCCTGTACTTCTGGTATTGCTTTTAACCTCAAAACCCACTCCTCCCACCTCTAACAAACCAAAATGGAAAATGACAATTCAGGCAGCTGTTAATTGGCTCACTCTCTCAAGGCAAGCACTGTCTCAAGGCAGAAATGACACAGCAAAAAACAGAGCGGGAGAAAAAAGTCTATTACTGGCTCATGATTTACAAAAGCCAAAGGCCTTTAGAGAAAAGGCCAGGAGTCATACCAACACAGATCCCAAATCCAGGAGAACACAGACCAGCAGTAAGAGGGACGCTTCCCATCAGACCTTGGACATGGTGGTCTTTGAGAATAGGTCTGCCCTTCTCTCCCTGACCAGTTGGGATAGAGACTTGACTGGAATCCTTGACGCTGACAGGTGTTTCTATGGACAGAGAGGACTGTGCCTGTCTTCCTGAATCCCAACCCAGAGTAGAAGCAGTTGAGACATGGATCTGGGTTGAGAAATGGGTTTTCCTGTCCCCCTGTGTTACCCACGTCTTCACAAAGGACTTACAGGTGGCTGAGAGATCTGTAGGAATGGAATGGGGATTGCAGGTGGCCCAAGAAACCTGAGGAGATCAATGACTAAGATCAGATATGGGTCAGTGGTCATCTTGGCAGGTATCACTGTGGACAGATGACACTGAGGGCCACTGCTCTGACCTTGGGTCGTCAGCTGCTACCTGGTAGCCCCACCCCTCCCCTTTCTACCCCAGACCTTCGCCTCCAGGGAAAAAGTGTGTGTAGGAACTCCCTCTGCCATTTTGAAAAGACAGGAACTAAAAGCAGTTCCATGAAGGACAGGCATTTAGTTTCATACCTGAGTTTGTGAAATAAGAGTTGTTCTTTCTTCATGTGATTTTTACCTTTCTGTCTTCTCCACTGACTTAGTAATGAGACAGATCAGGACAAGGATACTTATAGCCATCCACCTGGCAGGTTCTGCAAGTCACAGAACTGTAACCATATACTAGGCCTTAGAGCAATCTTAGGGCACCTCCTTTTCTCCTGCTCACCCATCTTCTAGAAAAAACAAGAGAGGCTCCTTCCATGGCTGGTAGCACAGGGCAAAGTAAGGAAAGGGATGTGCCAGCAGTGGGTTTGGATGAGGTGAGGACCTGGGTGACCAGCGGCGAATGTATGTTGTCTGTTAGTTCAGTATCTACATGCTGGGGAAGTTATGGATCCCATCCCTCCGGGGAGGGGCGCCTTTGGCTTGCCCTGTTGGTGTGAGCCAAGCACGCATGCTTGCTTCAATCCTGACCGCCGGTCAATTTGTGGAACAAGTCCTCGTCGAGTGTTTCGTTCTGGTCCTTGGAGCGGGTAGATAAGAAAATGTAGCCGCCAATGTACTCATGCACAATCTTGCAATCTGCACTCAGGCAGGTGAATGCAGTAAAGACGTTTTGGTCAAACTCGATGACCACCTGGAAGAGGAAGGCACAGAGAAGCTTAAACTCTGACAAGGAATGATGAGAAAGTGGCGCTGTGTTGGACTGGCCCCTGGAGCTGAGGGCTGCTGAGGTGGATGACAGATGGATATCCCCCTGAAACGCACGGAAAACCATCACTTCCATTAAACACTTCCAGAAAACATCTTTGCTCTCTTTGCGCCCTCTGGTGGTGTCGACTTTGCTGCACATCTGGTTTAAAAAACTCCCAACACATTCTCTGTGTATAGATTAGATATAAGGATTTTGCCCAAGCATTCCCTATGTTGGGGAGCAGGGTGCTTTGCAGGCACTTTATTTTTATTTATTTTTTTTGAGATGGAGTCTCTCTCTGTCACATAGGCTGGAGTATAGTGGCACAATCTCAGGCCACTGCAACCTCTGCCTCCTAGGTTCAGGCGATTCTCATGCCTCAGCCTCCCAAGTAGTTGGAATTACAGGTGTGCGCCACCATACCCGGCTAATTTTTGTATTTTCAGTAGAGACGCGGTTTCACCATGTTGGCCAGGCTGGTCTTGAACTCCTGACCTCAAGTGATCCACGCCTCGGACTCCCAAAGTGTTGGGATTACAGGCGTGAGCCACTGCACCGGCCTGCAGGCTCTTCAATGAATAATAAAAGTCTGCCTGAATTTTCTTATAGCCACTGCCCCGAACCCTTTCCTAGCTGAAAGTCATAAACTCTAAGCACTAGAAGAAAGACTTAGAGACTTTGCTGGTTCTCAACCTTGGCTGCCCATTGAAATCACTTGTGGACCTTTAAAAATTATTAATACCTCGCTCCTCCTCCCAGAGATTCAGATTTAACTGGCCTTGGATGTGTTCTGGGCAGTGGTATTTGAAAGCTCCCCAGGTGATCCTTATATGCATCAAGGCTTTAGAGCTACTGCCTTAGAGGTCATCTAATCTCTGAACCTGATTTTACAAATAAGCACCCAGATGGGTATCAATACTGCTGAGAGGAAGTCAGGGTTCTTAACAAATGTGTGAGTCTCTTACCATCCCTCTACTTTCTATTGGAAAATGAGAATGCCAAAGGAATGAGGGAAGATTGAGACTATATCAGCACCATCGGAATGTTTTAATTAATTCAAAAATGAATGAAACAGGGTCTTGCTTTGTTACCCAGGCTGGAGTGCAGTGGCACAATCATAGGTCACTGTAACCTCGAACCTCAAGTGATCCTCCCTGGCTGAGTAGCTGAAACTACAGGTGCACGCCATCACACCTGGCTAGTTCGCCTTTTTTATTTTTTATTTTTTAATTTTCTGTAGAGACAGGGTCTCAATATGTTGCCCAGGCTGGTCTCGAACTCCCGGCCTCAAGTGATCCTCCCACCTTGGCCTCCCAAAGCACTGGGCAGAATGTTTTAAATTAGCGGCAGGATGCTAAGGTGCCTCTAACTTCATCTAGAATTTTCCATGATACAGGCTTGGCCTGAACTTAGCTCCCACGATGGGAGATGATGGGAGGCTGTAACACAGGCTAAGGGTTTGAGGGCTCCTGGTTTTAAGAGGTGAAGCTTTTCTCAGTCATCACTATGGACCTCACTTGCTTCTTCAGCAGTTTTTCCCTTTTGAGCCTGGAATGCTCTCCAGGTGAGCAATTGAATCTTCAAGTCCTCAATCGGGTTTCTTGGCAGCCAGTCAGATGAGGGCTTTTTTGGATTTATTTTGCGTAGCAGTTACATCTCCAGTAGTTTCTGGTAAGTAATTATCAACCTAAATCCTATATAATCCTATGCTGAGTCAATGAAAATTAATAAAACTGCTCAGTAATTTTAGAACCTGTCTGTATTGACAGTCTGCATGGAGACTACGCCAACTTGCAGTGCTAATGCAAGAGCATTTGGCCTGTGCTTGTTAGGAAGGTGCCCAGAATTGCATATGATTATTTTAGCAGACAATTACCACATGCTTGTGATTTCTTAGCTCAAATAGAAGAACACCTTTCAAAAATCAGAATAATCTGCAATTCTGAGGGAACACACGTTTATAGGCTCAACACTGAAAAGCAAAAGCTTTCACTTTACCTGACGGGTTTCCCAGTTTACATTCCACTGTTTGATATTTGTGAATCTCCATGTTGTCACTGGAATCCCGGTGGCTGCATCAATTTTAATCAACCTGTTATATGAAACTCCCAGAATGTCATCTTTTTTGCTTCCTTTAAATCTGAAAAGAATCATAATATTAGTTAAGAGAAGCAACTGCTTCCTATAATACAATGTTCATTCACATATAACTTCTTAAAAATACTACCAGTATTTCTAAATCATTTCAGAGGAATGGAAAATGAAGAATTAACTTTCTGCAGGGGAGCATTTTTATTGGGATATAGAGAACATGAAAAAGGAATGAAGGCTATCCTGCAGATGGTCTTTAAGTAAAACTGACATCACAGAAAAATAAAATAAGACGGAATCAAATAAATTCATTCAAAATGACTATGGACTCTGTGTAGGGCACTCTTCTAGGCATGGGAGATATCGTAGTGAACTAAATGGATGGAAAATTTCTGACTGTGGGAGGGAGAAGATCATAAGTAGGAGGTACATATGCCAGATAAGATGACAGAAAATAAAGTTGGAAGGGCTACAGGGAATACTGGCAATGAGGTAGCTACAGTTTAAAACAGCAAGGTCAGTGAAAAGGTGACATTTGATCAAAAAATGGATATGCATGAGAATGTGAGACACGTGGATATCTGGGGAAAGAGTATTCCAGGCAGAGGGCACAGACACTTAAAAAAATTTTTTTTTTTTTTTTTTTTTTTTAATGTGCTTAAGGACCAGCCAGGAGGCCCATGTGGCTGACACAGTGAAGGAGGGGAGAGAAATGTGAGTTCAAGAGCAAAGGTCTTGTAGGCCACTGTAAGGATCTGGCTTTTCCTCTGAGTGAGATAAGAAATCCTTCAGATTTCGTGTGTGTGTGTGTTTTAGAGACAGGGTCTTGTTATGTTGCCCAGGGTAGTCTTGAACTCCCGAACTCAGGCAGTCCTCCTGTCTTTGCCTCCCAAAGTGCTGGGATTACAGGCATGAACCGCCACACCTGTCCCAGGTGGTTTTGAGCAGAGACTTCACAAAATCTGATTTAAGATTTCAAAAGGATCCCTGTGGCTGCTAAGTTGAAAACTTAGGGGGACCAGGGTCGAGGCAGGAAGACCAGGAATGCTTTAAGGACTGAGGCCTGGCTGGGTGCGGTGGTTCACACCTGAAATCCCAGCACTCTGGGAGGCTGAGGCAAGAGGATTACTTGAGGCCAAGAGATTGAGAGCAGCCTGGGTAACACAGTGAGATCCCATCTCCTAAAAGAAAGTTAGCTAGGTGTGGTGGCTCACAAGTCACAGCTACTTGGGAGGCTGAGGTGAGAGGATCACGTGAGCCCAGGAGTTTGAGGTTATAGTGAGCCGTGATTGAGAGAATGGAAGAAAGGAATTGGAGGTAGTGGGTAAGTACAATACATTCAAGAAGTTTTAGGGACGGCAGCTGGAGGGGGATGCAAGAAGGGGATACTGATGTGAAAATTGATGTTGCAGGAGACAGAAAAGCATAATTAAAAAAAAAAATCCCAGCTGAATATGTCACTTTTCACATCATTCTTATCTTCTGCATGTCACCCTTGATTAAAATTTACTCCACTTTTTTCCTTCATTTCACCACCTTAATGCTTAATATCAGAAGTTAACCCGCTTCTTACTCCACCTGCTTCTGTTTAACCTATGGGAATTCCCTGGGCTGCTCTCCATTATCCAGGGAGCGGTGAAGCAAAGACCTAGGTTTCTCGGATATCAGCAGATCCTGATTCTGCCAGCCATCTTATACATAGCAGGGCTGCTCCAGCCTTTGACTCTGGCCTTGGAAAAAGCAGATCTTTGCCATACCTGGGGCCGCTGCCTCAAAGCCTCACCTCCATAAACAGGTGTTAGAGATAGAGGGGGGCGCAGAGGGGAAATAGCTGGTAAAGGAGGAGTTGTCACCAGAAACTTATTCAGGCCCACCTCACGCTTCACCACCTATCAGGCACTTTGCTTGCAGGCTGCACTGGATTCTCTCAACACAGTAGGTTTGGAATGCCCATCGAACACATGGAGAAGCTGTGGCTTGGGGAGGGCAACAAAAATACCCAGGCCACAGAACTAGCAGAGGCAGAGGTGCGACTGAAAGCTGGGCCTGGTCAGTTCAAGTATTTTTGTGGTTTTCACTATGCGGGCTTGACTTCAGGGTTACAGGTAGGGGTGTGTGTGTGTGTGTGTGTGTGTCTGTGTGTGGCTGCACATGGACATGTATGCACACACATAGTGGGGATCCAGTACAACTCTGCCCTTCCTCACTCTTTTGTTGGAGTAAGTAAAGCAGAAGAAGTTGCTTGTTTGGGACAAACGTTGGGGACTGATGTTAAATGAGAGATTTCAGTGAATAGGAAAGTCCATTTTCTTTTGTTGTTTTGTTTTTGTTTTAGAGACAGTCTCACTGTGTCATCTAGGCTGGAGTACAGTGGCACGACCTCAGCTTACTGCAACCTCCACCTCCCAGGTTCAAGTAATTCTAGTGCCTCAGCCTCCTGAGTAGCTGGGACTACAGCTGCACACCACTACGCCCAGCTAAGTTGTTTGTGTTTTTAGTAGAGATGGGGTTTTGCCATGTTGCCCAGGGTAGTCTTGAACTCTTGAGCTCAGGCAATCCGCTCACTTTGGCCTCCTAAAGTGCTAGAATTACAGGTGTGAGCCGCCATGCCTGGCTGGAAATTCTGAATAGACTCCCCTGTTAGTAGTAATGGAGAAATGGAGTCTTTGGAAAGGGCCAAGAAAACAAAACTGTGAACACTTAAAATACAAACCAATTTTCCCACCCCCAGATTATAAGACGAGAAAGTGACAGTATTTGCTGTACTGCAGGATTGGGTGTAGATTTTGCTTAAGCATCAGTCTTCTTTACTGAACTGAAAAATGTAATCTGATTTACAAGCATGCTCGTGGATATGTTTTGGGAAACCATCCATTGTATACAGTGGGGCAGAGCCATAGTGCTGGGCAGGGATAACAAATGAGGACTCATTATGCCAAGGTGTGCCCTGGACTACGGGGTGAACTTGGACAAGTCACTTAAGCTATCTTTCTGGGGGCAATAGATGGACCTCGTATGCATCCTTCAGATCCAGAAATCTTCAGAGACCAGGGAGAACAGGGTTGCTACCTGATAAAGCTGGGTAGAAATAAGACAGAGCTTGCTGGGGCCTCTCTAAAAACCTAAAAATTCTGCAAAGCCACACCACAAGACACAGTATGAGACATAAAAATGAGAAAGCTGACATGAAAGAAAGTCATAGCCAGGTGTGGTGGCTCATGCCTGTAAACTCAGCGCTTTGGGAGGCTGAGGTGGGAGGACTGCTGGAGATCAGGAGTTCGAGACCAGCCTGGGTGCAAAGCGAGACGCCCCCAACCCCGATCTCTTGAAAAAAAAAAAAAAAGAAGTTACAGATTTCATAAAATCAATATGTGATGTTTACCGTCTGGTTTTGGAAATGTAGTTATCCTAAAAGAACCTCCTTTTAAAATTTCCTTTCCCACATCTAGCTGAGTTTCAGGGGTGTTGGCACTTAGAAGGTATGGAAAATGTTTATGAGCAGCCCAAAGTATCAGGGCTATTTGTAAAAGGGCAATATTCTCAAATAAAAAGCGTTCTATATTCTACACTAAATGAGAAAACTGGGGCTCCCCAAAAGCCACTTAAAATTGAATGGAAAGCATGAGAAACAAGTGAACATTGTAATCACCTGACAAGGTAGTAGGTGAGGCCGAACTCAGGCAGTGACTGCCATGCCTGGATGAACCGCAACTTGGCTTCGACCAGGGGCATCTGGGCCACGTTCTGGTGTGCCTCCAGGATCCGGGCAGCCAGCTGAACAGAAACAGACATCAACCTCTCCTCACAGGCACCGGCTGCTCTGTAATCACCCTGTTAGCTCCGGATCCCCCGTAAGAACAATACACTCAAGACCCGACTGCGGCTCTACAAAGACAATCCATTTTCATCCATTCGTTCTCTCTCTTTTTCTACAAGATACAACAATCATTGGGAGAAGCAGGAAAAGGATCACCCGACACATAAACTTGTAAAGTTGGTGCAGTTGGAGAGCTCTGGGGTCCCTCTTCCTGAGGTCCGCGGAGTGGCCACAGACAATGGTTCTACATGAATCAGCTCATCTGTGCAACTTTTAACCCACTCCTATAGAAGCATAATTTTAATTATTAATTCATGAGAACTAAAGCATTAAGTTCAATCTGGGAATACCTGCATGTTTAGTCAGCAGTACAGTCACCTCTAACAAAATTAATAATAATTTCATAACATCATCTAATATTCAGGACATAGTCAAATTTCACCATCAACTGATTTTTTCATGATGATACTCTTAATCAGATGGAATTACTCCTTTTTTTTTTTTTTTTTTTTTT
>NW_016803344.1:2454476-2463025 GCF_001698545.2 Rhinopithecus bieti | reverse complement strand
TGTGTTTTCATAGCAGGGCATTTTCACGGTTCTATAATGGGACTTGTTTTATTTTTTTTTTTTTTTTTTTGGAGACAGAGTCTTGCTTTGTCACCCTGGCTAGAGTGCAGTGGTGCAATCTCAGCTCACTGTAGCCTCCACCTCCTGGGCTAGAGCAATTCTCCTGCCTTAGCCTCCCAAGTAGCTGGGATTACAGGTGTGCACCACCACATCTGACTAATTTTGTATGTTCAGTATAGAAGAGATTTTACCATGTTGGCCAGGCTGGTCTTGAACTCCTGACTTCAAGTGATCCACCCACCTTGGCCTGCCAAGTGCTGAGATTCCAGGCGTGAGCCACCATGCCCAGCCAGAAATCCTCCTTTTATTTTTGTTTGCATAAAGAATTTACTGCAAACAATTGCCCTAACACGATTAACAGTACCTGCTTAGATTTGTGTTTTTTTGCACACCGTGGTGACACAAAACATTCTGGGTTCATATCCATGTTTTCGAGACTGGAAGCCACGTGAGATGCAGAGTTCCTGTTTTTCATCCTCAGGAAGGAAAGGATGTTGAGGACCTCTGGCTGGTAGGAGCTGTCTGCCATGGTTTTGCCCTTCGATGCCAACATGCAGGCAGCCATCCATTGGGCATATTGATTCTCCTGCAGCAAACAGCAGAAGGTTGAGAAGCAAGCTCAAGTGCAAAGCCCCCTGCTGCACACGGAGGGGGACTTGGGCTTTCTTCCCCGTTACATTGCAAAATCATCACCTTCCAAGCAAGATGTGAAGTGGCACACGTTTTGAGTGACTGCTTATCACCTAATGTAACACCTGACAGTAGCTTTTGAGTCCTGCATTGAGTTTCTAGATGCTGGGAGGCTAGAGGATAGGAATGTCAACTTTGATAAATTGCATGCAGGGAATTTTGCATTAAAAGATGATCCAAGGGCCGGGTGCAGTGGTTCATGCCTGTAATCCCAGCACTTTGGGAAGCTGAGGTGGGTGGATCACTTGAGGTCAGGAGTTTGAGACCAGCCTGGCCAACATGGTGAAACCCTGTGTCTACTAAAAATACAAAAATTAGCTGTGCATAGTGGCAGATGCCTGTAATCCCAGCTACTCAGGAGGCTGAAGCAGGAGAATCCCTTGAACTCAGGGGATGGAGGTTGCAGTTAGCAGAGATTGCACCAATGCACTCAAGCCTGGGTGACAGAACAATAATTTGTCTTAAAAAAAAAAAAAAATGCTGGGTGTGGTGGCTTACACTTGTAATTCCAGCACTTTGGGATTCCAAGGCAGGTGGATCATGACGTCAGGAGATCAAGACCATCGTGGCTAACATGGTGAAACCCCGTCACTGCTAAAAAATACAAAAAATTAGCCAGGCGTGGTGGTGGGCACTTGTAGTCCCAGCTGCTTGAGAGGCTGAGGCAGGAGAATCGCTTGAACCCAGGAGGCGGAGGTTGCAGTGAGCCGAGATTGCACCACTGCACTCCAGCCTGGTTTCAGAGCAAGACTCCACCTCAAAAAAAAAAAAAAAAAGAAAGAAAAAAAAAAGATCCAAGGACACAAAGAAGTGCCATGGGGCACAGATAGGTGGTGAAACTGTAAACTATCAGAGAGCTTTCCTTGATATGTATTTCCATTTTCATATCACATCTGATCTCTATGACAAAAGAAAATGATGAAAAAAATTAGCTGATTTCCTGTATTATTTGTACCCTTGTCTGTCCTTGGTAAAGACTCTAAGGTTAGAGTCTAAGGTTAGAATCATGGCCATTATGGGATCTTAACAAGTCAGTGGTGGCTTCTATTGTTGTTTAATGTCTGTGTTTTATTTCTGACTTCAGGGAGTAAACAGGAGTGGTCCTCAGAAGTGCAGGGGATGCAGTTAAAGACGGGCATTCTTCAGTGCGACAGTGGGTGAGGAACATCGAATTACTGGCCTCAATCTTTACTGCCACTGATATGGTTTGGTTCTGTGTTCCCACCCAAATCTCATGTTGAATTGTAATTCTCAGTTTTGCGGGAGGGACCTGGTGGGAAGTGATTGGATCATGGGGGCGGATTTACCTCTTGCTGTTCTCGTGATATTGAGTGAGTTCTCATGAGATCTGATGGTTTAAAAGTGTGTGGCACTTCCCCCTTCACTCTCTCCCTCTCCTGTCACAATGTGAAGATGTGCTTGCTTCCCCTTCACCTTCTGCTAAGATTGTAAGTTTCCTGAGGCATCCCCAGCCATGCCTCCTGTATAGCCTGTGGAACTAGGACTCAATTAAACCTCTTTTCTCTCCCAGTCTCAGTTAGTTCTTAATAGCAATGTGAGAATGGACTAATACACACCTGCACTGCCATCCACAACCTTCGCTATATAATTTTACAGTTCCTCCCACCAGGGACAGTGCAATTCCCATCCCTTGACTGCCGGCCAGTCATGTCATCTGCTTTGGCCAATGGAATGTGGGTGGAAGTGACAGTGTGCCAACTTCACACCTAAGCTTTAGGAGGTGCATGTGTTGCCATGTGCCCTCTCACACTTCTGCCCTCATCAAGAGGAGATCTTCCCCAGGCAGCCTGGGACCCATAATAAATAAAATCAGCTCAACCAGAGGCACAGTCCTGCCAAATCTGTGTCTCCAAACCCATATGACGAGCTGACACCACCCTGGATCATCCAATCCCCAGCCTACCTTTCAGCACATCTTTCAGAAAACAATGTTTATTGTTTTTATTTTTTTGGGGGGGCAGAGTCTCGCTCTGTCACCCAGGCTGGAGTGTAGTGGTGCCATCTTGGCTCACTGCAAACTCTGCATCCTGGGTTCAAGTGATTCTCCTGCCTCAGCCTCCCAAGCAGCTGGGACTACAGATGCGTGCTGCCATACCCGGCTACCACTGCAACCTCTGCCTCCCAGGTTCAAGCAATTCTCCTGCCTCAGCCTCCCAAGTAGCTGGGATTACAGGCATCCACCACCATGCCTGGCTAATTTTTGTATTTTTAGTAGAGATGGGGTTTCACCATGCTGGCCAGGCTGGTCTGAAACTCCTGACCACAGATGATCTGCCCGCCTTGGCCTCTCAAAGTGCTGAGATTACAGGCGTGAGCCACTGCATGGCGAATGTTTACTGTTGAACGTCATTGTGATTTTGTTACATTGTGATTGTTACAAAGCAATAGCTGACTGACACAATAGTGCTCTAAATTTGTGAAAACATTTTTAGGTTTTGCTCTTAGGCTTAGTAGAGGTGAAGTGACTTAACATTCTTGGGGTTTTACTCACATGGTCACATCTCAAATACATTTCATTCATACCATCGGCAACAGGGATTAGTAACTTGATTCCAAATTTTCTCCCTGCTACATTTACATCGGGCACAACTTCGCAGCCTGAAGGACAAAGATTAGGGAAAAAACTGAGTTCTGAGGCATCTGTTAGATAAACATCAGGTGTGTATCTGAAATAAAGACTTTGAATATAAGCCCCTCAGATTTGGTTCCGTTTTGAAAAATGGAGGAGCAAGCTGATAACTTTAATTAATAGATAACTAGATAAATCTTATGAACAATTAGCATAGATAAAGAAAAATGCTTTTCTTTTATGGTTTTCTGAAATCAAAAAGTCAATTTAGTTCATTTTCAGGTTAATGTTGGCTCTCCAAACTCATAGAAAAAATTATGTATATGAACTTTAAATCAAAGCAGAAGGAATTCTCTGATTGCCACAATAATGAGTTGAGTGTACTGGTTAATTAAATATTTCAATTAATAGATGGTTATCAGGATGCTCACAGTGACCTTCAGAAATTAGAATAGGCATTAAAGTGACACTGAATTAAATATAACTGTTCTGGAATACAGAAGTCTTTTCAGGATCTTGCAGCACCTCATGTGCTATACTCTTGGACATGAATTACCACCACGTCATAAACTCTGGACACACTGAGAAAGATGGAACAGCAAAATGCAAATAACCATGTTTACTAGACTGCATTCAAGGCCTATGCTCTGAAGAGCAGCTGCAGCCAGGCTGTCATTTGGAAAACAGTGACATGGTTATGGTGGTTCCTCTAGAAGTAAACCGTGCCTCATTGTGTAGGAACCCTGCCTTTAATCTGCTCCCTTTTTTTTTTTTTTTTTTTTTTGAGACGGAGTCTCACTCTATCACCCAGGCTGGAGTGCAGTGGCATGATCTCGGCTCACTGCAACCTTCGCCTCCCAGGTTCAAGTGATCCTCCTGCCTCAGCCTCCCAAGTAGCTGGGACTACAGGCATGCGCCACTACGCCTGTCTAATTTTTGTAGTTTTAGTAGAGATGGGGTTTCACCATGTTGGCGAGGCTGGTCTTGAACTCCTGACCTCAGATGATCCACCTGCCTCGGCCTTCCAAAGTGCTGGGATTACAGGTTTGAGCCACCGTGTCTGCCCTGACTTATGATGAGCCACAGCAAGATATAGGGTACTCTTACCTCTAAGATTTAGTTTTTCTACTGGTTCTCCTTGTTCAAGTTCCTTATTTTTAAAGTAGGCTATGGATGTGTCTTTAAAGACAAACCAATATTGTTTGAAAGCTTTTAGTAGTAACTTCTTGGGCCTGCAAATTAAAGGATAGTAAATGTTTAAACCACCATCCAGAAATGTAGGCCACATTGCAAATTTCAAGCAGATCAGATGCTCTGGAGGTCCTGTCAAATAAAACACACTTTGTTTTTTCAAAAATAATTTTCAAGTTGCTAATTTCTAATTACTAGAAATGAAATGCTGATATGAGATGTAGGCTTTAACACCAAGGCTCCATCTGGGGCCACACCTGGCTCTGCTACTGTCTACACGTGTGCCCTGGGAAAGATCCTGCACTTACCTGGGCTGCATGCACTGCCTCTGTGTGATGGGGACAGCTGTAGTCTGGGAACCCAGGGCTTTTGTGAGGACAGAATAAGGTCATTTACATGAAGAGCTTATCACAGTGCCTGATGCAACTGAAGTGCTAAACTGTGATGGTGTATGTGAGAAATTGACATGAATCTGGTGACATTTGGAATCTCGGCATACTTTTTGCATTTGAAAAAGCTGTCCGTATGGACAGCCCAAGCTTCAAGTTATCATACACACAAGTCAGATACAAACACGAGCAGCATTTTCTGTAGTTTCCTCTTGACTCTTAAGAGAAACTATGAGAGAATTCTCAGTGAGCCACGGAAATCAGCGATATCTACAGCTAGTCAATATAGACTCTACTGTTATTAAAAAGTTTTGGGGGAAGGTATCCAACAGTGGTATTGGTATCTGTTGGGGCCAGAAAACTTTATACAGTGGACTAGACAAGGTTGGTGGTGCCAATGACAGGCCTAAAGGTTGGGTCATTCAAAATAGGAAATGTGAGAATGAATTAGGGGGAGGATAGGGGTTGGAGATAGGCAGAGAAAAGAAATTATTAGTGTGCGGTTCCATGGAAGAAATCCAGCCTTGGGGGCAGATCAGGGTATCTCATACCAGAGGGGTGGGTTTCTGCATCAAGAATGAGAGAAGAGAGGAACCTTGGTGTTCCTCTTGGAGAAGAGAGGAACCATTCATACGTAATTTGGGGCAATTTTTTTTAACATGTCAGTACTAGTTTTTCCTTAGCTAAACATATGTTATCCTTAACACAAAGATATGAAAGAAGGTGCACATTAAAAAAAAAAAGAAAAAAAAGTATATGCCGGGTGCAGTGTCATCACCTCAGCACTTTGGGAAGTGGAAGTGAGAGAATTGCCTGAGGTCAGGAGTTCAGGACCAGCCTGGGCAACACAGCAAGATCACATCTGTACAAAAAAAGAAAAAGTAGCCAGACGTGATGGTGTGTCTATAGTCCCAGCTTCATGGGAGGATTGCTTAAGCCTGGGAGGTTGAGGCTGCAGTGAGCTATGATCACACTGGGTGACAGAGTGAGGACTTGTTTCTAAAAAATAAATAAATAAAATTTAAAAACCCAACAAAATCCCCTCAGTGTATTACAAAAGAATATTACATACAAGTTATAAAATAATTTCGAAAAACATTTTATGAAGTTAATATTTCCAGGATTAAGAAAAACACTGTATTAAAACAGCATTTATGTGCTGGGTGCGGTGGCTCATGCCTGTAATCCCAGCACTTTGGGAGGCCGAGGCAGGTGGATCACTTGAGCTCAGGAGTTTGAGACCAGTCTGGCCAACATGATGAAACCCTGGCTCTACTAAAATACAAAATTAGCCAGCTGTGGGGCGTGAGCCTGTAGTCCCAGCTACCTGGGAGGCTGAGGCATGAGGATCACTTGAATCCAGGAGGCGGAGGCTGCAGTGAGCCGAGATTGTGCCACTGCACTCCAGCCTGGGTGACAGAGCAAGACTCCATCTCAAAAAAAACCCAAAAAACAAGTAACAACAATGACAACAAAAAACTAGTATTTATCATGTTGTGGGCTGTAGTTAAGACAGTTCTTTTTGAGATGGGGTCTTGCTCTGTCACCCAGACTGGAGTGCAGTGGTATGATCTCGGCTCACTGCAGCCTCCTTCTCCTGGGTTCAAGTGATCCTCATGCCTCAGTCTCCTGGGTAGCTGGGACTACAGGCGTATACCACCATGGCCGGCTAATTTTTGTATTTTTAGTAGAGCCGGGGTTTCATCATGTTGGCCAGACTGGTCTTGAACTCCTGAGCTCAAGTGATCCACCTGCCTTGGCCTCCCAAAGTGCTGGGATTACAGGGGTGAGCCTCCATGCCCAAGCAGTTCTAAGGAATATATTTAGAAGGTTGTTTAATACTCAGATTCTCCAAAATGAATAGTATTTTCAGAATAATAAAGACACAACCTTTAACCAAAAGATATAGGTAATAAGGTCTTGGTTTAATCTTGGGCAGCTACATATTTCTCTTTAGGCTTAAGAATGAGGCCCTACTTCTCCGTTTTACCTGGCCCTTAAGAGTATCAAGCGATCTCAAGTTCCTCCTCCTGTCTCCTGCCTGGAAGTTTGGTTCATCTTTCAGGATGCTTCTGACACATTAACAAAGCTAATCATTGCTGCTGTTCTATGCATCAAAGCCTGGGCAGGGTAGGGGAATGGGGAATGGAGGAGATGCTGGGTGGTGAATGATGTACTTAAGAACGAGCGAGACAGGCTCTCGTTAGAAATTTTCTTTTTGTTTTTTTTGAGACAGGGCTTCACTCTGTTGCCCAGGCTAGATGGAGTGCAGTGGTGCAATCTTGGCTCACTGCAACCTCCACTTCCCAGGCTCAAGTGATTCTCCTGCCTCAGCCTCCCCAGTAGCTGGGATAACAGGCGCACATCACTACCACGTGGCTAATTTTTGTAGTTTGAGTAGAGACAGGTTTCAACATGTTGGCCAGGCTGGTCTCGATCTCCTGACCTCAAATGATCCACCCTCCTCGGCCTCCCAAAGTGCTGGGATTACAGGTATGAGCCACCATGCTCAGCCAGAACTTTTAATTTGGATAATATTTAACACAGAAAAGTTCTGTCTCCAAGTTTTAAAAGTGTGCAGATTAAAAAAAAAAACAACACTGTATTGAGGTGTGATTGTCATATAAAGAGTTGTACATACTTACTGTGTGTATCTTGATGAGTTTGGGAATAAGTATACACTTGTAAAACCATCACCACCATTAAGACCATAGACAGCCAACATGGCTCTAAGTTTCCTCCCACTTCCTTTCTTCTTCTTCTTTTTTGTGATAAGAACACTTAACATAAGATCTACCTGCCTATGCAGTACAGTAGATATCTAGAACTTACTTATCTTTTAAAATTTTATTATAGGCCGGGCGTGGTGGCTCATGCCTGTAATCCCAGCATTTTGGGAGGCTGAGGCAGGTGGATCACGAGGTCAGGAGATTGAGACCATCCTGGCTAACATGGTGAAACCCTGTCACTACTAAAAGTACAAAAAATTAGCCAGGTGCAGTGGCGGGCGCCTGTAGGCCCAGCTACTTGGGAGGCTGAGGCAGGAGAATGGTGTGAACCCAGGAGGCGGAGCTTTCACTGAGATGAGATTGTGCCACTGCACTCCAGCCTGGGCAACAGAGCGAGACTCAAAAAAAAAAAAAAAAATTATTATTATGATTTTTTTAGAGACGGGGATCTCACTGTGTTGCCCAGGCTGGTCTTAAACTCCTGGCCTCAAGTGATCCTCTTGCCTTAGCCTCCTGAGTAGCTGGGATTACAGGTGTAAGCCAGTATGCACAGCTCAGAGTTCATTTATCTTGCATAACTGAAACTTTCTACCCTTTAAGCACCCCTTCCCCAGAAGGGATGTAACTACAGAAACATTTCCAAATAACTTTTCAAAAGGCTCTCTTCACAGCCTTAGTGTGTGTACAGAATTAATCTTTCAAAAACCAGTTATGTTCTCACTTACTTTATAGTAAATTTTTCTTAAAGGAGAGATTAATGTGTTTATTATTTTGAAAACATCAAGAGTCTTACTACTGATGGCCACATATCATCACAGAAAGGTCATCAGTTTGAAACACTTATTTTTTATGTATTTTCTTTTTTTCTTTTCTATTTCCTTCCTTCCTTCTTCCTTTTTC
>NW_016803344.1:2413895-2454109 GCF_001698545.2 Rhinopithecus bieti | reverse complement strand
CTCCCCTCCCCTTCCCTTTCTTTTCCTTTCTGACAGAGTCTTGCGCTGTTGCCCAGGGTGCAGTGCAGTGGAGTGATCAGGGTCACTGCAGTCTCAAACTCCTAGGCCCAAGTGATTCTCCCACTTCAGCCTCCCAAATAGCTGGGCCTATAGGCGCGGGTCACCACACAAACTTACAGAAGTAGAGAGTTGAATAGTGGTTACTAGGGGCTAGGGGTAGGGAAACTGGGCTCAGACCAGCCCTGCCTCAGCCTCCCAAAGTGCTGCGGATTAGAGGCATGAGCCACTGCTCCTGGCCTTATTTTTTTGGAAAAACAAAAATGTATAACCCTCCTTACAGGTGATTTTTCCATGTGAAAACCAGTGATCCTTACTGTGAGGCCAAAGATTTTCATGATCCCTCACCATCTTTTTATTTATTATAAAGATTCTAGTATATTTTAAGACTCTTGTTTCCATAAAATGAATCACTCTGATATCTCCTGTAGCCCACTGTGTAAGTCTGACTGGAACAGTAACTTGCCTATAGATGACTCAATGAATGGACATTATGTGTGGTCTCTCTCTATAACCTTGTGGCGAAGTCATTTTATTCATTTCAAAGTAGTTTCTCCAACAGTGGTTACCTTACAGTTTTGGCATAAATGATTGTTGATATTAAGTATATAATTTACTAGTAGGATTGTATCTTGTCTGGTTCATACCTAGGGGTTTGCAAAAACCAGACTCTTGAAAGATTGATTGAGCATAAAATTTTAGATTGACAGTTCTCTCCTCTTAGCACTTTCTGCGTATCTCCTAGCCTACATTTATTGCCAATGAGAAGTCTGCTGCTCACATCATTGTTGCTCCTCTGTAAGAATTTTGTCTTTTTTTCCTTTGTCTTATTAATGGTTGGCATTACCAAGATGCATATTTATAGTAAATTTATTTTGAGATCTGTGATTCCTAAATTTACAGATTTTTATTTTTAACAAATATGGAAAATTATCTAGCCTCCTCTTCTGAATGCTTACTTCTCTCTCATTTTTTCTTCTAGAACTCCTAGCAGATGTTTGTTGGACCTTCTCCTTCTGTTGAAATCACTTCTTTCTGAGTTGTCTCTTCAACTGTGCTTTTTAACTTGATGTTTAATAAACCTCATTAGTTTTAAATTTCTATGATTATATTTTTTATTTCTGGAATTTCTTTTGGTTCCTTTTCAATACTGCCTGTTCTCTTTTATTATAATTTCTACTTTGTAATTTACTTAATGATGCTAAACGTACTCATTTTATGGTTTCTTCAGATTTTTCTATTACCTGAAATTATTGAAAGTGCTAATCCTCTTGCCTGTCGGGTCTGTGTCTTTCATGGTGGTTTATTAACTCACATGATTAGTAATTTTTATTAGGGGTTTGTTTATTTTTTAGGAGGTTATTGGTTTCCTTTTTTTTTTTTCGTTTTTTTGAGGTGGAGTCTCGCTCTGTTGCCCAGGCTGGAGTGCAGTGGTGCGACCTTGGCTCACTGCAAGCTCCGCCTCCCGGGTTCACACCATTCTCCTGCCTCAGCCTCCCGAGTAGCTGGGAATACAGGCTCCCACCACCACGCCCGACTAATTTTTTTGTATTTTTAGTAGAGACGGGGTTTCACCGTGTTAGCCAGGATGGTCTTGATTTTCTGATTTTGTGGTCCTCCCCTCTCAGCCTCTCAAAGTGTTGCATTACAGGCGTGAGCCACCGCACCCGGCCAGGAGGTTACTGTTTTCTATGGAAGGCCCATGCCTGCTTGGTTGTGGATATTCCCCTCTAGGTATTTTTGCAACTACATATGTCAGGGCTTCATAGGTTTTGTCATCCCGGATCCGTTTCTATTTTATGTTTTCAGGATTCCTTTATTACATAAACACATAAGACATTTAAATTTGTATCTAGGCTGGGCATGGTGGCTCATGCCTGTAATCCCAGGACTTTGGGAAGCCAAGAAGGGCTGACCTTGAGTCCAGGAGTTTGAGACCAACTTGGGCAACATGGTGAAACTCTGTCTCTACAAAAAATACAAAAATTAACCAGACGTGGTGGCACATGCCTGTAGTCCCAGCTACTAAGAGGACTGAGGTGGGAGGATTGCTGGAGCCTGTGAGGTTGAGGCTGCAGTGAGCTGTGATCACGTCACTGCACTCCATCTTGGGTGACAGAGCGAGACTTTGTCTCAAAAAAAAAAAAAAAAAAAAATTAGATCTACATCTGTGTGTGACTCAGCCTTGGCTCTGATTTCTCAAGAGATACTTTTCATTTCCACACAGAAGCCCATGCAAGGATGAATTTCCTTACTGCTTTCTTTGGCTAATGGGTAGTTTTTCTGTTTTTCATTCAACAGAAGGGCAGCCTTTGCACATTTCCACCTTTAGGCGGGCACTTCAGTTCTCACTTCCTGCTTTACACAGGACTGAAAGGTTCATCTTCTATCCCTACATGGGAATTACAATCCTAGCCTCAAACCATGACAACCTGTCTCTATGCCCTGAATCCCTCTGTGTGGCTGATGCTACATTTGTAGAACTAGATTCCTGCCTCATTTCCTGTAAGCTGACGTTTCTGTTTCACTTCATGATTAATTCTGTATTTATAATTCTTTTATTTTATCTAGCATGCATATGTATTCATAGCAAGATTAGAGTTTGCATTAGAGCTGATACTCTGTTGGTAGACACCGAAGTCCACTATTTACATAATACAGTTAATAGATTTTTTTTTTTTAAAGAGCTTCACTGTAAAAGAAAAAACTTAAAAATAAAAGGATTAGTCCAGTGCTCTCATACTGGTGAGGCAAGGAGATCTGGGAAATGAAGGGCCTGTTAGAGGCCCCACCCTGCCAGGAATAGAGTTCCACTCTCCAATCTCCCTCCCCTCTTCCCTCCTACGAGCTCTCTCTACTTCCTTCCTTTGTTTCTTCCTTTCATGAACTATATTATATATTCAATGCAACATCTTGAGAACTTAGATAGTATCCACTGGCCAAATATGATGGCAATTTTGAGAGTTTAAGTCACACCAAAAGTCTATGACAGTTCAGGGTAGCATAGTGACGTGGGTTCAACTCCAGAATTATCACCTTCTTCATCAGAAACGTCTATAGGAAGGCTACAGTCACCATTTGGTTTGTGAAGGGCTTGATTTGCCCTCTACAGAGAATATGGCAACTCATTTTTTTGTGGAACAATTATGAACACTTTATTAAGATGTATTTGTGGATTCAAATTGTTAATTTTTTCCTGTAGCTCTGACTATAACAATATGAGTGAAATGTGGTTACAACCATTTATGCCAGGGAAGTTAAATGAATGACCCTGGCTGGGTGTGGTGGCTCACGCCTGTAATCCCAGAACTTTGGGAGACCGAGGCGGGTGGATTACCTGAGGTCAGGAGTTCAAAACCAGCCTGGCCAACATGGTGAAACCCCGTCTCTACAAAGATACAAGAATTAGCTGGGCATGGTGATGGGCGCCTGTACTCCCAGCTACTCAGGAGGCTGAGGCGGGAGAATCATTTGAACCCAGGAGGCGGAGTTTGTAGTGAGCTGAGATTGCACCATTGCACTCCAGCTTGGGAGGCAGAGTGAGACTCTGTCTCAAAAAAGGAAGAAAAGAAAAAAAAAAAGAATGACCCTATTATTTGCAACCACATCCTATAATCACAGTAAAAAACCCCAAAAACCAAACCTGCAGAAACCCACTGACAAATATTGGTACCTTTGGACACTTGTTTTTCATTTATACCTGCTTCATTGTTCATTCTTTCTAAGTCTTTCTTTGCATCATATGCTATCAAAAGCAACTTGTGTGTCCTTTAAAGCCAACTGCCCCAGTGAAGTGCCAGTTAGTTAAGAAAAGTCAACAAACCATAAAGGGAAAATAAGGAACCGATAGGACTTCAAAGAGCCTTGTTTCTTTCATACTAACACACCTTGGCATCATCACAGAGGTGGCAGGCTATTATTTCCATGAAAAAAAAAAAAACCAAAACTCCTTCTCTGCCTTTTTAGCAGTTTCACATCAACCTGAGGTGATGGAGTTTATTAGAAGTACTTAAACAGGTAGATAAACTAAGGTTACTACTCTCTGTAAGCCCAGGATCAAAGTTCTAGAGAGAAATGACTTTTAAACTATAAGAGAGCCTTCAAATGGTATCAGAGTATTGAGCCTCCCAGGTGGATCCTACTAGAAGCTCTAGTATGGCAGATGTGTTTGTTATTGCTGACGTGAACCCAGCCATTCACTGAGGGTTCACGCCACCATTCACTGAGCATGTACTATGAACCATGTACCACGCTCAATGCTTCATATGCATTATTTCATCGAATCCTCCCAACAAGCCCAAGGGGGGGTATATTCCCATTTTATAGACTGGAAAATGGAGGCTCAGAAACATAATATATTGCCCAAGGTCACCTAGCTGGTGTGTGTGGTAGAGCTAGGACTCAACCCATTGTCTGTCTGATGGCAAAGCCCACATTTTACCTTTGAACCATGAACCTGCCTCAGGGATATACAATTTAAACCCCTGTATTCTTTATCTTCAAGACTTTGTTATGAGTAACTCCTTTTCCCCATTAAAGGTTACTTACCTAAATAATTTGAGATTATCTGCAAGTTTAGGGATATCAGTAATGTCCTCCTAAGAAAAAACAAATAATGTTTCAAAAGCAGGAACTTCATAAGTGATGCTGATACTCAACCTGCATTGTCTAATATGGCAGTCCCTAGCTACAGGTGGCTATTTAAATTTGAATTAATTCAAAATAAATAAAATGAAAAACTCAGTTCTTCAGTTACACTTGCCACATTTCCAATAGTTAACTGGGCGTGGGAGTGAGGAGGGCTGGGAGGAGAATGGGGGCCCTGTTGAGGTCCCCTAGGTGGCTGGCAAAATTGTATTTCTTGATTTCGGTGGTGACTTGGGTGACAATTGAATACTCATTTGTTAAGCTGCACATATGTGTATTTTTCACTTTTCTGTTTGTGTCATAGATTACAAAAATGAAAAGCGAGAGATGAAAAAAATGAAAAAATGGATAAAGTACTCTCTATAACTGTCATTCAAGTTAAAAATCTAAATTAGAAATGACTACTTTTATATGCAAACAAAAGACTTTTTAATTTTTATATTAGAGTGGGTAACTCCTGCTACACCTAATCACTGATTAAACTTTCAAAGTGAACCTGGTTCAAAGTTCATTCTGTAATGTAGGCTGGTGCCTGTTTTCAAACTGAAAAGCCTATTGTTAGCATCATGTAAAACTATTAAGGGAGGGAGGACATAACTTTTTATTTATTCTAAAAAGAATTACTTTCCTGTTGTATTTATTCAGTGGAGAAGGTAGACAACAGAGAACTCCAAGTTCATGGGGCCTGTGTCTTCTGTAAGCGTGAGACAGGGCCCTGCATCTCTAGGGAATCTTGGCATTTAGTTTGTATTAAGTATTTGCTCCTGAATGAGACCAATTTCTTATTTTAGGACATTTAGTGATAAGAGAACATACATTCAATGCAGAATATAGTAACGCAATCTAATCCATGGTTGTTTACATCCAATTATGGTGGACCCACCTCTCTGATTCAATGTGATTAATAATTATTCCCATGACTGAAGTTAAATAAAAGGGTGGCACCTCATGAGTGAATTAAATAGGAGGGGAATTTTCAGTTATAAAGCTGACATTCACCTTTCATGGATAAGGAGAGAGAGAGATGACAAAACAGTAATCTTTGTTTTATTGGAGGGTTTTTGTTTATCTCCTGAAGTCAAAAGCATTCAAAACTTTTGCAATGTTCCGGAAAAAGGCCACAACTTCTGTCAAGCTTGTCTAGTTGAAATGGATGACAAAGTAAATAGAAATAAGGTTTTTATCTGTAAAGAATTTTCTTGGCCAGTCACAGTGGCTCATGCCTGTAATCTCAACACTTTGGGAGGCTGAGGCGGGAGAGTCACTTGAGCCCTGGAGTTAGAGACCAGCCTGGGGAATATGGCAAACCTTATCTCTACAAAATATACAAAAATTAGCCAGGCCTGGTAGTGTGTGCCTGTAGTCCCAGCTACTCAGGAGGCTGAGATGGGAGGACTGCTTGAGCCCAGGAGGCTGAGGCTGCAGTGAGCCTTGATTGCACTACTGTACTTCAGCTTGTCTCAGAAAAAAGAAAAAAAGAAACAATTTTCTCTATTCTATTCTCACAGCTGCTGCATGCAATAGACAGGGTGGTATTTTCTGGACTTAAGTTTAGGGACCAATTCCACATTCCATGCTAGTGAAGTGGAGCCCTCGGCAGTGGCTCCTTCACACCATGCCAACTTATCCCTAGGAAGAAATACAACACCAAAGTATTGTCTTTAGTAGAAATGAATATATAGTCCTTACAGAGCTAACCTGTGAAAAGTTAGTTAGTTCTTGCTAGGTTGAAGCTTGTTAGGCGAAGAGAATCTTTTTCTTTTTTTTTCAAAATCAGATGAAATATTCTCTTCTAATAAAGAAAAGTTTATTTATACTTGTCAATCAGTTAGAAGAAAGCCACAGTTCTTGGTGATTGGAAAGAGTTCATACCAAAAGGCTGTCTGCTTTTCCACCTTCTAGGGTTACTTCCAAATTAGAAAGCGCTGCTTCTATTTCGTCAACCTCAGACTCGCTTGTAAAATCCTGTGTTTCAGCAGACAACGACAGTTTGCTAATGTGGTACTAAAATGAAAACAGAAGTTTTAGAAATGTTGTAAACAGAAATGTTATAAATATAAATAATCCATCAGCCATTTTTTTTCTTTGAGGACTATTCCCTTGGAATACTGAACATCTCCTAAGAGGAGATCTCCTTCCCATGTGGTGAAAATGACATTTTAACCTGAATCATTCTGAGGTCCATGGTTAGTCATGTTACAACTGGTTCTTTCTCATCACTGACTGTGCTTACGGTAGGGAAGAGATAATAATTGCAAGACCAGTGTCTTACATAGGATGTGAGCGTGTGTCGATTATGAGGAACATTTTAAATTAAAAATTTGTTCTGGTCTGAAGAAGAAAGCAAAATAAAAAATACAGAAAAAAATTGCTCTCCTTATTTTAAGATATTTCTTCAAAGAAAAAAAACTGGTATGAAGCATATGAAACTTTAAGCAGAACAAACTTGGTTTGTCTCCTTCCAGAGAAAAGGTACTGAAGTTCCCATACCTGTAGAGCTGCAAAGATCAACATTTCTTCCTCTGTGCAATCAATTTCTTCTAAGAGAATGGCCCATCTGGCTTGTTCGTAGAGTTGGTTTATTCGGACAGCATCGTACTAGAGATAAAAACAGAGGTGTGTGTGTAATGAGGTATATTTACATCCCACAATACAAAAATTCTGAAACAACTGAGGCCATTCTCTGTTAATCAGATGTAGCAAACTTCAGCTCAGGTAAATGAAAGGAATAGTTCTATTGTGCCAAATACTCAGCCTTTAAAAAAAAAATTTTTTTTTTAAATTTTTTATTTTTTTTTGAGACAGGGTCTTACTCTGTCGCCTAGGCTGGAATGCAGTGGTGCAATCTTGGCTCACTGCAACATCCGCCTCCTGGGTTCATGTAATTCTTGTGCCTCAGCCTCCCAAGTAGCTGGGACTACAGGTGTGTGCCACCACACCTGGCTAATGTTTGTATTTTTTTGTAGAGAAAAGGTTTCGCCATGGTGCCCAGGCTGGTCTCGAACTCCTGTGCTCAAACAATCTACCCATCTCAGTCCACAAAGTGCTGGGATTACCGGTGTGAGCCACTGCGCCTGGCCCTCCAGCCCATTTTACTTCTGAATTCAGAACTGACTTTCTTCATACATTTTCCAGAGCTGCTGCTGCTGCTTCTTCACAACCTAACTTTGATTCCATTATTTTCTCTCTCTTTTATCTACATATTGGTAGTAATAGATAGTAAAAATGGTTCATAAGATAAACAGTGTAATAGATAAACAGTGTAACAGAAGGGATCCCCATGCTGATCCGCAAGCCCAGTGCAATCCCAAGCAGAATCTGATGGGAATTTTTAAAAGAAACTTTATACAAGCTGATTCTCAAGTTAAGTTGGAAGACACAATGTTCAAATATTGCCAAGAAACTGAAAAAGAACAATGTTGAGTAAAGCACTTGTCCTCCCAGACATTAAAACCTATTATAAAGTTGCAGTAATTAAAATGGTATGGTACTAGTGTAGCGATTGGTAAAGTGTCAATAAAACCTTATCTAGAAACAGACTTATGTATGTATATAAATTTAATATAAAATATTAATTTTATATTAAAATATAAAATGACACTTTATAACAGCAGGGGAAGGAAGAATTCAACACTATAAACAGTGTTGAAAATGCCTAGCTATTTATAACACAAATGGAAACAAAAAAATAACTTTACACTATCCAAAAATATAAATTACAGATGGATTAAATAATTTAAACATATAAAACCACAATAAGATACTACTTCACACCTACTAGAATGGCTCTTATCTAAAAGACAGGTAATAACCAGTGTTGGTGAGGCTGTGGAGAAATTGGAACCCTTATGCACTGCTAGGTGTAAAATGATGCAGCCTCTGTAGAAAAGTTTGGCAGTTCTTTAAAAAGTTAAACATAGAATATAATCCATCAGTCCTACCCCTACATGTACACCCAAACAAACTGAAAGTGGCATCCAAACACATAGTTGTACAGTAATGTTTACAGCAACAATATTCATAATAGCAAAAAGGTAGAAACAGCCCAGATGTACATCAACAGCTGAATGGATAAATAAAATGCTGTACACATACAATAGAACACTATTCAGCCTTAAAAAGGAATGGAATTCTGGCTGGGCATGGTGGCTCACACCTGTAATCCCAGCACTTTGAGAGGCAGAGGTGGGCAGATCACTTGAGGTCACAAGTTTGAGACCCACCTGGCCAACATGGTGAAACCCTGACTCTACTAAAAATACAAAAATTAGCCGGGCATGGTGGCAGGCGCGTGTCATCCCACCTACTTGGGAGGCTGAGGTGGGAGAATTACTTGAACCTGGGAGGCAGAGGTTGCAGTGAGCTGAGATTGCACCACTGCACTCCAGCCTGGGCAATGAGAGTGAGACTGTCTTGGGGGAAAAAAAAAGAAAAAAGAAAAAAAAAAAAGAGGAATGAAATTCTGATACATGATACAATGTGAATGAGCTTGAAGATACTGTGCTAAGTGAAATAAGCTAAATACAAAAAATCAAATACTGGATGACTTCACTTATAAAACTATCTAGAATAGGCAAATTCATAGAGAGAGAAAGTAGAATAGAGGATACCAGGGGCAAGGGAGAGAAGGCAATGAAGAATTATTGTTTAGTGGGTACAGAGTTTCTTTTTGGGATGATAAGAAAGTTTTGAAAATGGACAGTGGCCCAACCTGGGCAACATAGCAAGACTCTTGTCTCTATTTTTTAAAAAAGTGGCTCGTGCCTATAGTCCCAGAAACTTGGGAGGTTGAGGCAGGAGGATTGCTTGAGACCAGGAATTCAAGATCACCCTAGGCAACATGATGAGTCTCTGCTGTTTCTACAAAAAATAAAATAAAATAAATTATCCAGGCATGGTGGCATGCACCTGTTCTAGCTACTCAGGAGGCTGAGGTTGGAGGATTGCTTGAGCCCAGGAGTTTAAGGGTGCAGTGAGCTATGATCATAGCCTGGGTGACAGAGAGAGACTCTATCTCAGGAAAAAAAAAAAAGAGAGAGAAAATGGATAGTGGTGATAGTTTCACAACACTGTGAATATCCTTAATGCTACTGAATTGTGCATCTAAAAATGGTTAAAATGGTAAATATTATGTATATTTTACAATAAAATTCCAAAAGAATACATGAATGTTCATGGCAGTATTATTCGTAAGAGTCAAACAGTGAAAACAATCCAAATGTTCATTGATTGATGAATGTAGCATACATAAACAAGGAAATGTTAGTTAGCATTAAAAAGACATAAAATATAATACATGCTACAAAAGGAATGAATGAATGAATTCTGAAAATACTATGCTAAGTGAAAAAAATTATTCATAAAGTACCACATTTTGTGTAATTCCACTTATAGGAGGTTTCCAGAATAGGCAAATCCACAGAGACAGACAACAGACTGATGATTGCCCAGGGCTGGGAGGGTAGGAGGGAACTGGGGAGTGATCGCCAATGGGTATGGAGTTTCTTACTGCGGTGACGAAAATGTGCTGAAATCAGATGGTGGTTAACAACTCTGTGAATATACTAAAAACCACTGAATTGTACATGTTAAACAGTTAAATGTATGGCATGTAAATTATATCTCAAAAAGCTATTATAAAACAGCTAAACAGAAAAACCATGACTATTATCGGATGGACACATGAGGGAATACTTTCTGTAATCTTTAAATGCGGAAGTCTATTCCAAGCAAGACAAGAGGCCTAAAAGTTATGATGCATAAGGCTGCCTTGACAACCTAAAATTAAACATTTTTAATGGTAAAAAAATCCTAAAGAAGGTTATAAATGTATAAAATGTAGGATAGAGATTGAAAAAAATATTTGAAATATTTGAATAATTAAAAAAATTTGTAATAAATATAAAAAATGATGTCCATCATATACAAAGTACTCCTATAAATCATATGAAAAGTATAAATAATTCAATAGAGTTTGTGGCAAATATATAAACAGGCAATTCACAGAAGAAAGCAAAATGGCCGCAAAAACATTAGAAAAGATGCTCAATCTCACTAATTACTAGAGAATTCAAACTAAAGCAAGGTGACCTAATTTCCATTTTCCTATCACATCTACCTACATTACAAATACTGATAATGTTTGATGTTGGTGAGGATATGGGGATATCAGCCCTTTCACAGATGCTGTTAGTAGAAAGGTAATTTGGTGATATAAAGCTTTTAGTATCATGTTGCCCTTTGATAAGCACATCCAGTGTTACTGTTCCAAAGAAATGCAAGTACTTGTGAGATACTTTTACAAGCATGTTCAGCACATTTAAGTCCTGATAAACTACAGTTTAGCCTTTCCTTTGATTATTTTTCATTGGTTAAAAAAAGTGAGTCTGACTTATTTATACTGACATGAAAGATAGCCATGATATGTTATGAAGAGACAAGAAACAAGCTACAGAGCAAACAAGTGATCCTACTTATCTAGGGAACACAAAGTCTTGAAAATCTATTCAAAAATATATTTGTAAACATGTCTAAAAAAGTCTGCAAGGATGGTTGGTGATGAAGTTGTTAACTGTGGCTGCCTCTTAGGAGAATGGTCATGGTACAGAACTGTTGTCCATTTTTACTCTAAATAATTTCTTTCTTATTATGTTTGTTTGTTTATTTTTGAGATGGAGTCTCGCTCTGTTGCCCAGGCTGGAGTGCAATGGCGCAATCTCAGCTCACTGCAACCTCTGCCTCCCAGGTTCAAGTGATTCTCCTGCCTCAGCTTCCTGAGTAGTGGGGATTACAGGTGCCCGCCACCATGTTCTGCTAATTTTTTTTGTGTATTTTTAGTAGAGACAGGAGTTCACCATGCTGGCAATGCTAGTCTCAAACTCCCAACCTCAGGTGATCCACCCACCTCAGCCTCCCAAAGTGCTGGGATTACAGGCATGAGCCACTGTGCCCACCCTATGTTTGAGTTTTAAAAAATAATTTAATTGTAGTAAAATATATGAAACATAATATTTACCATCTTAACCATCCCCCCACTGTTTTTTAGAGGCAGGGTCTCACTCTGTCATGCAGAGTGTAGCGCAGTGGTGTAATCATAGCTCACTGCAGCCTCACTGGGCTCCAGCAATACTCCTGCTTCAGCCTCCCCAGCAGTTGGGACTACAGGTGTGAGCTACCACACTTGGCAAATTTTTTCTTTTTTTTTTTTTGTAGAGACAGGGTCTCACTATGTTGCCCAGGCTGATGTTGAACTCCTGGCCTCAAGCCATCCTTACATGTTGGCCTCCCAAAGTGCTGGAATTATAGGTGTGAGCCACCATGCCAGGCCTGATCTTAATCATTTTTAAGTGTACAGTTCAGTGGCATTAAGCATATTCACACTGTTGTGCAACCATCATCACCATCCATCTATAGAAGGCTTTTCATTTGCACAACTGAAACTGTATACCCATTAAAAAAAAAACTCCTTTTTTTTTTTTTTTTTACCGTGAATATACATTTTAATATGAGGTTGGTGCAAAATTAATTGCGTTTTTTGCCATTATAATTGCAGTTTTTGCCATTGAAAGTAATGGCAAAAAACGCAATTAATTTTGCACCAGCCTAACCTATCCTTTGGGAAAAAATACTAATGTTGAAGAAAACATGGAAGAGGACTAGAAAGATACTGAGTACCTAAGCAGATTTATCATGAGTTGATTAGCATTGGTTTGTTTTTCCTTTCGTATTAACCTTATGCATACTAAGAAAAAGGGTGATAAGCAATGTAAAAATCCGAGGTAAGCCAAAACCAGCCAACAGTGTTGCTATCAGATAAAGGGGAAACATGACCTGTTGCACAGGCATGCTCCTTCTCAGCACTTTTTTTTTTTTTTTTTAAAGACAGAGTCTTGCTCTGTCACCCAGACTGGAGTGCAGTGGTGCGATCTTGGCTTACTGCAATCTCCGCCTCGTGGGTTTAAGTGATTCTTATGCTTCAGCCTCCCGAGTAGCTGGGATTGCAGATGGGCCCCACCACATTCGGCTCATTTTTTTGTATTTTTAGTAGAAATAGGGTTTCACTATTTGGCCAGGCTGGTCTTGAACTCCTGACCTCAGGTGATCCGCCCGCCTCGGCCTCCCAAAGTGCTGGGATTACAGGTGTGAACCACCACGCCCAGCCCTTCTCAGCACTTCTAAGGCTTCAGGGAAAGGAAGACAAATGCTGAACCAAATGTGTGGGATTTAGGGCACTTAAATGGTAAAAATCTTAAAGTCTGTCACGTTTTACGAACTTTGCCAGGTGTCACAGAACACCTGAGGAGCTGGTGCAGAATCTTCCAAAAACGAATGAAAACAAAACATACATGAGAATATTCATGGCAGCCTTATTCGTAATAGCCCCAAGCTGTAAACAGTCCAATGTCCCTCAGCTAGTGAACAAATAAACAAAATGTGGTACCATTCATACAACGGGCTACCACTCAGCAATAAAAAGGAATGCACTATGAACGCACACAACAACATATACAGCACAAAGACATGATGCCTCGTGCAGGAATCCAGACATAAGATTGCATGTGGTATGAGGCCATCTGTATGAAGTTTCTAGAAAAGGCAAAATTCAAGACACAAAGCAGACCAGCAGTCATCTGGGGCTGAGGTTGAGGCCAGGGACTGACCAAAAATGGTTCTGGGGAAGAGGTGTTTTATTTTATTTTAATTAATTAATTAATTAGTTAATTTATTTTTATTTGAGACGGAGTCTTGCTCTGTCACCCAGGCTGGAGTGCAGTGGTGTGATCTTGCCTCACTGCAACCTCCACTGCCTGGGTTCAGGTGATTCTCCTGCCTCAGTCTCCCAAGTAGCTGGGACTATAGGTGCCTGCCCACCACACCTGGCTAATTTTTTGTACTTTTAGTAGGGACGGGGTTTTGCCATGTTGGCCAAGCTGGTTTTGAACTCCTGATCTCAGGTGATCCGCCTGCCTTGGCTTCCCAAAGTGCTGGGATTACAGGCGTGAGCCACCATACCCAGCCAGAAGTGGTTTTAAAATTGGATTGGGGTGATGGTTACACACCTGTATAAACTGATCAAAAATCATTGTAGTGTATACCTAATGGGTGACTTTATGGCATGTAAATTATAGTGCAATCAAGACATAACAACTAAAAAACCACAAACCAAAAAACCCATGCAGCCAATCTCTCCCCAAAAGACCCCTGCTATAATTTAGTTTACAGATGGAATCTAAATAGCAGGTGGAGCCACTAAAATCTGAATGGAATTGACATACTGTCATATCTAGCTGTCTGTCTGTCAGTCACTCAGTCCCAGTGTTTACAATGCTAATGCTGTAGGAGTCTCAGTGGGAAGTTAAGTTACTCAATAAGGCTTCTCTCAATGCAGTGAATAAAAGATTTAAAAAATTAGGCTGGGCGCGGTAGCTCAAGCCTGCAATCCCAGCACTTTGGGAGGCCGAGACGGGCGGATCACGAAGTCAGGAGATCGACACCATCCAGGCTAACACGGTGAAATCCCGTCTCTACTAATAAAATACAAAAAACTAGCCGGCGAGGCTGGGCGGGCGGCCTGTAGTCCCCAGCTACTCAGGAGGGGCTGAGGGGCAGGAGAATGGAGTGAACCCGGAGGCGGAGCTTGCAGTGAGCTGAGATCCGGCCCCAGCTGCAGCTCCAGCCTGGGCGACAGAGTGAGACCTCCGTCTCAAAAAAAAAAAAAAAAAAAAAAAAAAAAAAAAAAAAAAAAAAAAAAAAAAAAAATTTAAAAATTAATAAAATCTTCCATACCTGAACATCCTAACACCCCTCTACAAGCCAAATAAAACAATTCTTTGAAAGAACATGAATTAAATAAAAGTTATCTACATTTATAGAAAAACAGGGTCTGGGATGTCTTAACCAGCTACAGGATGAGCTCTGTCTCTTGCCAAGCAACAGGATTTCTCTGATGCATCCAGCAAAGCTCTGGAGTTTGCTCTCTGGAGGCCTGTTCCCATTTCTCTGTCTGTGATGCAGACGATGCTGCATCACAAGGTTCCAGATCTTTCACAGGTCATTAACAGGCATCCTGTAGGACTTCCCCCTATACTCCCGCCCTGAGAACTCTTTCAGTGGGTTCTCCAGTGACTTAGAAACAATTTTTTTTTCCTTGGTGGGGTTGGCTACTCATACCCTCTCCTTGGCCCTTTTCTTTGCTTAATTGAAAATAGAGTGGGCATGGTGGCTCACGACTGTAATCCCAGCACTTTTGGAGGCCAAGGCAGGAGGATCTCTTGAGGTCAGGAATTTGAGACCAGCCTGGCCAACATGGTGAAACCCCATCTCTACTAAAAATGCAAAAATTAGCTGGGTGTGGTGGTGCATGCCTGTAGTCCCAGCTACTCAGGAGGCTGAGGCAGGAGAATCGCTTGAACCTGAGAGGCAGAGGTTGCAGTGAGCCGAGATTGTGCCACTGCACCCCAGCCTGGGTGACAGAGTGAAACTGTGTCTCAAAAAACAAAACAAAACAAAACAAAACAAAACAAAAAAACAGAAAATAGAAACCCCAAGCTGGAACCACATGGGTTCTGCCACCTCTCCACTCCTTGAATCCCTGTTTCTCCCGGTCTAGTCAGTTCAGTAAACCCTCCACCCTTGTCCATCATTCCAACAACCAACAATAAGAGCAAATAATAAAACCTACTTGTCATAGTTTTCCTGCTCTTTCTTAAGAAGGGGTTACTATTTAGATCTAATTACTTAAGATTGTCTATTGGCCCAGGAGCAGCTTTCAGTATCCTCCAGGCCTCTTATTAAAACAGATGTGCTTTTCCTGTACTGAACACTAAAATACTATAAACTATCAGAGTTCTAAAATGTGTGTTTTTTTAATTCACAAATTTTGAACACATTTAAAAAGGGGCAAAAGAGTATATGATAAATGAATTCATTACGAATGAATTTGAAAGGGACAAGGAGTGTTCAATAAAAAGTTAGTCCCCGTCTCTACCTTGTCCCCCAGAAATGGCAGCTTCTCTATGGGCTATTTTGCATCTTTTAATAATACACCTGGAGTCTGTTTCACATCAAAAAGGAACTGATTCATTCTTTTTAAAAACAATATGGTATGAATGTATCATAATGTATTTAACCAATTCTCTAGCTATGGACATTTAGGTGGTTTCCAATCTTTTCCTAAAACAATATAATAACCGCCCTTGTATACCCACATATCAGTTTGCATGTGTGAGTATAACTGTGCTATAAACACCTAGGAGTGGATTTGCTGAATCAAAGCTATGTAGAATTGTAATTCTGATACTGCCAAATTGCACTCCATAGACTAATTTCTACTTTGACCTACAAGCATTCTATGAGAGAGCACATTTCCTGACACTCTTGCCAAGAAAGTATGTGAAACTTTTTGATCTTTGCCACTATAAAGCATTATAGTTCCTTTTCTATGAACTATATATTTACATCCTTTGCTCATTAGTCTACTGGGTTGTTGGTCTTCTTATTATTGATTTTTAGGAGCTCTTTACATATTAGAGAAATTCGTCTTTTGTTTGAAGCATGTGTTGTAAAGACTTTTTCTTTGCTATAGTTTTTTTTTTTTTTTTTTTTTGGCCAGGTGTAAAATTTTCATTTTTTATTAAAATGTACCAATCTTTTCTTTTCTGGATTTTTCATTTTTTGAGTCTATTATTATTATTATTATTATTATTTTATTTATTTATTTTGGGAGACACAGTTTTGCTATCGTTGCCCAGGCTGTAGTGCAATGGTGTGATCTCGGCTCACTGCAAGCTCTGCCTCCCAGGTTCAAGTGATTCTCCTGCCTTGGTCTCCCAAGTAGCTGGGATTACAGGCATATGCCACCATGCCTGGCTATTTTTTGTATTTTTAGTAGAGATGGGGTTTCACCATGTTGGCCAGGCTGGTCTCGAACTTCTAACCCCAGGCGATGCACCCACCTCGGCCTCCCAAAGTACTGTGATTACAGGCATAAGCCCCTGCTCCCAGTGAGTCTATTATTTTTGAAATGTTGAATTCTAGCATTTTATATATCTGAGATTTTAATCAGCACCTGTTACTGAGGACCTGTGGCCAGCACGAATCTCTCTGAAAGCCAGATAAGCTCCCTAGTCCTCACTGTATATTTTAGTTCCTACTCGTAGGGTGCCTTGTAAATTTGCAGGAGCTTCATGGGTGCTCTTTCCTCCTCTTAGATTTGATTATAGCTGCCACGAGAACCCGAATTACATCTTAAATTTCTATATCCCCCTATATTTATGTAGCACACAGTAGGAGTCTTAAACTTGATTTTATCTATAGTACTCATAATTGTAAGAGACGGGGAAGGGAATATCGCCATAAGTACTAAAGTGGTTGAGGATCACAGGGTCCCCCAAAACCATGTCCTGCTATCCTGAGTCTTCCTGTCACCTTTGGGTTGACAGTTTCTGTGTGGCTGTTAGATTCAAATAGGTTTCACTTTTTAGGCTATGAAGAGGGAGCTCCTCACCAATTAAGCAAGCAGAGGCTAGAGGCCAAATAGCCAGAGACAACAGCCCTTGTGACCCTCAGCTTCAGTGTCCTTGTCCCCTTCTGAAGTAGAATTCGTCTGATTTCTTCCAGTTTTTAGACAAATACATATTTAACCCTGCTCCTCTACATTTATGCCAATAGTCTGCCATTATCTGGCTTATTTGACCGTGAAGTCACTTACATGTTCCTGACAGTTTTTCAGGGGCAGATGACTCAGCTGCATTCTTTTTAGCTCAAGCTTTGTTCTGAGGCAGGGGATTGAATGGGGGAGTCTCTTGGCAAAGAAACTGCTGGAAGGGTCCCCAAGGACCCTACGAGTCCTTGGGCTGAGTAATCCTATCATCAATCAGGTGCCTGAACTGGGAAAACCTGACTCACAGCATGTGGGGTGAGGGGCAAAGAAAGTACCGGATGCGGTCTCCGTCTCCAAGGACTTGGTTGTCTGTTTGTAGAAAAAAATCCACAGACATGGCATGAGTACTGAAATTGTACGGTATTCAGCTGTGGCTCAGAGAAGGCAAAGGCCCATGTGACCGAGAGTAGAGAAAAGCTCCTTTCTGGAGAGAGTGGAACCTGAATGTGGTCTCAGAGCAGGGGTTCTGATTCTGGGGTTCTTGGACTGGGAAGTTTGATTACCAGGTGGTCCACAAGCTCGTATGAGGAAACGCAACCTCTCCAATTGCACGGACTTCTAACGGAAATGTAGCATTTCCTCTCAGGATGAGTGTGAGCCATAAACCACAGCATTGCAGAGGACTTGTCACTCTGACCACCAGAATCAAGATTTTTTTCCTTCTGTGTGCCAGTTGTTGCTTCTGTCTTCAAGCAATGCTCACCCACATCACTACTTTGAAATTATGGTAGTTATAAGAACTACCACCAGATCTTCTTTATTCAATTAACTAAAAATATATTACTATATACATTTTCAAAAAGAGTTTGGCCACTACAGTTTAATATTAACTGTTTCATTTTGTAGTCCTATGTATTTTATCTTATTAATTTGAAAACATCATTTTAATGTACAACAGTTTTGAGTTCTCAGTACCCAGCTTAGTTCTTGGCCTACAGTAGTTGCTCAATAAATAAATACATAAACATCAGATGGGGCACAGATTTGAATAGATAAGACAGGACCAAATTACTGACTTAGTAACTGGAAAATGCATAGGCATATTTTATTTATGTATCACCTATTTTCAGAAAAAAATGTAAGGCAGCTTATTAGAACAGATGGCATACAACAGGATAGCTTAAATTAAGAGTTAAACAAGGAAAACACTAAAATTGAGTCATGAATGAGGCTTAAAAATAAAATCACATAAAAGTATGGACTTGGTTTTAGCAGACAATGCAAAAACAAAAACAAAAAACCTGGACAGTTGCATAATTCACAGTACACTTAAAAAAAAGCTAAGCCAATTGTGTAGGAGAAGCAGTACAGTAATTTCTCCTGAAGATTTTATCGAAGGAAAGCCAAAATTTGCGCTTCTGTAATGATTCACTTATGCATTACAGACACAAGCTTGGTCCACAGGATAAAAATCAAGGACTGAGCAGGAACCTCTCCTTAGAAATGACAAGGAATAAGGTTTGTTTTGAAGATGCCAGCTGGGGAAACAGTGGAAGCTGAGGTGAGCCTTTACAGACCAGACCTAAAGTCAGGATGAAGGAGAAGACAGTGCCTCTTACAAGAGGTGGAAACGCTGCTG
The DNA here is from genome assembly GCF_001698545.2 of Rhinopithecus bieti. Classification (NCBI taxonomy): domain Eukaryota; kingdom Metazoa; phylum Chordata; class Mammalia; order Primates; family Cercopithecidae; genus Rhinopithecus; species Rhinopithecus bieti. Next base: position 2,435,165 of record NW_016803344.1, on the reverse strand, counting down.
TAGATGAGAAAGGGTCTGTACAGAAAGGTTGACCGAGGCAAGCTCCTCCAAGTGTCTGGCAGTGAATGGAAAAGAGCAACAAGCACAAAACAGTGATGGGAGCTGCGACATGGGGATCCTGCACACTCAGAGGACCAGTCATCCAGTTTATGTTGTCAACACTGGTCCGTTGTACCGCTGACTCTCAGTTCTGCAAGCGGGCTCATCAGGAGCAAGGACGAGGCAGAAGTTCAAAGAACTTATCTCAACCCTCATTAGTTATTCTAATAGCCTCCAGGGGGAGATGTGCAGTGAAAATGGAACTGGTGACCAGCTGGGTGACCAGGTGAGAAAAAGGGATTACATAGATGATCCCTTTTCCTCAATTCCAAAGAGTAAGCAAGCACTGGAGTGCAGTCCTGTGTGCACCATCATGTGGTCCTAGCTTGTTCATGGGAACCTGCCTTTAACCCTGACCTCTGACAACTCCTTTCCTTCCTCAGCATTAAGAACTCCAACTCTGGCCGGATGCAGTGGCTCATGCCTGTAATCCCAGCACTTTGGGAGGCTGAGGCAGGAGGATCATGTGGTCAGGAGTTTGAGACCAACCTGGCCAATATAGTGAAACCCCATCTTTACTAAAAATACAAAAATTGGCTGGGCGTGGTTGCATGAGCCTGTAGTTCCAGCTACTCGGGAGGCTGAGGCAAAATAATTGCTTGAACCCGGGAGGTGGAGGTTGCAGTGAGCTGAGATCATGCCACTGCACTCCAACCTGGGTGACAGAGCAAGACTCTGTATCAATTAAAAAAAAAAAAAAAAAAAAAGAACTCCAGCTCTGTGAGTCACTCTTATCTTGTTTGACCATTCCTGTGAATGGAGGGGGCAGTGCATGCCACACTAGGCACAAAGATCCCCAGAGACTGCAGCTAACTCCGTAGCAGCTTACTGTGCCCAGTAGAAACCAAAGGATAAAAATTCAGAGACCAGGTCCATGTACCAGTCTCACCCTGCAGGGCTAAACAGGCGATCACACAAATAAATTCATCCTCATTTTCATAACCAAATGCTGCAATTTTATACTTCCATGCATTCATATTAAAAAGAGAAAGACAAAAGACAAAAGTTGCTTACTTTAGGATTCAAGTCAAAGAAAGAGTAGTATTTAAATCGTAACAGCAGCTGCTCATCCTCTTGGATGCCTTGTTCCATAAGGGAGCGCGAGGAGTCTAGCCAACTAGAAAATGACAGCATAAGTTTTAGAAGCCAGTCAATTTTACATACATATCCATTATATTATTATGTCATATATTATATTCTACATATATATGTGTGTGTGTGTATATATATATCCTTGAACAAAATCAGGGTATGTAATACAGACTGAGTATCCCTAATTTGAAAATCTGAAATGCTCCAAAATCTGATAGTTTCTGAGCACTGACCTGATGGTCAAAGGAAATGCTCACTGAAGCATTTTTGTTTTGTTTTGTTTTTGAGCCAGAGTCTTGTTCTGTCGCCTAGGCTAGACTGCAGTGGTGCAATCTCGGCTCACTGCAGCCTCTGCCTCCCGGGTTCAAGTGATTCTCTTGCCTCAGCCTCATGAGTAGCTGGGACTACAGGTGCATGCCACCATGCCCAGCTAAGTTTCGTATTTTCAGTAGAGAGGGAGTTTCGCCATGTTGGCCAGGCTAGTCTCGAACTCCTGACCTCAGGTGATCTGCCTGCCTCGGCCTCCCAAAAGTGCTGGGATTATAGGCATGGGCCACTGCGCCTGGCCTCGCTGAAGCATTTTGAATTTCAGAATTTTGGATTAGGGATGCTCAACTGATGGGTATAATGCAAATATCCCGAAACCTGAAAAAGTGTAAAAAACAAATTCTGAAATCCAAAACACTTCTAGTCTTAAGCATTTTGGATAAGGGATACGTAACCTGTATAACCAAAAATCAGTAAGCACATAATAATAGCTTATATATACATTTTGTCTTATAGTTTCCAAAGTGCTTCACAGATTTTTTTTCTCATGGATACTCTAAAGTAATCCAATGAAGGGGCCGGGGCAGTTCTTACTATCTTATCTTTGTAGACAAAGAGACTTAGTCTGAGTGACATTAGATCATCCTTAAAGGTCACAAGCCTCAGCCGGGTGCAGGGGCTCATACCTGTAATTCCAGCACTTTGGGAGGCCAAGGCAGGTGAATCACCTGAGGTGAAGAGTTTGAGACCAGCCTGGGCAACATGGTGAAATCCCGTCTCTACTAAAAATGCAAAAATTAGCCAGGCATTGTGACACATGCCTGTAGCCTCAGCTACTTGGGAGGCTGAGGCAGGAGAATTGCTTGAACTTGGGAGGTGGGGGCTGCAGTGAGCCGAGATCATGCCATTGCACTCCAGCCTAGGTGACAGAGTGAGACTCTGTCTCAAAAAAACAAAAAACAAACAAACAAACAAAAAAGTTTACAGGCCTGATGATGGGGCCAGCTTGAGAATCCATATGTCCTGACTGCCCATACCGCTTCTCCTTTTACCAGATGATTCACCCCAATGCCAGCTCTGTATTACTGTCTACAACTTTCTGCAATGTGGGAAATATTCATATCTGTGCTGTCTGATGCATCGGTCCCAGCTGAATGTGGCTGTTAATGCCACATTTTAATTTTAATTAATTTAAAATCCAGTCCACATTTAGACATCCACATGTGGCTAGGGGTTCCTGTACAATACATAGTAGAGTTCTGGAGTTGAGAAATAAAAACTGGGGAAAGAGGATGACCAACATGAAATCACCATCCTAAAGGAGTTGACAGTCTATTGGGGGAGACCAAGCCTCATAACAAAGGGACGATGTGATGTTGGAGTGAGCAAAGTGTCAGGACAGAGCTACAAGGAGGGGGCTGATCTTGAAGGTAATACTTGAGCAGGAGACGGCATGTGATTGGGCCTTAAAGGGCAGGTAGGGACTGACCAGTCAGTAAAGGGGAATGGTCCTGGAGGTGAGGCAGTGACAGAAAGAGTGAGAGTGCACCTGGGTGGCACGGGGCCACCTGCTGGGGCCAGATCTTCTAGGGAGTTGAATGCTGTTGACAAGTTTGACTTTATCTGGTGGGCAATGGGGAACAACAGAAATGGTAGTTTCAGAAATTGCTGGGGTATATTTTCTGAGGCCATTTCGAACAGAACTCAAGGATTTGCTCATTAGAATGCCTAAAGAGAAGAGCGACAGCCGGGCGCGGTGGCTCATGCCCATAATCCCAGCACTTTGGGAGGCTGAGGTGGGCAGATTACCTGAGGTCGGGAGTTCGAGACCAGCCTGACCAACATAGAGAAACCCCATCTCTACTAAAAAAATATAAATTTAGCCGGGCACGGTGGTGCATGCCTGTAGTCCCAGCTACCTGGAAAGCTGAGGCAGGAGAATTGCTTGAACCTAGGGGGGCAGAGGTTGTGGTGAGCTGAGATCGCGCCATTGCACTCCAGCCTGGGTAATAAGAGCAAAACTCCATCTCAAAAAAAAAAAAAAAAAAAAACAGAGAGAGAGAAGAGTGACATTCTACAAAAGACAATGTAAGCCTGGTGGGTCACCTTGGATCTTCCCCACTGGCATGGGGACCAACACACTTATTAACTACCCTACATCCCATAAAATATACTTTGCATATCTGTAGTGGCAAAGAATTAGTATTCACAGATAGTAAATCTATTGAGTTACCCAAACATGTAAATTCAGGCACACTTTAAGTATACTGAAATGACCAAAGGCTGAATTTTTCCCCTTTGTTGCTAAAATCAGCACTAACTTTTGCAAATAAAGTACAATCCCTAGGCCTACCAACTTGAAAATGAAACATGACACCCCATCTCTTACTGTGTTGGCACTAGCTCAGGGAGAACTAAAAGGAGCTGTGTCCTTACCCTGCATTGAGCTTGGCTTTATCAACCAGAGACCGAGGCTGGTACATATCCGCAAGTGCTTCCGGAGACTGGGGGGGTTGGCTGAATGCAAGGATGCTGCAGTTTTGTTCCGTCAAAGGGCTGTCACTGAACCAAGTCATGGTGGATGACGCTGGTGTTCCATTGATGGGGTCATATATAGGAGTCATGGTTTTACTGTATAAACCAGGACTTACTGCAAGGCAAGGGGAGTATGGACTATGATATGAGAATCCAGGGATAGAAATCTTCAGGAAAATATTAACATTACTTACACTAAAATGAGTTTTGACTTTAAATTTGGCACCATTTAAAATAATATAAGTCAAGCTGGGCACTGTGGCCCACATCTAATCCTAGCTACTTGGGAGGCTGAGGTCAGAAGACTGCTTGAGCCTAGGAGTCTGAGATCAGACAGGGCAACATAGCAAGACTTCATCTCAAAAAACAAACCAAAAAAACCCCCCAAAATAATATGGATCATGATGGTAGAGAGATTAGTAATATACAGGTAATGGTCTTATCTGTAAATTCAGCTCCTCAAAAGCCTTGGAACTCAAATATATAAAAACTTCCAAAAATCAACACAGACAAATGTTGGGGACCACCTCTTGTCTGTCTTTTTTTCTTTTTTGAGATGGGGTCTCACTCTGTCACCCAGGTTGGAGGGCTGTGGTGTGATCCCGGCTCACTGCAACCTCTACCTCCTGGGTTCAAGTGATTCTCCTGTCTCAGCCTCCTGAGTAGCTGGGATTACAGGCCCCCACCACCACACCCGGCTAATGGAGACCACCTCTTTTCTAATAATTCAAAGTTTTCCTATTTCAGTAGGAGTCTTGGTACTGTTAGAGAACTGGAGGCCTCATAGAATGCACGTACCCAATATGTTTCAGATGGCCCCGTAAACAAACAGCAGGATTCGCCACTTTTAAGAATCCAGTAGGCTGATGATTTATAAATCAGTTGGCTCTAATTTGTACAATTTGTCCTTTTCATTGGAATATACTATGCAAGAAAGCCCTCAGTCTTGGCCGGGTGTGGTGGCTCATGCCTGTAATCCCAGCATTTTGGGAGTCTGAGGCAGGCAGATCACTTGAGGCCAGGAGTTTGAGACCAGCCTGGCCAACATGGCAAAATCCCGTCTCTACTAGAAACACAAACATTATTCAAGTGTGGTGGTGCACACCTGTAATTCCAGCTACTCAGGAGGCTGAGGCACAGGAATCCCTTGAGCCCAGGAGGCAGAGGCCGCAGTGAGCCGAGATTGTGCCACTGCACTCCAGCTTGGGTGACAGAGCAAGACTCTAAAAAAAACGAAGAAAGAAAGCCCTCAATCTTGCAAGCAAGCTAGAGATTTCATTGTTTTGATATAAAAAGAAAAGGATGTTTCTTCTCCAGAATTTTCACCTGCCCTCCTCTTGCATGCCCCATAAAAAAATTGAATTCAGGAAAGAGTCACACAATGATAGAATCATGAAGAGAGAAGTGTATTTAAGTGATTTAACTTTTTTCTTTTATTTTCTTTTTTTGGGACAGGGTCTTGCTCTGTCACCCAGGCTGAGTGCAGTGGCACAATCTTGACTAACTGCAACTTCCACCCTCAGGGCTCAAGCAATCCTCCCATCTCAGCCTTCTGAGTAGCTAGGACCATGAGCATGTACCACCATGCCCAGGTTATTTATTTATTTATTTTTTGTATTTTTAATAGAGATGGGGTCTCACCATGTTGCCCAGGCTCGTCTCAAACTTCCGAGCTCAAGTGATCAACCCACCTCAGCCTCCCAAAGTGCTGGGATTACAGGCATGAGGCACTGTGACCAGCCACTTACCTTTTTTCTAAATATCACTCTTTTATCCCAAATTTACGGTCAGTGGTACTAAAATTTTGCATTCATTGGCAATATCAGATATACAATTCAAATAATGAGTAAACATGCTTGAAAAAAAGTCTGAAACACATTTCTGTCAATTCTAAACTTGACTAGATAGCCTTTCCTCATCACATCAGTTCTGCAATTTTATTTCTCCTTTGTTTGGTGGGCGTGGGAGGAGAGGTGTATTTCTCTTTTGAGTTTTACTGTATGTTCAAACAACAAAACACCTGTCACAAATCTTACCTGATGAACCTGAAGCTGTTGGAGAACTCTCCAGGTTTAGAACATCTTCAATTATGGGTTCCTTATTATTTTTGTCTTTTTTCTTCTTCTTCTTAAAATAGTCACCAGAAGGCTTTAACAAGGAAAGCTCTTCTGATCTTCTAATATCTAGAAATATTTTTTTTAAATGAAGAAAAAGAAAAAGTAAAAAGAAAAATCCTTCTAAGACTCAGAGTCATTTTGTGCATTTGAAATCATTTCTAAGGAAATTTCTGAAAAGTAAATGGGACTAAACTGCATCCCTTTTGAAGAAATAGAAGAGACCTCCAAAGTAGGTGGGGGGAGAAAATAGTGGAGGAAGATTCAGTCTAGTGAAATTTCTAGTTAGAAAATTATTATAAAATATTTCAAATGTATCTAAAACAAAAGGAATGGTATAATGTCCCCTTCATGTGCTCCCCAGCTTCAGTCATTATTAGTTAGCATTATGGTATTCTTGTTACCTATTTACCACCAACTTTACCTCCCTCTCCCCTTTCTTCCTGATATGGTTTGGATGTGTCTTCACCCAAATCTCATCTTGAATTCCTACGTGTTGTGGGAGGGGCCCAGTGGGAGGTAATTGAATCATGGGGGCAGGTCTTTCCTGTGCTGTTCTCGTGATAGTGAATAAGTCTCACGAGATCTGATGGTTTTATAAGGAGTTTCCCTGCACAAGCTCTCTTTGCTTGCTGTTGTCCATGTAAGACGTGACTTACTCCTCCTTGCCTTCCACCATGATTGTGAGGCCTCCCCAGCCATGTGGAACTGTAAGTCCATTACACCTCTTTCTTTTGTAAATTGCCCAGTCTCAGGTATGTCTTTATCAGCAGCATGAAAACGAACTAATAGACTTGCCTTTGTTGCTCCCTCTCCCTTTCCTTTTTCCAGTTTTTTAAACAACCAACAAGGGTCCTGCTTCCTTTTTTATTTATAGACCACAGACCTTGAAAGTCTTTCTTTTACACACTGCCCATCAGCTCATTTCATCCCTGTGGCGATGCCCTCATGCCCTGCCCATTTCTTCTTGGTCCTCACCATTTCAGCACACCTGGGTTCTGGTGGAATCTAGACCATGTGTCTTTCTGCCAGAGGCTTTGCTCTGATGGCTTGCCAGGGTCTGCACTGCAACAGCCTACACATTCAGGGAATTAATGCTCCCCAAGAGCGGCCTTCAGTGACTGTCCAGGGTGCTGCATAAACATCCTTACCCTGAGGCTGTGTCTACACTGTCTCCCAGAGGTCGCCAGCTGCTGCAGTATAACCTGATTGGTGACATTCTTCTCTTTTCAGTCTTACTTCCCTGTCCCCAACAGTATTTCCTGTCATCACCTCCCAAATAAACTATTTGTACTTGAATCCTTATCTCAGGGTCTGCTTCTGGGAACTGAAACTATGATAATCTCCATTTCCCCCATTAATCAAATATATTTATAATTGCTGATCTGAATTGCTGATAACCTTTAACTGCACTAGTGGCTATCATTCCAAGTAAAAGCCAATTAATTTGGACTGTTAGTCTCTGAGCAGCTTTGTTGAAGGTAAGTGCACTGATTCCATTAAGTTCTGTCATCGTTTCATTCATATACTGCTCAGTGCTGAGACTGAGCCTAGCAGTTTAACTTGACTCTCCCCAGCAGCCAAGGACTGTCAGGTTGCAACACACCTGTGACCATTCCAAATGCATAATTTATACACAAACCCGGTCATGAATAAAAAATTTCACTGTGAGCACTAAAAGCAAAACAATGAAACAGAAACACCTTATCTTCAAGGTCAAGATTTGTATCTTTTCTGTTCTTCAAGGGAAAAACCACTAAAATGCTGCATTTGATTTCACTTCAATTGATAAGATATAAAATGCAATGATTAGAAATGCCAAGTTGAACCTTTAAAACTATTACAAAGAGATAATCAGGAAAAGAGAACATCTGATTGCTTCTGTTTATTTGAAAACTTTACATTTTTGGTTTCAGCTGTGATGTGTGCTTCCAGTCCACTGTGATGTGTGGAATATACCATTTTATTTAATCATTTACTTTGTTTTCTTTTTCTTTTCTTTTTTTTTTTTTGAGACGGAGTCTTGCTCTGTCACCCAGGCTGGAGTGCAGTGGCCGGATCTCAGCTCACTGCAAGCTCCGCCTCCTGGGTTTACGCCATTCTCCTGCCTCAGCCTCCCGAGTAGCTGGGACTACAGGCGCCCGCCACCTCGCCCGGCTAGTTTTTTGTATTTTTTAGTAGAGATGGGGTTTCACGGTGTTAGCCAGGATGGTCTCGATCTCCTGACCTCATGATCCGCCCGTCTTGGCCTCCCAAAGTGCTGGGATTACAGGCTTGAGCCACCGCGCCCGGCCTGTTTTCAAATCCTCATTAGAATATTACCAAAAACACAAGGTGTCCTCATGCTTGCCATTTGCACACCAGGGAAAAGATTGCAACTTACATTCTGTAATGAAAGTTTCCATTCATTTGTTCACTCAACAGTTGTTGTGTGCCAGGCATTGTGACTGGAGTGAGGAATGCAGAAATGCTCAGGAAATGGTTTCTGCCCTCACCCTATTTCATCTACCATACCAGCCCCCACTGCCCAACCGTGGCATTCCCAATCCTGCTGATGCTTTTTCTCTTTTTCTGGGGTACTATCCATCCCCTTTTAACCTCTTATATTCTTTTTTAACTTGTTACATTTATATGTTAAAATTTGTTACATGTACATTTATTGGTTAGTGTCTGTCTCTGCCTGCTAAAATGCAAGCTCCAGGTGGCAGGGATTTTAGCTCTGTATTGCTACTATATCCCTAGCTCTCACCACAATGCCTGGGACGCAGTAGGTGCTCAATAAATATTTGCTGAATGAGTGAATAGTTTACAGTTTAATGGGAAAAATAGATTACTCACTATATATCAGTATATATTATCTATTCTGGGTTCAAATGTTGATTTTTGATTTTGGAACCAATGAATACGCCTATAATACTTTCAAAAATTATAAAATGAGAATACCTTTATGGTGTGTTTCCCTCCCTTTATGGAGTTTTATAAAGAAAAATTGGTTTGGGTAGTGTTGTCTTTATGACTGTTAAATTATAGGATACCAAATCTGTAAATAATTAGGTTTGAGTTCACAATTAAGTATACTTTTCTGCTTAATCACTTTGTAAGTGATTTTTGTGGACAGAGTTATTTACTTAAACCAGGTCTTAAGCAATAAAGACTTTGGAACACCATTATCTCAGAAACAATAAAGACATATAACTCTATGGTGATTAAGTATTTAATACAATTCTTTTTAATCTTAAATACTATACAATAATGTTTGAGTATAGCTTGGATCAATAAATGGGGAGGGCAATCTTAATGGTTTATCTTGTCTATTTACAAATCTCTTTTGGAATAGTTTTAAGCTTTGTGGAGATGCACCTGATTTATGTCAATAATGTTCTACTTGGCTTAATTCCACTTAAATGGCTCCAATACCCAGAAGGGCTTAAGCATGTGCTTCCTAATAGGTGAATGTTGTCTAGCCAATTGCTTAAAGTAGGCAGAATGCACACATAATTTTCCTGTCTTCCTTTGCAAGAGTCTACAGGGAAAAGATTGCAACTTACATTCTGTAATGAAAGTTTCCATTCATTTGTTCACTCAACAGTTGTTGTGTGCCAGGCATTGTGACTGGAGTGAGGAATGCAGAAATGCTCAGGAAATGGTTTCTGCCCTCACCCTATTTCATCTACCATACCAGCACAGGGGCCCTTCCTGGGTACTTACTCAGGGTTTTGCAGATATCACTGACAGCTTTAAAAACCACAGCTGAGAAGCTGACTCGCAACCTCACCATCTTCAAATTCGGCAGGCGAAGGCGCAGCATTTTATGCTGAGGGGTGAAGAGAAGCTTTGCATCTGCCTGGACCCCATATTTGTCCAGGGTCCAGTGGGTTTTCAGAAGCCAGCAATGCTTCTGTTCCCACCAAAGAGCAAAGTCTGACCAGTCTTGGGATATGTCTGCAAGAATGAAAACATAGTAAAATGAGAGAGAGCCCAGCTTGGAGGGTTCTGGAGTTGCAGAGTCAATTTCACTGTGTGCGAAAATGGAAACCAATAACTGATCTTCAGTTCCCCATGGCCTTTTACAATTCAAGGCTCAACAACTTTTGGCTTCTTTCCAAAGTCTCTAGGGACAACATAGGGACTGGGATAGCATTAAGAGAAATACCTAATGTAGATGACAGGGTTGATGGGACAGCAAACCATCATGACATGCGTATACCTATGTAACAAACCTGTATGTTCTGCACATGTATCCCAGAACTTGAAGTAAAATAAAAAACACTTAAAAAATCAAATCAAATAAAAAATTTAAAGATAAAATAATTAAAAAAGAAAAAAAAAAGATAGGGCTGGGTGCTGTGGCTCACACCTGTAATCTCAGCACTTTGGGAGGCTGATGCAGGCAATCACCTGAGGTCAGGAGTTTGACAACAGCCTGGCCAACATGGCAAAACCCTGTCTCTACTAAAAATACAAAACTTAGCCAGGTGTGGTGGTGGGTGCCTGTAATCCCAGCTACTCCAGAGGCTGAGGCAGGAGAATCACTTGAACCCAGGAGGCAGAAGTTGCAGTGAGCTGAGGTCACACCATTGCACTATAGCCTGGGTAACAAGAGCAAAACTCTGTCACTGTGTCTCAAAAAAAAAAAAAAGAAAAGAAAAATAGGGACTAAACCTTACCATCATTTACATTTAGATACTGTGGAGGAAAAGAAACATAAACATGTGTTCACAATGAATGCTAAAGTTCTCTTCGCTAAAATCTCTCTGTGCCATCGCCCTTTCTGAGAAGGCTGAAAACATCTGACTTTGTTTAATCAAGATTATTTCTGTTATAGAAATGTATCCTTATACCACTGTGTCACAAGGGAGTAGCAATAGCCTCCAATCAGAGTCCACACAGAAGTACTGTACAACTGACATTTCATTCTTCTCAGTAATGTCCAGCTGTTTCTCAGTACCGCCATATCCAAAGTGTCTAAATTGAAGTCAGAGTTAAAATATTTTCTCCCTCTCAATGTTAGCATTAATGTCAATCTTTCCCCTCCTTTAACATTGGCATTAAAATAGAATCTTTCCCCTTCATCAATATTGGAGTCAATTTTTAGTCTTTTATTTTGCAAAATGAAGAGCTACCAGTATCTTTGTTTTCTTATTTTTCTTTAAATGTTTTTTTCTTTCTCTTTTTAAATTAGAAACTCTCTCTTTTTTTTTTTTTCTTTTTTGAGATGGAGTCTCCCTCTGTTGCCCAGGCTGGAGTGCAGTGGCATGATCTCGGCCCACAGCAACCTCCACCTCCTGGGTTCAAGTGATTCTCCTGCCTCAGCCTCCCAAGTAGCTGGGATTACAGGCACGTGCCACTGTGTCAGGCTAATTTTTTTTTGAGATGGAGTCTCACTCTGTCACCCAGGCTGGACTGTAGTGGTATAATCTCAGCTCACTGCAACCTCTGCCTCCCGGGTTCAAGCGATTCTCCTGCCTCAGCCTCCTGAGTAGCTGGGATTACAGGCATGCACCACCACGCCCAGCTAATTTTTGTATTTTTAGTAGAGATGGGGTTTCACCATGTTGGTCAGGCTGGTCTCGAACTCCTGACCTCGTGATCCACCCGCCTTGGCCTCCCAAAGTGCTGGGATTACAGGAAATTTTTGTATTTTTAGTAGCAATGGGGTTTTACCATGTTGACCAGGCTGGTCTTGAACTCCTGACCTCAGGTGATCCACCCACCTTGGCCTCCCAAAGTGCTGGGATTACAGGCATGAACCACCGCTCCCAGCTAGAAAACGCTCCTCTTAATGCTGTTAGTAGAAGCATAAATTGGCACAACTATTTTGGAAAGCCTTATTAATCAGCATTTTTTTCTCTGAGCTATACCACCCAACAGAAATAATTACTGAAAGACAGGTGTTATAGCAGCTCTGTCTGTAAGTGCATGAAAATGGAAACAACCCAAATGTCCATTAAGAGGTAAATGGATAAATAATTGTGGCATATCCATACCATGAACTATTATATGGCAATGAAAATGAACCAAAACAATATGCAACACTATGGATAAATCTCACAGACATAATGTTGAGTAAAAGAAAGTCGATGTGTAAGAGTATATCCTTTATAATCTCATTTGTCTGAAGTTCAAAATCAAGCAATGATTCCTGTGGTGTTAGAAGTCAGGAGAGTGGTTATCCTTGGTGGTAGTGACTGGGAGGGGTCAGGGTATGGGGCTTGGGTGGGGAACAGGTGATGTTCTATTTCTTGATCTGAGTGGTTACCAGACTTTGTAAAATCCATTTAACTGTTTATAATAAGTGAAGTCTTGTTTATGATAAGTGAATTTTTCTGTATGTACATTATATGTCAATAAGGACTTACTGAAAAAAACAAACAACAAAAAACTATCTCGCTAGAGCAAATGAAAAGTCAGCATCTAAGGCCTTAAATAGAAGGTAAAAGAAGCACAAAGAAAATAGAATGTTATTAAATTCTAGGTTGACAATATTGACTCCTGATGTGAAGAGTGTGACCCTGAAGATTTCTTTCTTTGTTTAAACAGGGAGCATAGTAAATGGTGGATAAGTGTTAAAAGACTCCTCAGCACCAATTCATCACTAAGCTATCAAGTATTTACAGAGAATTAACACAGTAGTCTAATGCCAAGCTACCTAAAGTCACATTAGATGTCACCAGTGGATTGGGTCCCATCCCTGTTGAAGTCCAGCATTATAGCTACCGGGAACTTTAGCTTGCCACCAAAGACTCAGGTTTTTTTTCCCCCCGAGACTGAGTCTTGCTCTGTCACCCAAGCTGGAGTGCAGTGGCGCGATCTTGGCCCACTGCAACCTCTGCCTCCTGGGTTCAAGCGATTGTCCTGCCTCAGGCTTCCAAGGAGCTGGGATTACATGCATCCACCACCACGCCCGGCTAATTTTTGTATTTTTAGTAGAGATGGGGTTTTGCCATGTTGGCCAGCCTGTTCTTGAACTCCTGACCTCAGGTGATCCTCCCACCTCGGCCTCCCAAAGTGCTGGGATTATAGGTGTGAGCCACTGCACCTGGCCTGGGCTATTTCTTTCTCTCCTCTGGGATGAGGGGTGGGGGATTGCTCTCCAGGCCGTTATAAGATAAATGATCAGAAAAACCTAGACCAGCCATTAGTGGTGATGCAACAGACAGGGTTTCAAATACAGAGAAATCATAAAGCAAGAGTAACTTACTGATCTGTTCTACTAACTTGAGCATCACTCCCCCGACATGAAGGTCTCCAGATACTCTCAGTGTGATGTCTTTCTGCTGCTCTTCATTGGGATGGTCAACGCGGACCACAAGCTCCCAGGAAGCAGATGTAAAGTCAGTGGATGACAGCATTGTGGCAAATGCTGGTGTCTGTTGAACACAAAGACAGACATAGATTGGAATATGGGAAGGAAACGGGACGTGTCAGTAGACTCGCAGAGCCAAATTTCTTTTTTGTTTTGTTTTTTCATTGTAACCTCCTCTTCAAAACACTCTGCAAGGTTCCTGGTGCTCCAGATATTAAATTCAGCATCTCAACTTTAAAGACAAAAGTTTTATAAAATGGTCTCAAACCATCTAAATTTATATACTTGATTTTTCCACTCACCCACTCCTCCAAGACTACTTGGCTATGTATTTTCTTTGTCCACTCAATGCTTCAATCTTCATTTTCTCTCTGTTGACTTCTTTTGACCTTCTCTCAACTATTCTGGCAATAGGCAATCTTCTGTTACCTTTTAAAAAATCAATTTTATTAAGGTATAATTTGCATGTAATAAAATGCGCAGATTTTATATACTATAGTTCAACATGTTTTGTTGTATGCAAATTATACTTCAATAAAGTTGATGTTTAAAAAGGATGTCATTAAAGCCTCTTATCTTTAATATCTTTAATACATGTATATTATTATATTCCTCCTACAAAATTTATATCTTCTCATAATAAAGCTCAAAAAATAAAAAAAGCAAAATAATTCCTATTTTATTCATTATTATAATATATAGTTTTACCTTAAATGCATATAGACACAGGTCATTAATAATTATTGCCATGTATTTGATTTATGTATTGTTCTATATCATGTAAAAATTGATTATCTAAATGCACCAATTGAGTATTTGGATACATCTTTTTTTTTTGAGATGGAGTCTCGCTCTGTCACCTAGGCTGGAGTGCAGTGGCATGATCTTGGCTCACTGCAAGCTTCGCCTCCCGGATTCACGTCATTCTCCTGCCTCAGCCTCCCGAGTAGCTGGGGCTACAGGCGCCCGCCACCAAGCCAGGCTAATTTTTTTTGTATTTTTAGCAGAGACGGGGTTTCACTGTGTTAGCCAGGATGATCTCATGATCCGTCCGCCTTTTGCCTCCCAAAGTGCTGGGATTACAGGCATGAGCCACCGCGCCCGGCCGTATTTGGATACGTCTTTGGCAAAAGATTTAAAAACAGAAGTAACAGATATAAAAAGCTCACTCTTCAAAGTGCAGATGGAGGTGTGAACTTCAAACCCATAGTTTTCCCCTCATTGGAGAAGCCAGCAGGAAAGAATGTTTACAACTGAAATGTTTCAGGGGGTAACAGGAACACTGGAATCCAAAATTGGCAGAACTGAAATAAAACTTGAGATGTCAGTTCTCTCTTATTTTTAAACAGAAATAATGCTACTGCTCCTGGCCGTTTTAAACATTTAAAGTAAAATTATTTAAATGATAATGAGTCTTTTCACTTTACTATGTAAATCCAGCTTATGAGAAATTCATGTTTTCATAAAGCCTATTTTTGAGAAACATCAATGTACTCAAACTCCTAAGAAAGGGCTCCTCTGAGGGTGTATCTCCGTTTATCTCATTTAATAGGATCCCCCAGGGATCCTATTAAAATGCAGATTCTATTCAGCAGGTCGAGGGACGGGCCACACATTTTTTTTTTTTTTTTTTTTTTTGAGACAGAGTCTCGCTC
Source organism: Rhinopithecus bieti (assembly GCF_001698545.2). Classification (NCBI taxonomy): domain Eukaryota; kingdom Metazoa; phylum Chordata; class Mammalia; order Primates; family Cercopithecidae; genus Rhinopithecus; species Rhinopithecus bieti. Next base: position 2,420,097 of record NW_016803344.1, on the reverse strand, counting down.
TGTCGCCCAGGCTGGAGTGCAGTGGCCGGATCTCAGCTCACTGCAAGCTCCGCCTCCCGGGTTTACGCCATTCTCCCGCCTCAGCCTCCAGAGTAGCTGGGACTACAGGCGCCCGCCACCTCGCCCGCCTAGTTTTTTGTATTTTTTAGTAGAGACGGGGTTTCACCATATTAGCCAGGATGGTCTCGATCTCCTGACCCCGTGATCCGCCCATCTCGGCCTCCCAAAGTGCTGGGATTACAGACTTGAGCCACCGCGCCCGGCCAACATTTCTTAACAGACTCCAGATGTTGCTGGTCTGTGGCTATACTCAGTTCCTCCCTTCAACCTATTTAGAACAATATTAAACCAGGGATGATGGTAATATCCGAGGAACATTACTTTTAATAATAAACAACCAATGTCATATCTGTTCTGCGTGTTCATTTGAAACAACTCATTTGTAAGCATAAGATAATCTCAAAATACGCTACATAGATAAATCGAATACTGCAAATCTGAACAGATTAGGACAGATTTTATGGGTGAGGATCAAATTTAAGAGTTCAGAAGTAGCTCCTTATGTTTTTGTTTTGTTTTATTTTGTTTTTGTTTTTGTTTTCGAGATGGAGTCTTGCTCTGTCACCTAGGCTGGAGTACGGTGGCACGATTTTGGCCCACTGCAACCTCTGCCTCCCGGGTTCGAGCAATTCTCTGTCTCAGCCTCCCAAGTAGTGGGGATTACAGGTGTGTGCCACGATGCCCAGCTAATTTTTGTATTTTTAGTTGAGACGGGGTTTCGCCATGCTGGCCAGACTGGTCTTGAACTGCTGACCTTGTGATCCACCGGCCTTGGCCTCCCAAAGTGCTGGGATTACAGGCATGAGCCACCATGCCCGGCTGCTCCTTATGTTTTTATAGTCAGAAGCATGCAACGATGCAATGAGTCTCCTCCCCGTGTACAGAGATACACACAGAACCCTCTGCATGAGGAGTGCCATTCAGTGACTGCATTAGGCCTAACTGCTTGCTTCTGTCATCATCAACTTCAGGTATCATTTATTACCTGTATGATGTGCTCTGTGTTAACTCCTGTCTTCTGTTATCCCTTTTTCATCCTCCGAGCAATCTCATTTAGAAATGAGGAAACTCAGCTTCAGAGAGATGAAGCAACCTGCCTGAGGTCACAAAGCAAGTTAGATGCTGGAGCCCAGATGGAAATCCAGGTCTTTCTATTTCAAACTCTTATCCACCACACTGGGAAACCATTTTGATAATGTTGCATGCCAAAATGAAAGAAAACTCCTCAAACTACATGAACTAAATTCTCAGTAGCCTTTACTAAGCATTTCTATCAACACAAATCTTGCGCAGTGAGGAGACAAAAAGAGACCCTTTCATCGTCAGACTCATAACTTGGCATTGAACTGTTCGACTTTAAGATCCTTACAATTTCTCAGATACTATGATTATGAGGTCTAGTTATTTAAAATGTTTTGTATATAAAGAAAATAACTTTTAAAGGTGATCCTTACGGGGCAATCCCATATAAGGTCTTTTCTTTTCCTAACCTGGGTGATCAAAACACTACTCATTTAGGCAATAGATGCTGATTCCCCTTACAACAAAATGCAGGCTAAAATTAGCCAAGCAGGTTTTCCTGCATTCCTTTCCTATCTTTCTGCGCCTTCATTTTTGAGTGAATGTCTAGTCTGCAGCAAGCTGTTACTTGTTAAGGATAGCAGCAAACTTCCGCCGGGAAAACGCATCTAAGGAGACCAAAACAAGAAGCAAAGCTACCGGCAGAGTGAAACTCAACAGCCCTTCACCGAAAATCAAAGAATGGAAAGCAGGGAAGGAGGGATGGAGGGATGGAGAGCAGGAAGGAGGAAAGATGAAGGGGGAAACAGTCCCCGACCCTTCCCCTGGAAGATCTGAAGGTGCTTGGTGTTCGAAGGCCACTGAACCTGTCTTTTGCCAGCTCTGCAGGATCCTGGGGCGGATGTTGGGTGGATAAGCATGCCCCTTACTCCCATTAAGGCAGCACCTGCGGCTGAACTGAAAGTTTATTTTGCGGCCAGATGCATAGGGCCGGAGAAGGTGGTCACATCCAGACGAAATTATTTTCAATCAATAGCCATTTGAGTACAAGAGGCTGCAGAAAGAAAGGGGGTAAGGGGGCTCAGGAGCCACTGGTGCCCATCAAAGCCTCCCAACCTCCAGCTCCCCAGCCCTAGCCCCGAGCACCCACCTCCTTTCCAGGAACCTGCAGCGTCCAGCCTTGCAGTCGCGCACGTGGAGAGCTGCGTCCCTACAAACTACCCCGGGTCGAGCCAAGGAGCGGGCGCTGGTGAAGTGGGGAGCGGGGGGCACCCGGTGGCGGCGGCTGCTCAGCTAAGGCTGAGGCAGGTGAGGGCTGGAGCCAGGGCGCGCAGGCAAAGCTGCCTCGGGACCTCCCGCGGAGGCTCGGTGCCGGCCCCCAGCCTGGCGTCGCGCGCCGGGTGCACTGCACGGCCCCCAGCGGCCCGGCTGAGGGCAGCGCGCGGCGGGGCAGGCGAGGGCACGCCCAGCCCGGGCCTGCTAGGTCTAGCTCCCGCGGAGAGGAGGCGCAGTCTGCAGATTTTTAAGGGCAAAGGGTGGCCGAAGGGCTGCTCTGCGGTTAGAAGGCGGGAGAACCCGGGGCGCACGCTCACTATCTCCAGCTCCTCTTATGATGTCTCATCCTGCCCCTTTAAGGCAGCCTCCAGTTTCCCTGTTCCCCCAGGCCCGCCGGGGACTAGCCCAGATGATTAAAGCCGCGCCACTTCCCCTCCTTTCAGGCATACCCATCCCTCACACCCCAGGGTGCGTCCAGGCCCGGGAGACTCCAGCCTCCCGGCTAGAACAGCTTGTCTCCCTTAGAAAGAGCCCCGGAGCACCTGTGGTCTGCGAGGTGGTGGCAACAACAAAAAGATTCGTCTCTGAGTAAGAGGGTGATGTCAGTCTCCAGAAGGCTGAGGCTCCTGACCAGGGAAGACTCCAGGAGACCCAAGGGCAGGCTGCATGCGGAAGTCTGGGCCACACCTGGTGTGGCTCACCTCAGGATCACCACCGGTCCCGCCAGTCGCCTTCCTGTTGTTGGATTTATTTTCAAAGAGGGCTGGGGCCACCCAGGAAGGGTGGGTGACCTGGGCAGTTTACACAACCTCCCCAAGCTTCCTTTGTTCATTTAATGCACATTTGTTGAGTGCTTACTGCTCTACAGGCCTCCGGATGGGCCTGGGCTCCGAGAATCCTGTGGTGAATAAAACAGACAAGGAAATGTCAGTTTCCTCATCTGTGAAATAGGTAGAGAGATAGAATGCCTGCCATCCCACGGAGGAATTTCACGCAATATAATACAGGCTTTAGCGATTTGCATTAAAAGACTTGTGAAGACTTAAATTTTAATAAAGAAGTTATAAAATGTAAAAGTTGAATCTCTGTTTTTGCTTAAACATTACCATATTCAGGAATTATTATGGTTTGAAAGTACATTTAAAAAGGTTAGTTGAACACTGTTGGCAAATATAGGATATTATAATTAAAATCATTAAAAACTTGAAACAGAAAGTCTTCATTTGGTAGAGTTTGTCGACGATGGGAAGTGTCATCTGGTCCCACTTCCCAACCTCTTAACACCATGAGCAAATCTGCCCTCATCCTGGGTAGAAAGCATTTAATGTTTGCTCTCTGGAAACCCTGCTCATGGCCCATTAGAACTTAGACTGTGGTCAACACACACACACACACACACACACACACACACACACACACACACATATATATTGTTGTTTTGAGGTGGAGTCTTGCTCTGTCCCCAGGCTGGAGCTCAGTGGCGTGATCTCAGCTCACTGCTGCAAACTCCGCCTCCTGGGTTCAAGTGATTCTCCTGCCTCAGTCTCCCAAGTAGTTGGGACTACAATTTTTGTATTTTTAGTAGAGACGAGGTTTCATCATGTTGGCCAGGATGGTCTTGATCTCTTGACCTCGTGATCCACCTGCCTCGGCCTCCTAAAGTGTTGAGATTACAGGTGTGAGCCAGCGCGCCCAGCCTGTGGTCAAGATTTTATGTGTAACCTTGAATTATGGCTCTATCTATTTATACCAATATGGGCTTTTCTCTTTTCAGTTGAAAATATCTGCATTGTGCTAAAGAATTCAACTGGTTTTAAGCTTTCTTCTTGGCCTAGGTTAATTTTTAAACTTTTAATTATATGTAGTGACTTGTGTATATATAAATGTGTATTATATATACACACACCCATACATATACACATTATATATAGATAAGAGCACAAATCATGAATGTATAGCTGATGAGTTTTCGCAAACTGAACACACCTGTATACAGAGTATATAAAGACAGTAGTGTATAAAGAGTGCCCAGTTGAAGAAACAGGACATCGCCAGTCCTCGGAAGCCCCTTAGTGACCCCTTTTAGTTATTCCTTTCAGTTTTGATCACCACTGCCAGCCCATCCCGCTACCCCAGGCCCAGGATAACCATTATCCTATCTTCTAACTCCTTAGAGAGGTTTTGCTGGTCTTCGTACTTTATATAAATGGAATCAGACCATGTGCATTATTTCGTGTCTGGCTTCCTGTGTTCAACATCATGTTTGTGAGTTTCATCCGTATTATGTGTCCTAGGCTTTTTTTTTTTGAGAAAGGGTCTTGCTCTCCCCCAGGTCGGAGTGCAGTGGCACTATCATGGTACACTGCAGCTTTGGTGTCTCAGGTTCAAGTGATTCTCTTGCCTCAGCCTCCCAAGCTGGGACTATAGGTGTGCACCACCATGCCTGGCTAATTTTTAAATTTATCTTTTGGGGAGACAGAGTCTCACTTTGTTGCCCGGGCTGCTCTTGAACTCTTGGGCTCAAGCCATTCTCCCATCTTAGCCTCTTAAATGTTGGGATTGCAGGCGTGAGCCACCACGCCCGGCTATCCTAGGCTTTTAATTTAATTTTATGTTTTACTTATTACACGGTTACTGTCGTTGGTGCGACACAGGTCCAACCCATCCCCTAAGATCCTGGGTTAGAAGTGGGTTAAAAAGTGTATTCCGAACTTCAAAATTTTATACATATATATTTAAAAAATGCACACCCTTTGCCCCCTTAAAAAACAAGCGTTCACTGAGTCTGTTGTTTAATTCATTCATGCATATTAATCACCAATGGATTATTTATTCACTAGTCACTGTATTACTGTGAACTAGACACCATAATATATGTTGAAAATACTCAGATTAACTGGGCACACACTTTATCTTTGAATGGTAGGGATGCTGACGAATAGTGAAGAAGGTGTCTACTTCTGCCAGGTGTTTGGAGTGGTAGGAAATATGAAAAAGGGCTTCAGAAAGGAGATGATATTTGCGATGGAATTTGAAACATTGGATAAGAGCTTCATAGTTGCTCATAATAACCTGAAGTTTCTAGAGAACTGTTTTAAGGCATTAATATATATATATTTTTAGTTAGCAGATAGTTGTGCTTCAGGAAGCAAAAGGTTGGAAGACAAAGAGAAGCTCTATCTCTTGACTTTGAAATCTTATACATTCAAGGTGCAAATATTGAAAAAAAAGAGACCTGTTATCAATTACCCATACACTGATAAACTCACCTTTGAACTAGTACCTTCAAAAAGGTAAATCAACTGGGTGTGGTGGTTCAGGCCCGTAATCCCAACACCTAGGAGGCCAAGACAGGAGGATTGCTTGAGGCCAGGAGTTTAAGACCAGGTCAAGATGGCCGAATAGGAACAGCTCCAGTCTCCAACTCCCAGCGCGAGCGACACAGAAGACTGGTGATTTCTGCATTTTCAACTGAGGTATTGGGGTCATCTCACTAGGGAGTGCCGGACAATCGGTGCTGGTCAGCTGCTGCAGCCCGACCAGCGAGAGCTGAAGCAGGGTGAGGCATCGCCTCACCTGGGAAGCGCAAGGGGGAAGGGAATCCCTTTTCCTAGCCAGGGGAACTGAGACACACAACACCTGAAAAATTGGGTAACTCCCACCCCAATACTGCGCTTTAAGCAAACGGGCACACCAGGAGATTATACCCACACCTGGCCGGGAGGGTCCCACGCCCACAGAGCCTCCCTCATTGCTAGCACAGCAGTCTGCAATCTAACCACAAGGCAGCAGCGAGGCTGGGGGAGGGGCACCCGCCATTGCTGAGGCTTAAGTAGGTAAACAAAGC